>NW_026652277.1:95543168-95999720 GCF_009828535.3 Hylobates moloch | reverse complement strand
AAAAAAAAAAAAAAAAAAAAAAAAAAAAAAAAAGTTATCTGACAATAGAATATTTTACCAAAAAGTAATATTTATAATCTTACTTGGCAGGGCATGTACATATTTGTGCATTTATAATTAACTTGTGTGAGTATTATTATTTTCAAGTAAATAATTTTAAATAAATATTAAGGTATAATGCTGTTTCCAGAGTGATATACAATTCAAGTAATTTATCTTAACCTTAAATAAAACATCTTGTTACTGGATATAATAAATTATAACATAGCAAAATAAGAAATTCCATGGCTAAAATATGACTTTATGAGTTGTATCTGCTGATTCTTATCTTTCAGGGGAGTCAAAACAGCCAATATATTTACTAGCATAAAAAGTAGTTATGAGTTCTACATTTGATTTATGTTCCTTCAGATGCATTGGTTTAAATGATTAATATAATTTGAACTCATGTAATAATATGGTAAAATTTTGATATTAAAGTATTTGCCTTACAATACACTGCATAGAAACTTAAATATTAAATTTAGCCTACTAACTTGAATTTAGCAATAATCTAATTTGCTGAAACAGAAAAGTAGTGTAGATCAAAGCTAGCATATTGTATATAAATAATTAGAGAAGAACATTACATAAATGAAGGTAAAACAGTACAAAATGGAGGTAAAAATACAAATTTGTGACCATCCATAAGGTGCATTTACTTTATCCACTAAATAGATATGCTATTAACAGTACTACTTTAATAGATCTATACATTGTCTTCACTGATTCATGTTATAGGATGCTTACAATAATTATGAAATGATCCAAGATATAAAAAGTTAATACATACATATTTACTTACTCAGGTGTTTTCTCTATGTTGTATTCAAAATTCAAAATAAGAAATTGTGCTATTCACTCATGTTATTTAAAATTCAAGTTGAAGAAGCATTAGGAAACCATACATTTGCATAAGGAAAAGAAAAGCATAAAATGTAGGTAGAAGAGAAAAAATTATGTTCAAATTATGACTAAGGTTTTCCTAAGGACTTAGAAAGAATAATCACTTAACAAAACATAACCAAACTGGAATAATGAACGTAGTCATCACAAGAGGAAAAAGTTAAATATTTAAGTAAATCAGTCTCCTTACAATGTCATTGTTCTGAAATTTTATGTTCCAATTTAGTAATAAAAGCTGTTTTATTTAGCAGACATGTCTGTAGCTCTTTTCAGGGAGCCTCCGAGATGGGTCATAAAATAACAACATCTTATGTAAACAATTCCACCCTGTTGCAGATAAAACTTTATGAAAGCTCCAGTTAAGAGAAAAAAAAATACAGAATACCTAGAATATTGTAACTGCTTTCTGAACAGAGATTATATGAGCTATCCACTTATCTGCATTTGCAGAAAATGTGATTAGAAAGAATATTTGTAAATTTTTATTGAACTCAATCTAAAAAATGCTTCCCTCTCATATGTATATGTGTATATACGCACACACGTATGTACATACACACACGTACATACATACATACATACATACAGAGAGAGAGGGTGTATACATATTCTTTCTCTCTTCATAATACGCATATTCCCTAATATGTGCTAGGGATTTTATTTGTCACTGCATTTAATCTTTAAACAACTGTTTAATGTAAATACAATTATTCTAACTTTTATGTATTTATAACCAAAGCTCTGCTTTAAAAGATTTCATATTAAAACCCTCACTTTGACTAGTGTGATTTAGTAGAAAACACATGGGTCCTGGAAACAGAGTAGAACATGACTGTAGTTCCTGGTGACTATTCAATTGTTCACCTAAGTATCCTTTTGGACTAGTGAGTTAACATCTTGGGACATATTTTTCTTAACTGCAAAATGGAGGTAAAAATGTTTAACTTACATGCATAATTATTATTAGGATTAGATTCAACAATACCCACTTCCTTCCATATGTTATTAATCCAATAAACAGTTACGTTATTTTCATTGTATTATTTTATAATTACCAATAACCTGTATGTATATCCTACCTATTAAAAGAAGTATACACACACACTTTTATGCATATATGTCTCTTTTTAGAAAATAAAGTCATTTTAAATAATTCACTAATTTGATCTACCTTATTTAAATATCAATTTTTATAAAAAGTAGTAAATACTTTCATATTAATCTATTTAGTACATACATTTCTAAACAGCTGTATCTTTGATAATAAATTATATAATTTGTTTAATCTTGGCCTTTATAGTAAAAGTGTAACAAATCAATTGCTTGAAGAGAGAATTGGCAAAAGTAAACTGACTTTAAATTTTCTCCCTTTTTAATAAATTTAACTTTCTACATTATTTTATAATAAAAAATGTGATTGTGAAGAGATTAAAATATGTTTAAATTCACGTAACTTATTTAATATTGACAGAAGTGTCAATATTTCCATGAATATAAGTTTAAATTCAACCTACTAATATAAATATGATCAGAACATTCATTATATATGCCTGCCTAAATAAACATATACTCTTCATAGCTGCAACATTCATTTTGATATTAATTTGTTATATTCCTTAAGGTGTTCATTTCAAATGTAAAAGATCAAGGGATTTAAAATAGTTCTCCTGTGTCATCTGGTACAATTTTAAAGATGTAGATGGCAAAGTTAATTCAAAAACTCATTATAAGAACAGTTACAACTGTTCTATGTCCATTAATCACTGCAGATTGTAGTTAGAAAGAAATAGAATTGTGTAAAATCAATACGAACAAGATAAAAGACTAAAAGTCTCCGTGCAGTATAAAGACATAAGGTGCAAAATTCTGTTGCAATCTTCATGTTTTTATGAAACTTCAGAATGTCTAATTGATTTCATTTTCTTCTCAACTAGAAGTGCAGCCTCTATTCACATAGGGATTTGACATGCACTTTCTAAAATCAGGCACAATATTTTTAATTTTTCAAGAAGACACTATTATATTAATTTTAGTAGCAATGTTTGTATGAATCAAATGCTTTGACCATAATCGTTGTCAAGCAAATTTAGAGGGATGGTAAACTAGAAGATTAATGTTTGTGGTTTCACTCTGCTTAGAATTCATGCTTTCAAATTCTGGATTTGCACACCAAATGGATGTGTCATATCAAATTTGCATTTAACTAGTATAGGCCATGCAATAACCAGATGTAAATATTGTAAAAAACAAAAATTAAAAAAAACTTGTATATCTGACATATTCCTGCTTTAAGAATCTCTTTTTATTATTTGACAGAAGAGAAAATGAAAAAAAAAAAAGACTGTCCTGTGGACACTTTCTAGATTCTCCTGTGAGACATAGAATCTGATTATATTGTCATTTGCCTCCTGACAGATCTGGCCTGTGTGCCATCATTATGATACTGCTCTCTGTAAACCACCAGTGCAATAACATGATTTGCCTCGCTAATGTTTGTCTATTTCTGTTAATTTGTGATAAACGTGAGGGTGATGGTGTGTTTCAGGGTGAATTCATTATGACAGTGTCTGGTAGCAAGTTGTAGAAATTTAAAACATGAATTTAGATGAATCCTCATTTAATGAATTCATGATTTTTTAAAATGTCCAGTGTAACACATCTATATATACAAAGCTGTAAAATACTGACTGCTATGGAATCAATTCTTTCTTTTTATTTTTTAATTTCAATTGTCTTATTACTATATTTTTTTTTATTTTAAAGCTTGAATAATGTTGCCTGATTTCTAGTTCCGTTAACTAACCAAGAATAGATTCAAATGGAAAGAAAAGGAAGTGGGAAAATAAGTATTTGAATTTTTTGTTTCTCAGCAAAATTACTTAAACCTATTTGTAAAAAAAGATGTAAAAATATCTGAGAGAGGACATGTAAATTTATTTCTTCAAAAACAATCTACATTTTCCTTTTATTCTTGGTGATTTTTTAAAGGGCTGACTTCTTTCTAAAAGAAAAATAAGGCTGGGCACAGTGGCTCATGCCTGTAATCTCAGCACTTTGGGAGGCTGAGGCGGGTGGATCCCGAGGTCAGGAGATCGAGACCATCCTGGCTAACATGGTGAAACCCCGTCTCTACTAAAAATACAAAAAAATTAGCCTGGCATGGTGGCGTGCACCTGTAGTCCCAGCTACTCCGGAGGCTGAGGCAGAAGAATGGACTGAAACCGGGAGGCAGAGCTTGCAGTGCAGCTGAGCTCGCACCACTGCACTCCAGCCTGGGCAATAGAGCGAGACTCCACCTCAAAAAAAAAAAATAATTAAATAATTTTAAAAAATTGAAACATCACAAATATAGTGACATTTCCATAGAATATAAAGAGCATATTTTCCATGCAGGTAATGTAGATATCAGCAAAATAAACAACCATTTCCTAAATTAATTCACTTTGGCGGTAAATTACCTGATTTTTTTTTTCACAAATTGTCACTTATTTACATTAGTTGCCATTATTTTTGACAGCCTGTGTTTGAACCAATAGCTCAAATGCAAATCATAGAACACAACCTAAACAAACAAAATTTTAAAACAGGCCTGCAAAGAGTAGCAAAATGATATTATATTAAAGTTTAACTTTAATATAAGGATAAACTTTAAATTTAATAAAGAATCCTAACATTGCATTTAGTACATATTTTTTCTAGACACATAATTTTTCTCATTCTAGCCACCAACGAGTTTTCCTTTTAAAAAATGTTTCTATATATTTAAGCTTGTCTAATTTAATGTTTTTATTTCAGTTTATTTTTGTCCCTTTAAATTTGCATTTACCCATACCAACTACTTAGAAATTTTCTTTTTTTTTAATCTAAACTTTCTTTTTTCCATGCCTAAAATGTATGACATGATTATCATTATGCACATCTGGCTCATTCTTTGTAATAACTATGATAATTTTCATAGAATACATTTTGCAAGAATTTGTGCTACCATTTTCTTGTTAATAGACTAGTTTCTTTCAAGGCTTGTCAATACATATTAATGCAGAAGTAAATATTTTTGTGTGTATATATCTTCAGATTCTGATGCGATAGAGATTCCCAAAAGTAGAATATCCAGGTCGAAGAGTATTAAGGATAGTTAACATTTTATTTTACCTGATCACTTTCCAGAAGGTTTGTAGCAATTTACACTCAGAAATGAGGTTGTTGTTTTCCTCTACCATCAACATAGAAAGTGATTATTTTTTAAATTGTAATAATCTTACCGTAAAAATTATGTTACCTAAATGTCATCTAATTTACATTTCCCCTCATCACACTTAGGTTGAACATTATTTCATAAGAGTAGAGAGGCCACAGTTATTACTCATATCATATTTCAGAGGGAATATCAATTGTTGTAGTTAGACTCCTCATCTCCCTTATGAGCATCCACTCAGTGGTGGAGGGTAAGAATGGGACATTTTTGTGTTTCCATTGCTGATGTTGCTGTTGTTTTGCAGTGGGTGTGTGCAAATGTGTCTGTATGTTTGTGTGTGTTTTCCAAATTTGGTAAACTCAGTCCCATGCAATACATGAAAGAGTTCCTGTAGATGAACATTTCTGGTAAAAACACATAATCTTTGAAATCTTCATTCCTATTCTTCTAAAGATGAAATCTAGAAATGTGAGAGAAGAGTGTGAACTATTTTTTCTTTATGGCAGTAACAAAGGAAACGTGGTCTTCAGTTCTACAGGAGCTTTGGTTCAGACAGTCTGGACAGCATCACCATTCTGCGTGACTACCTTTGTCTCTCTACCAGTGCTTGCAGCTGGGGCCTCAGCAGTTGTAATCTATGCTAGTATCTCTCGCTGTACTAATAGAGCTTCGCAACTGATAGGACTTTACAAGGGTTCTACCTGGCACTATAGAACCTCTGAAGTTTCTGCCTTGTCCTTTATCCATAATTCAAACTCTGAAGTCCCTTTTGTTATCAAAGCAGGCCACATGGCAAGACTGCTGCCCTCAGCTAAGCTTGCTACAATATTTATCCTTGAAGACTACAACGGTTTATGGGTTCTACATATGTAGTACAGGAGCTGAGAATGGCTCAGACAAAATGCACTCTGGTCTTTAACATTCCTCAAATTATTTTTTACACATTATTATTTTTAAATTTTTATTTTGATCTGATTTTAGATTTCAGATTATTAAAAAAATAGTAAAGAGTTTCTGTATACACCTCACCCCACTCCCTTTAATGGTAGAATCTTCCTTAACAATGGTACAATGATCAGAACTAGTAAATTAACATTGGTAAAATACTATTAAGAAACTACTTCTCCATAATTTTTACACTAATATCTTTTTTTTCCTGTTCCAGAAACATATCCATGATTGTACATTGCACTTATCTGTTATTTTTCTTGTCTCCTGCAGTTTGTAACCATTCCCAATATTCTTCAATCTTTCCTTGTTTTTCATGACCTTGACTCTTCTGAAAAGTATTGACCAGTTATTGTATATCCCTCAATACTTGATTTTTGTACATATTTGTATTGATGTTATGCATTATTTGCAAGAAACCCCATCAATTATGTGTTCTCAGTAAATGACATCCTGGGGTTTATTTTGTCAATATTTGTTATTACCTGTAATGTTAGACTCTATTTGGTTTAGGTGATTAACCACTGTGTTTCTCCACTGCACTATATTTCTCCTTCATGTTAATAGATACCTTGGAGGAGTTAATTTAAAACAGAAATTCTGTTTCCTTTCAAGCTTTCACTTACTAATTTTAACATCCATTAGTGGATCTTGTCTTCAACTGTTATTATTAATGGAGTTGCCTAATGGAGCTTCCCACTTCCTTCTTTCTTACTACATTTATTAATTGGAATTCTATTATATGGATTAGCTATTCTTGTTGCCTCACTGGTTAATTTTTATGTGTGTTTTTTGTTGTTTATGTATATCAATATGGACTTCTGGATGTTTATTTTAACCTGTGGGTTAAAATCCAGTACTATCAATGTTTATGTTGCTAGCTAAATTGTTCAAATTGTAGGCATTAGGATCCCCATCAGGTTTCCTCCTTTGTTCTTTAAACAAATCTCTGTCTTTTATTTTGAGCGTATCCTCACTTGTTGACACCACAAGTTGTTCCAGGGTCATTTTCTATTCTCCTTGCTCTAAGACTGAGATCAAGAGATTATCCAAAGAGCTCTGGTATCTTTTATTGGGAATGATATTTACAAATCAAGATCCATAGGGTGGGTGTGCTTATTACTATCTAGAGTGTTACTTCTTTAATCCCTCTCAGTGGAAAGAGCTAGGAAACATGTATACATATATGCTTCGTATATAACACATAATTATATGTTGATAGATAGATAGATACCCATATATATACTAGCTCATTAAATACACACAAATATCTAGCTGTGGTATCCATGAGTTACGCTAACCTCTTTATTCCAATCCAACACTACAGGGTGCAATTTATTGATTTTGACCTCCTGTCTGTCTTTATTTGTAATTTTATTCTAATAGTAAAAATTTCAATTTTTATCATACATTACAAATGTACTTTTTCAATTTCAGCATGCACACAAAATAATTTTGTAGTTGCTAATTTATAGCCCTGTGGAAAACATATTTACTGATTAGAGTGCAGCATGTATGTATATTTTTATTTGTAGGCTGTCAGTATTAAGTCAAAACATGGTTTACAAAAGTTGCTTAGGTTATTTTTTTTCCCTCAATGCCATAAGTGTGGCTATATTATTTATTCGTTGTTGTTTATATTACATTTTATCTTTTATTCACTTTTTTGGCTTTAATAATTTATATTTTAGGAATTTAATGTTTATGTGAAATAATGCAATATTTTGGAAGCTCAGAGATATACAAAAATTTACTCATAGATGTGTCTCTACTTCTCATCTTGGATACCACATGTCTGTTTTCATTTTCTATTCACCTTTTCAACCTACTATATATAGGAAATAACTTCCTTAATTTATGCTTTATCTTTCCTGCTATGATCTAAATGTTTATGGAAATGTGTCTATTGAAAGCTAACCCACAAGTTTATGGCATTAATAGAGACAGCCTTTGGGGAGCTATGAGATCATGAGGACTCTGCTCACATAAATGGGATTGATGCCCTTATCAAAGAGTCACTAGGGATCCCTTTTGCCTTTCCACCATGTGAGGACACAGTAAAAAAGTATCACCTTCGAATCTCTCTGCCTTTGTTTTCTGCTTTTAAGGGCTCAGATGGTTACCTTGGGCCCACCCAAGTACTCCAGAATAATCTTCCTCTCTTAAGGTTTAACTGAGTCATAACCTGAATTACATATGCAAAGTCCTTTTCACCATGAAAGGTAACATATTCATGGGTTGTAACACCAGGGAGCAAATGTTATTAGGACCAAAATTCTGCCTGCTACAAGAGGAGTATCCCACAGGGATAGCCTTCCTTCTCTTTTTACTCATTTTCCAAATCTGTCAAGGTCCCAAGAGAACTCTAGCCTCCCCCAATTGCAGCCTGAAGTACCAGATGTTACCAATTTTGCTCCTCTATCTGATTACAGGTGTGTGTGGAAGAGTGGGCTACTCTCTCTCACCACTGGCTGGGTGGGTGAAGAGTGGACAGAAGCACTGGGGGATGAGAGGGGTTTCATGCAACATTGCTGGCTTGAAGTTGGAAAGAGCCACAAGCCAAATAACTCGGAACACCAGTCCCAGGTTCGGTGGCAAGGAACAGAATCCTACGATAAGCTGAATGAGCTTGGATATGAATTCCTCCCCAGATCCTCCAGAAAAAGCATGCATATCTTCCAATACTTTGATTTTGGCTTATTAGACTCTGAGCAGGGAATAGAGCCATGCCATGCCAGTCTTCTCATTTACAGAACTATGAGATAATAATTGGGTGGTGGTGTACATCTGTGATAATTTGTTACACAACAATACAAAGCAAATACTAAATTTAGGTATTGAGGTTGTCACTTTATATGGTAAAAGGTAACAAAACAGACTAGAGACCTAAAATAATAGTCATATTCTACTCTTACTGCTTAAAACATTATCAGGATCCAGAAAAAGTCCACATGGTAGAAATAATGCTGCGGTTTGCCAATGCATTCTCCTGCTGGGAACACATTTCCCAGTTGCCCACACCACTAGGGTGGAACAATAGGGCAGAGTTCTGGTCAAGGAAATGTAGGCAAAAATGTTGAATGCACTTCTAGGTCTGGCCAGAAATTGTCCCACACAATCTTCCATTTTCTCTTTCTTCCTTGTTAGGGGCTGAATGTTTGTTCCCCCCAAGTTCCTATTTTGAAATCCTAACCACCAGTGTGATGGCATTTGGAGGTGGGACCTTTGGGAAGTGATTACGTCATGGGAGTGGAGGCTTCGTGAATGGGATTAGTGTCCTTATAAAAGGGACCACAGAGATCTCTCTCATCTTCTCTTTCCACAATGTGAGAAGTCCATAACTTGGGAAAAGGGCCCTTGCCGGGACATGACAGTGCTAACACCCTGATTTTGCACGTCTAGCCTCCAGAACTGTGAGAAATAAATGTCTGTTCTAAAAATAATAGCATTCATAGCGACCTGAATGGAATTGGAGACCATTATTCTAAGTGAAGTAACTCAGGAATGAAAAACCAAACATTGCATGTTCTCCTTCATAAGTGGGGGCTAAGTTATGGGAATGCAAAGACATAAGAAAGATACAATGGGCTTTGGGGACTCCAGGGAAAGGGTGGGAGAGGGGTGAGGGATAAAAGACTACAAATTGGATACAGTGTATACTGCTTGGGTGATCGGTGCACCAAAATCTCAGAAATCACCACTAAGGAATTTATTCATGTAACCGAAAACCACCCATTCCACCAAAAACCTATGGAAATAAAAAGTAAAAATAAAATAAAAAGAAAAAAAATTTCTTTTAAAGTATCACCTGTGAATCAGAGAGTCCTCGCCAGGCACTGAAACTGCTGTCACTTAGGTCTTGGACTTCCCAGCTTCCAAAACTGTGAGAAATATGTTTTTGTTGTTTATAAATTCCAGTTTGAAGTGCTTTGTTATAGTAATCAAAATTAACTAAGACAGATGAACACTCCAGGCAGAGGGAGTAGCATTAGCCACTATCAAAAGCATGACATGGTACATATGTGTTTTCATATTGTTAGGGCAAAAGTTAAGTGTATTTATAGACTGGTTAGATGTTGTCGAATTCCCCTCCAGAAAGATTGTGTCATATTACATTATCATGAGCAATGAAAAGAGTGCCTGTTTCCCCAGTGTCAAAAGAACATGCTGTCATATTTCAGAATTTTGTCCATTTACTAGGTGAGACATAACATATTTGTGGTATTTTAGGTTTTTTTTTACTATCTTATTGAGGTTTAATTGACATACAATACATTGCACATATTTCAAGTGGACAGTTTCATAAGTTTTGAAATATATATATATATACACACACACACACACACGAAACCACCATGACAATCAAGATAATGAACAGGATTGAATGCAGAGCAAGATGGCCAAATTAAAAACCTCCACCAATCATCCTCCCTGCAAGAGCAGCAAACTGAACAGCTTTCCACAGAAAAAACACATTCATAAGGACTAAAAATTAGGTTAGCAATCACAGTACCTGGTTTTAATTTCATATCACTGAAAGAGACACTGCAGAGGATAGAAAAACCCTGCCTCCATTAAAAATACAAAATTTAGCCAGGCACGGTGGCACGTGACTATAGTCTCTGCTACCCAGGAGGCTGAGGCAGGAGAATGGCTTGAACCCAGGACGCAGAGGTTGCAGTGAGCCTAGGTGGCACCACTGCACTCCAGCCTTGTTGATTGAGCAAGACTCTATCTTGAAAAAGAAAAAAAAAAAGCCTCTCTTTTATTATTGACACTGCCTTTCCCCCTTCCCCTGGCAGTGGCCACATACACAGAGAGAAAATCTGTGCACTTTGAGGAGGGAAATTGGAGTGGTTGTGGGATTTTGCATTGGAATTCTGTGCTGTTCTACCACAGCAGAAAGATACACCAGGCAGAACCCAGATGGCACCCACGGAGGGAGAATTTAGACCAGCCCTAGCCAGAGGGGAATCATCCATCGCAACACAAGGAGCTTGAGTTCCAGCAAGGCCAGCAACCACGAGCTGAATTGTTCTGGGGCCCTAAATACACTTGAAAGGCAGTCTAGATAGCAAGAACTGCAATTCCTGGACAAGTCCTGGTGCTGTACTAGGCTCAGAGCCAGTGCACTTGGAATGCATGTGACCTAATGAGGTACCAGCCAGGGTAACAGAGGGACTGCTTGTGTCACTCCCTCCCTCATCCCAGGCAGCATAGCATGCAGCTCCAGGAGAGATTCCTTCCTTCCACTTGAGAAGAGAAGGGAGAGTAAAGGGGACCTTTTCTTACAACTTTGATACCAGCACAGCCGCAGTGGAATAGGGCACCAAGCAGAGCCCTGAGGCCCCCATTCCAGGCCCTAGATTTCAGATGACATTTTTAGACATACCCTGGACCAAAAGAGAACAAGCTGCCCTGAAGGAAGGCCTCAGTCTTGACAGAATTCAGCACCCACTGACTAAGGAGTCCTTGGGCCACACATAATCAGCAGCAGTGGCCAGCACTATTCACTGTGGGCCTTGGATGAGCCTCAGAGCTGTGCTGGCTTCAAGTATGAGCAAGCACATTCCTACTAGTGGCCATGGGGAGAGACTCTTATGGCTTGAGAAGAGGGGAGGAATGTGTACAGGGGACTTTGTCTTGCAGCTTATGTACCAGGTTGGCAACAGTGGGATAGAGGAGCAACCAGGCTCTTGGGGTCCCCAATTCCACACCTTGTTTGTGGATGGAACTTCTTGACCTATTCTGGGCCAAAGAGGAGCCCACTTCCTGAAGGAAGAGACTCAGGACTAGCAACATTCATTACAAACTGACTGAAGAGCCCTTGGGCCTTGAGTGAACATTGATCATAGCCAGATAGTACTTGTCATAGGCCTGAGCAGTGGTGGCCATGGCAGGAGATTTGACTGCTTTTGGAAAGGGTAAGAAAAACGGGGAAAGACTTTGTCTTGTGGCTTGAGTGCCAGCTCAGCCACAGTAGAACAGAGCACCAGGTAGATTCCTAAGGTTTCTGCCTCGAGACCCTGGCTCCCAGACAGCATCTCTGGGCCTGACTAGTACTGGGGAGAACTCATTGCCCTTAAGGGAAAGATACAAGCCTGTCTTCCTTTGCCACCTGCTGATGGTAGAGCCATAGAGCCTTGAGTAAACATAGGTAGTAGCCAGGCAGTTGTTACTGTGGGCCTTGGACATGTTTCAGTACAGTACTGGCTTCAGGTCTAACCCATGGCAGAACCAGTGGTGGTAGCCACAGGGATGTTTGTTTTACGCCTCCCCCAGCTCCAGGGAACTCAGGAGAGAGAGAGAGAGAGAGAGACTCTGGGAGAAAGTAAAGGAAGAAAACAAGTGTCTCTCCATGGTAATTCAGAGAAATCTTCTAGATCTTATTCAAGATCACCAAGTCAATGCCTCTAAGAGTCTGCAAGATCTATAGTGTTACTGTGCTTGGGGTGCCCACTGATGCAAATATGGCTGCAGGGGCCAAAACATAGATCATAACACCCAAGTCACTTCAAATACCTGGAAAGCTTTCCCATGAATGATGGGTATAAACAAGCAAAGACTACAAGGGCTACAATAAGTATCTAACGCTTCAATGCTTGGACACCAATGTACATTCACAAGCATCAAAACCATCCAGGAAAACATGACTTCACCAAAGGATCTAAAAAAGGCAACAGGACCAATTCTGGAGAGACAGTGAAATGTGACCTTTTAGACAGAGAATTCAAGTTAGCTGTTTTGAGAGAGCTCAATGAAATTTAAGATAACACAGAGAAGGTGTACAGAATCCTGTAAGATACATTTAACAAAGAGCTTGAAATAATTAAAAAGAATCAAACAGAAATTCTGTAGTTTAAAAAATATTATTGACATACCAAAAAATGCATTAGAGTCTCTTAACAGCAGAATTGATCAGCAGAAAAAAAAAATTAGCTTTTGGGAGGCCAAGGTGGGCGGATCACAAGGTCAGGAGATCAAGACTATCCTGGCTAACAGAGTGAAACCCCGTCTCTACTAAAAATACAAAAAATTGGCCAGGCATGGTGGCGGGTGCCTGTAGTCCCAGCTACTCTGGAGGCTGAGGCAGGATAATGGTGTGAACCTGGGAGGCGGAGCTTGCAGTGAGCCGCAATTGCACCACTGCACTCCAGCCTGGGCGACAGAGCGAGACTCTCTCAAAAAAAAAAAAAAAAAAAAAAAATTACTGAGCTTAAAGATAGGATATTTGAAAATACCCAGTCACAGGAGACAAATAAAAGGAATAAAAAAGAATGAAGTGCACCTACAATATCTAGGGCAAATCTAAAAGTTATTGACCTTAAAGAGGGGGGAAAGAGAAAGATATAGATGTAAAAAGTTTACTCAAAGGGTTAATTACAGAATATCCCAAACCTAGAGAAAGATATCAGTATTCAACTACAAGAAGGTTATAGAACTCCAAGAAAATTTAACCCAAATAAACTACCTCCAGACATTTAATAATCAAACTTCTAAAGATCAAGGTGAAAGAAAGGATCTTAAAAGCAGCAATAGAAAAGAAACAAACAACATAAAAAGAAAAATACAACCATATATCACTGATAAACATTAACACAAAAATCCTAGCAAAAATACTAGCAAACCAAATTCAACAAAACATTAAGAAAAATCATTCTTCTTGACCAAGCGAAATTTATCCCAGGGATGCAAAGATGGTTTCTACACATATGTATGGCAGCAGACTTTTCAGTGGAAATGTTATAGACCAAGAGATAGTGGCATGATATATTTAAAGCTGAAAGAAAAAAGAATTCTACCTTAGAATAGTGTATCCAGCAAAAATATCTTTAAAACATGAAGGAGAAATAGAGACCTTCTCAGACAAATGAATGCTGAGAGATTTCATCAACACCACACTTGTCCTACAAGAAATGTCAAAAGAAGTTCTTCCACATGAAAGAAAAGGATGTTAATGAGCATTAAGAAATCATCTGAAGGTAGAAAACTCACTGGTAAAAGTAAATACACAGAAAAACAAATAATATTATAACACTGTAATTGTGTTGTACAAACTACTCATATCTTAAGTAAAAAGACAAAACAATGAACTGATAAAAAATAATAACTTTTCAATATATCAGTACAATAAAATAGAAATAACAAAAAGGGAAAAATGGAGGGAGGGAGTTAAAGTGTAGAGATTTATTAGCTTTCTCTTTGGTATTTTTATTAGCTCATTTGTTAGTTTATGCAATCAATTTGTCATAAATTTAAAATAATGGGTTATAAGATATTATTTGCAAGCCTCATTGTAACCTCAAATCGAAAGCATACAATTGATACAAAAAAATAAAAAGAAAGAAATTAAAACGTACCACCAGAGAAAATCACCTTCACTAAAAGGAAGATAGGAAGGATGGAAAGAGGGAAGAGAAGAACACAAAATAATAAGAAAACAAATAAAATGAGTATGTCCTTACTTGTTAGTAATAATATTGAATGTAAATGGACTAGTCTCTCCAATCAAAAGACACAGAGGGGCCAAATGGCTAAAGAAACAAGAACCTTTGATCTACTGCCTATGAGAAACACACCTCAACTATAAAGAAACACATAGACTGAAAATAAAGGAATGGAAAAAGATATTTTATGCCAATCGAAATCAGGAAAAAAAAGGATCAGGATAAGCTATATTTATATCAAAACAAAGTATAGATTTCAAGACAAAAACTATAAGAAGAGACAAAGAAACTTAATATATAATGATAAAGGGGTGAATTCAGCAAAATATACGTATTCGTTATATATATTTATAAATAAATATATATATATATATACACGCAACAATGGAGCATCCAGATATATTAAGCAAATATTACTAGTGCTAAAGAGCTATTTGATATATATATACACACATTATATATGTGTGTATATATTTTTATTGTATACACACTATACACACATTATATATGTGTGTATATATTTTTATTGTATACACACATTATATATGTGTGTATATATTTTTATTATATATACACATTATATATGTGTGTATATATTTTTATTGCATACACACATTATATATGTGTGTGTATATACACACATTATATATCTGTGTGTATATACACATTGTATATATTTGTGTGTGTGTATATATATAAAATATATACACTCAACAATGGAGCATCCGGATATATTAAGCAAATACTACTAGTGTTAAAGAGATGGAGCTCAATAAAATAAAATAACACCTAGAGACTTCAACACCCAACTTTCAGCATTAGGAAGTCCATCCAGACAGAAAATCAATGAAGAAATATTGGACATAATCTGCACTAAAATCAAATGGACCTGAGATATTTGTAAATCATTCTACCCAACATACAGAGAATACACCTTCTGTTCCTTAGCACATGGATCATTCTCAAGGATAGATAATATATTAGGACTCAAAAGAAGTCTTAAAAATTTCAAAAAAAAATGAATTATGTTGTGTCTTTTCTGACACCATGGAATAAATCTAGAAATTAACAACGAGGAATTTTTGAAACTACACAACTACATGGAAATTAAACAATATGTTCCTGAATCACTAGTGGTCAATGAAGACATTTAAAAGGAAATTAAAAATTTTTTTTGAAACAAGTGAAAATGGAAGTACAACATATGAAAACCTATGTGATACAGCAAATGCATTACCAAGAGAAAAGTTTATATCAAGAAGTACCTATATCAAAAATGTATAAAATATTTAAACAAACACCCTAGTGATTCATTTAAAGGAACTAGAAAAGCAAAAGCATATGAAACACAAAATTAGTAGAAGAAAAGTAATAATACTGATTAGAGCAGAAATAAATGAAACTGAAAAGAAGGATATGTACAAAAAAGCAACAAAATGAAAAGTTGGCTTTTTGAAAAGATAAATAAAATCAACAAGCCTTTAACAAAACTAAGAAAAAAAAAGGCAAGATCCAAATAAATAAAATCAGATAAAAATGGGGACATTACATCAGATACAGCAGAAATTGAAAGGATCATTAGAGGTAATTATGAGAAACAATATGCCCATAAATTTGAAAACCTAGAAGAAATGGATAAATTATAACAAATGTACAACTGACCAAGATTGAGCTACAAAGAAATCCATAACATGAAGAGACCAATAACAAGTAAAGAGATTGGAGCCATAATAAAATGTTTCTGAGCAAAGAAAAGCCCAACACCCAATGGCTCTACCATTGAATTTTACCAAAAATATAAAGAACTCAAATCAAACCTACTCAAACTATGCCAAAATATGGAAAAGCAGACACTTCCAAATTCTCTCAATGAGGCCAGTATTACTCTAATACAAAAACCAGGCAAAGACACATCATAAAAAGAAAAATACAACCATATATCACTGATAAACATTAACACAAAACTCCTAGCAAAAATACTAGCAAACCAAATTCAACAAAACATTAAGAAAAATCATTCTTCTTGACCAAGCGAAATTTATCCCAGGGATGCAAAGATGGTTTCTACACATACATATCAGTCAACGTAATACATCATATCAATAGAATGAAGGACAAAAACATATGATCATTCTTATTGATGCTGAAATAACATTTGACAAACTTCAACATCTCTTTATAATTAAAAACTCTCAAAACATTGGGTATACCTCAACAAAGCAAAACATATATGAAAGACCCACAGCTAGTATCATACTGAATGGTGAAAAACTAAAAGCCCTTCCTTAAGATCTGGAAAGAGATAAGGATGCCTGCTTTCACCACTGTTATTCAACATAATAATGAAAGTTGCAGCTATAACAACCAGATAAGAGAAAGAACTAAAGGGCATTGAATTCGAAAGAAAGAAATAAAAGTAGCCTTGTTTGCAGATGATATAATCTTATATTTGGAAAAACATAAAGACACCACCAAAAAATCTATTAGGACTGATAAATTCACCAAAGTTGCAAGATACAAAATCAACATACAAATGGTAGCATTTTCATATTTCCATTTATCTTCTTTTATTATTATACTTTAAATTTTGAGATACATGTGCACAATGTGCAGGTTTGTTACATAGGTATACACATGCCATGGTGGTTTGCTGCACCCATCAACCCATGATCTACATTAGGTATTTCTCCTACTGCTATTGCTCCCCTAGCCCACCACCCCCTGACAGGCCCTAGTGTGTGATGTTTCCCTTGCTGTGTCCATGTGTTCTCATTTTTCAACACCGACTTATGAGTGAGAACATGTGGTGTTTGGTTTTCTGTTCCTGTGTTAGTTTGCTGAGAATGATGGTTTCCAGTTTTATCCACGTCCCTGCAAATGACATGAACTCATCCTTTTTTATGGCTGCATAGTATTCCATGGTGTATGTGTGCCACATTTTCTTTATCCAGTCTATCATTTATGGGCATTTGTGTTGGTCCCCAGTCTTTGCTATTGTGAATAGTGCTGCAATAAACATACATGTGCATGTGTCTTTATGGTAGAATGATTTATAATCCTTTAGGTATATACCCAATAATGGGGTTGCTGTGTCAAATGGTATTTCTGCTTCTAGATCCTTGAGGAATCGCCACACTCTCTTCCACAATGGTTAAACTAATTTATGCTCCCACCAACAGTGTAAAAACATTCCTATTTCTCCACATTCTTTTCAGCATCTGTTGTTTCCTGACTTTTTAATGATCGCCATTCAAACTGGCATGAGATGGTGTCTCATTGTGATTTTCATTTGCATTTCTCTAATGACTGGTGACAATGAGCTTTTTTACATATGCTTGTTGGCCACATGAACAGACACTTCACATTTCCATTTTTCAACAGTTAACTACCTAAAAAAGATATCAAAAAATCCCATTTTAATACCTAAAAATAAAATAACATACCTAGAAATTAACTTAACCAAAGAAGTGAAAGATCTCTATAATGAAAAAATAAAACACTGATAAAATAAATTGAAGAGAAAACCAAAAAAGGAAAAATATTCCATGTTCATGGATTGAAATAATCAATATTGTTATAAGGCCTATACTACCCAAAGCAACCTACAGATTCAATGAAATCCCTGTCAAAAAACCAATGATATTCTTCACAGAAATAGATAAAATAATCCAGAAATATACATGGAAACACAAATAACCCAGGATAGCCAAAGCTATCCTGAGCAAACACAGTAAAACTGGAAAAATCACATCACCTGACTTCAATTTTACTACAGAATATAGTCACCAAATCAGCTTAGTATTGGCATAAAAACACATAGACCAATGACGCACATTAGAGAGCCCATAAACAAATCCACACGCCTACACTGAACTCATTTTTGACAAAGGTGCCAAAAAATACACTGTAGAAAAGACAGTCTCTTCAATAAATTGGCAAAACTTGATATCAGTATACAGAAGAATGAAACTAGACACCATTTCTCACCATTTACAAAAGTCAAATCAAAATGAATCAAATATTTCAATCTAAAACCACAAACTATGAAACCACTACAAGAAAACATTGGGAAATCACTCCAGGGCATTGATCTGGGCAAAGATTCCTTGGGTAATATCCCACAAGCACAGGCAAACAATGCAAACATGGACAATTGGGATTATATCAAGTGAAAAAGCTTCTGCACCGAAAAGGAAACAATCAACAAAGTGAAGAGACAACATCAGAATGGGAAAAATATACTTGCAAACTACCTGACAAGGGATTAATAATCAGAATACATAAGGAATTCAAACAATTCTAAAGGAAAAAATCTAATAATTCCATCAAAATGGACAGAAGATCAAAACAAACATTTCTCAAAAGAAGACATACAAATATCACATATATACATAAAAGTGCTCAACATCTTTGATCATCAGATAAATGCAAGTCAAAACTACAATGAGATATTATCTCACCCTAGTTAAAATGTATTTTTTTTTCAAAAGAGACAATAACAAATGATGAGGGTGTGAAGAAATGGGAACCCTCATACGCTATTGGGAATATAAATTATTACAACCGCTATGGAGAACAGATTGGAGATTCCTCCAAAAAACTAAAAATGGAACTACCATATGATACTTCAATTCCACTGCTAACTATATACCCCAAAGAAAGGAAATCAGTATATTAAAGAGGTTTCTGCACTCCCATATTTATTGCAGCACTATTCACAATAACTGACTTGCAAGCAACCTAAGTGTCCATCAGTGTAAGACTAGATAAAGAAAATATTGTGCATGCATGTGATGGAGTACTATTCAGCCATAAAAAAGAATGAGATCTTATCATTTGCAACAAAATGAATGGAACTGGAGGCCATTATGTTAAGTGAAATAAGCCAGGCACAGAAAGACAAACTCCACCTGTCATCACTTATTTGTGGAAGCTAAAAATTAGAACAATTGAACTCGTGGAAATAGCGAGTAGAATGATGGTTACTAGTGGCTGGGAAGGGTAGAGGGAGGTGAGGGTAGTAAGGATGGCTAATGGGTAGAAAAATATAGTTAGAATGAATAAGATCTAGTACTTGAACTCATAACAAGGTGACTACAGTCAAAAATAATTTATGATACATGTTTAAATAACTAAGAGTATAATTGGATTGTTGGTAATATAAAGAAAAGATAAATGTTTTAAGTGATGGATATCTCACTTACTCTGATGTAATTATGATGCATTGTATGCTTGTATCAAAATGTCTTATATACACCATAAATATTTATACCTACTACATACCCACAAAAATTAAAAATTAAAGTCCAAAGTAAGCAGAAGTAAAGAAATACTGAAATTTAAAGCAGAAATCAATGAAAGTGAAAACAGGAAACCAATAGAGAAAATCAACAAAACCTAAAGCTGCTTCTTTGAAATGATCAATAAACCCCTACCCAGGCTAATCAAGAAAAAAAAAAAGGGAGAAGACACAAATTACTAATATACGAACTGAAAGAGAGGCCATCATTACAGATCCCATGAACAATGAAAATACAATAAAAAACATTTATGCACACAAATGTGATAGCTTAGATGAAATGAAGGAGTTCCCTGAAAAGCAAAATATATCAAATCTCATACAAGGGGAATAGATCATCTCAATAGTCCTATACTTATTAAGAAAATGAAAACAATTTTTTAAAAAAGCAAACATGTGCATTACCCCAAAAGTTTCTTTGTATTTGATTTTTATTTTTTTAGTTCTTTAGAAATGAAGTCTCGCTATGTTCCCCAGGCTTGTCTCAAACTCCTGACTTGAAGTGATCCCCCCACCTCTGCCTCCCACAGTGCTGAGATTATAGGTGTGATCCACTGTGTGCAGCCCCAAAAGGTTCTTTATGCACCTTTATAAGCCTTCCCTACTACCCCTTAACCTGCTGGCAATCACTCATCTGATTTTTTACATTATAGTTACATGAAACATGTATTTCCCTAATGCCAATGGTGCTGAGCACATATCCACATGCTTATGCAATCACATAGGCTTAATTTTCTAGAGGGTTATATAATAAATGGTGTCATATGATATCTAGCCTTCTGTAACTAGTTTCTTTCACTCAGCAAAAATCATTTTGAGATTCATCCCCATCGTTATGTGTATGTTTTAATAGTATATTATTTTGTTGCCAAGTAATTCATTATATAGCTATGCCATAATTTATTTTTTTCATCTGTCAATGGATATTTGCACTGTTACCAAGGGTGGCTATCACAAATAAAGCTTCTGTGAACACTCATGCACAAGTCTTTGTATAGGTATATTAAATGGCAGAGATTAATGGATGCATATTTAACTCTTTAAGGAATTACTAACCAGTACCAATTTGCATTCCGCCCCCCAGTGTTTAACAACTGGATTTGAGGCATATCACAAATATTTGGTATTATGAGTCTTTTAAATTTTTACCAATGTAACAGATGTATCATGACATTTCAGTGTGGCTTTAAGATTTCCTAATTCCTAAAATTATTGAGCATCTCCTCATATGCTTGCTTGAAATCTATAAAACTTGTTTGTTAAAACATCTATTCAAATGTTTTGGCCATTATCTAATTGGGGCATTTATTTTCTATTTGAATCTTGAAATATACTTCCTTTGTCAATGCTTGGCAAATATTTTCCTTCAGTGTGTGGCTTCTCTTAACATTGTCTTTGAAAAGCAGAGATTTTCATTTCAATGAAGTCAGATTATCAAATTATTATTTTATGAATCATGCTTTTGATGTTACAGCTGAGAAATCTTTTCTATCCCAAGCACACAACATCTTATCATTTGCTTTTTTCTAGTTGATCGCTTTAGATGTTATGTTTACATCTATGATTAATTTTTAGTTAATTATTATTAAGTGATGTGAGTTCTGTAGGAAACTTCAATTTTCCTCACTTATAGCTAATTATTGCCACAACATTTGTGTAAGAAATGTACTTTAGCCACTAATTGCCTTCTCAGTTTTGTAAAAAATCAATTATAAATGTATGGTTGGTCTATTTCTAGTATTGCAATTCTGTTTCATTGTTTTATCTTTCTGCTTTTGTGCCAGTGCCACACTTTTCTGAATGCTGTAGATTCGTAATAAACTTGAAATCACCTAGAATTAACTTTTCAACTTTGCCTTTATTGTTCAAGTTGTTTTTGCTCTTCTAGTTTTTTTTTTTTGCATTCCAATATAAATTATAAAATCAGCCTGTCAATTTTACCAAAATACTAGATAAGGTTTTGATCAGGATTGCTTTGAATACATATGCCAATATGACAAGAATTGACAACTTAACAATATTGTGTTTTCTGGTCCAGGAACAAGGTGTAGGTCATCTTTTTTTTAGATTTTCCAAAGATTTATCTCAGATTTTTGTTTTGGTGTGCATGTAAATCTTTGGTCAGATTTATTTCTAAGTACTTCATATTTTCATACAATTGTGATCAGAATTTCTCTTTGAATTTCAATTTTTGAAATTTGTCGTATACAGAATTACAATTGATTTGCATATTAATATTTTTATTCACTCTTGTTAATCATACTCATTAATTCTATTTTTAATAGAATCTATTATGTTTTCTATGCAGATGATTATGTTTTACATTGAAAATACATTTTTAATTTTTTCTTTCAATTTGGATTATTTTCTTTTTGTTACTTTTTATTTGTTTGTTATTTTGCTTCAATGTTTGGCTACGGATCTTAAGAGAAGAGCATTCATTCTTTCATCATTAAAATCAGCTAAATTTTTGTTGTTATTGTTGATGTCCCTGATGTAGTAAAGGAAGTTCTATTCTTAATTTGCTAAGAGTTTTGGTCAGAAATCGGTGTTGAATTTTGTCAAATGCTTTTTCTGTAGTTACAGAGATAATTATATGGCTTTTCTTTTTTTTTAGTTTATCAATATAATGGATTATAATGATGCTTCCAAATATGAAAGCCCAACTTTCCTAAGGTTAACACCATGTGATCATTATGAATTAGCTTATTTTATGAAGTTGGGCTGGATTTGCCAGTCTTATGTTTAGAACATTTGCGTTTATAACATGAGGAATGTTCATTTGCAGTTTTCTTTTTTTGAAATGTCTTTTTCTAGTATTGATATCAGGGCAATTCTGGCCTTCATAGAATGAGTGAGGAAATATTTCTTCCTCTTCAATTTTCTGGAAAATGTATTATTTCTTTCGTTACTGTGTGGTAGCATTTATCAATAAAGCCATTTTGCAGATGTGATTTCTTCATTTATTAAAAATGCAATTCAACTAATTTGTATATTAATATTTTGTTATGCAGTCTTGTTAATCATACTTATTAGTTCCATTTTATAGAAACTATTATGGCTTTTATACATAAATGAAAACATAGATGTCAAATGTACGGCTATTCCAATTATCTAGTTCATTTTGAGGAACAGTCAGTATTGTGTTTCTATTGAATTTTTTTTCCATTTCATATAATTCTGAATATATTCTCAAATTTGTTCCTAATATTTCGTATTACTCTTAGTAAAACTGTAGAATATTCAATGAGGCACCTCTCTTATTCCTGATATTTGTAACTTGTGCCTCATTTTTATCTGAACATCTGTTTTAGCATTCTTACTAATAAAGTTTCTCATCAAATAAACAACTTTTGATATCTTTTTAATTTTTTGTTTTGTTTTGTACCATACTGATTTCTGCTTTGAATATTATTAGTTATAGTATGTTGCTTACTTGCTTTTTCTAGTATTTCTTGGGTGTAAAGTGAGGTCACTGATTTGTGACTTTAAAAAATGTTCTAATATTGGCAGTTTTTAGTGCTGTAATTTTCTCCTAAGTCTTCTATTGGTAGCATCCCACAAATTTTGATATTTTGTATATTTCTTTTCACTCAGTTTGAAATATTTTATAATTTCCTTTTGATTTCTTCTTTGAACCATAGCTTATTCAGAAATAGACAATTTTGTTTCCATCTATTTGGGGATTTTTTTAGCTATCTTTCTGTTATTAATTATTTAAGTTAAATTTTATTGTGATTGCAGATTGCCCTTTGCATAACTTCATAATTTTTAAATTTTGTGAAGGTGAGATGTGGTGGCTCACACTGGTAATTTCAGCATTTTGGGAGGCCAAGACAGGTAGATCACCTGAGGTCAGGAGTTTGAGACCTGCCTGGCCAACATGGTGAAACACTGTCTCTTCTAAAAATATAGAAAATTAGCAAAGCATGGTGGCATGTGCCTGTAATCCCAGTTACTCGGGAGCCTGAGGAAGGAGAATAGCTGGAATATATGAGGCGGAGGTGGCAGTGAGCCGAGATCATGTCATTACACTCCAGCCTGGATGACAGAGTGAGAAAAAAAAAAAATATTTTGAGCCCCAGCAGATCAAAGGGAAGAAGGGAAGAGGTGAGTTGAAAATAAGAAGTTTCCAGGCTCTGCCTCTAGTGTAGTTATGCCAGGCTGATGGCATACAGTTACAGCTCTCTACATACAGCAATTTGTCTGCAGGTTATTTGAGGCCTATGAATAGCAAAGGCATCCCCACTGTTTACCAGCTGTATCCCTACTGGTTTCCCTATAGCATGCCTACACTCTTATACATAGTCTCTTATTAAACTCCTCTCATATTATCCAATTCAAGTGCCATCAGCATTTGCTAGTACCCTGACTGATATACACCATCATGATAATGTAAACATTAATGCTGACTTAACCAAAAACTCTTATTATATTGGAAAATAAGGAGGAAAAATATGTGGGTGTATTTTTAAAGTTTTATTTCACTTTTAATTAACACATAATAAACATATATATTTATGGAATACAGTGTGTTGTTTCAATACATGTATACACTGTACAATGATCAAATCAGGACAATTAGCATATCTGTCACCTTAAAGATTTATTTTTTTTGTGGTAAGAACATCAAAATACTCTCTTCTAGTTATTTTGAAATATACAATACAATATTGTTTACTATAGCCACTGTGCAGTAGAACAGAGAACTATTCTTCCTAACTGGATTATTGCACCCATTGATCAATCTCTACTCATAACCACTATTTCTACTCTGTACCTCTATGAGATAAGGTTTTTAGATTCCACAAATGAGTATGATCATGTGGCATTTGTCTTCCTCTGTCTGGCTTATTTCACTTAACACAGTGTCCTTCAGGTTCATCCATGTTATCACAAATAACAGGATTTTATTATTTTTCTTGGCTAAATAGTATTCCATTATGTGTACATATCACATATTCTTTATGCATTCATCTATTTAGGGACATTTAAGTTGATTGCATATATTAACTACTGCAAATAGCATTGTGATAAACATGAGAGTACAGATATCTCTCAACATACTAATTTCATTTTCTTTGGATATATTCCCAGTAGTGAGATTGTTGGATCATATTGTAGTTCTTTTTTCTTAAATTTTTTAGGATCTGTAAACTGTTTTTCATACTAGCTTTCTAATTTACATTCCCAGAAACATTGTGTAAATGTTTTCATTTCTCCACATCCATGCTAGCATTTTTTTTGTCTTTTTGATACTAGTCATTGTAATTGGAGTATCTCACTCCAATGTGGTATCTCACTATGATTTTGATTTACATTTCCCTGATGATTAGTGATATTGAGCATTTATTCATTTACCTGTTAGCCATTTGTATATCTTCTTTTGAGGAATGCCTATTCAACTGCTGTTGGAAATAAGAGTTCAGAGTCGCAAAGAAAATGATCACTCAAAGGATTTCTCAGCAAGGCAAATTTACTTCTGCAGAAGGGTGCTGCTTGCTCTTCTGGTTGCTGGGAGAGCACACTGAACAAAAGACAGAAGGGGTTTTTATCCCTGAGGCAGTCAGTCCCTGCTACTGTGTCTGGTCTCCATTGGCTGGAGTTGGACCACACAATCTAAGCTGATCCCAGTTGGCTACTTCAAGTGGAGCAGTGGTGGGAGCTACAGCTGCAGAAAGGACAGTTTTGGAACTAAGGGCACCAAATAAGGAACAGATGTGGGTTGTTACAGATTGGGAATGGATGTGGGTTACAGATTGGCAATGGCTGGAAGGTTGTTTACCATAACTAGGAGCAAGGAGGCAAGGAAGTTAGGCTTTGAAAATCGAGGACAAAAAACAAGGGAGTTGAACAAGTGGAACCTTTGAAGAAGAACTCACTGTATCCAACAGTGCTTTGCCCACTTTTTAGTCAGATTATTTATTTTCTTGCTATTGAGCTGTTTAAGTTCCTTACATTTTTCAAATGCTACCCGCTACTCAGATGTATAGTTTGTAAAAACTTTCTCCCATTCTGTAGGTGGCCTCTTCACATGTTGATTATCCCTTTTATTGTGCAGAAGCTTTTCAGTTTGATGTGATCCTATTTGTCTGTTTTTGTTTTTGTCCTCTGTGCTTTTCAGTTTTTATTCAAAACAGTGCTTTCCCAGACCAATCTAATGAAATATTTCTATGTTTTGTTCTAGTAGTTTCAGTTGGGGTCTTACATTTAAGTCTTTAATTTGTTTTGAATTGATTTTTGTAAGTTGTGAGAAATAGAGATCTAGTTTTATTCTCCCTGCATGTGAGGATCCAGTTTTCTCAGCAACATTTATTGAAAAAAAAACAAAAACTCTTTTCCCTAATCTGTGTTCTTGGGGTCTTTGTAAAGAATCATTTGGCTGTAAGTGCATAGATCTATTTTTGTATTTTCTATTCTATTTCATCTTTCTGTGTGTCTATGTCAATACTATGCTGTTTGGGTTACTGTAGCCTTATGGTATATTTTGAAGTCAGGTGGTGTGATGCTTCAAGCTTTCATCCTTTTGCTCAAGATTACTTTTGCAGCTATTTGTGGTCTTTTGTAGTTCCATACAAACTTCAGAGATTTTTTCTGTTTTGGGGAAGAATATCATTGATGTTTTGACAAAAGTATATTGAACCTGTAGATCACTTTGAGTAATATGGGCATTTTAACAATATTAATTCTTTCAATCCCTGAACAGGGAATACCTATTTATTGTGTCCTCTTCAATTTCTTTCATTAATGTTTTATAGTTTTTACTATGGAGATCTTTTACCTCCTTGGTTAAATTTGTTCCTAGCTTTCTCTCTTTTTGTTGGTGTAAGTGTTATTATTTTCTTGATTTGTTTTTCAGATAGTTCAGTAATGGCATATAGAAACACTAGTGGTTTTGTATGTTGATTTTGTATCCTGCAACTTTATGGAATTTGTTTATTAGTTCTAACAGGTTTTTTTTAATGAAGTCTTTAGGGTTTTCTATTTATAAGATCATGTCATCTGCAATCAGGTAAATTAGCTTCCTTCTTTACAACTTGGATGTTTTTATTTCTCTTTCTTGCATAATCTATCTGGCTAGAACATTCAGTATAATGTTGAAAGAAAATGATGAAAATGGGTATTCTTGCTTGAGTCCAGGTCTTAGAAGAAAAGCTTTCAATTATTTTATGGGACAGACTAAGATCAGACTATGATCTGTCTGATTAAATGGTTGCACTTGAAAATATGTATTCTGCTGTTGTTGAATGGAATGTTTTATAAATATCAATTAGTTCAAATTGATTAATAGTATTTTTCATTTCTATTATTTGCTTCTGACTTTTTAATTGTTTTGTGAATTTTTGAGAGGTTATTGATGTCTCTGACTACAGTTGTAGATCTGTTAATTTCTCTGTGAATTTCTAGCACTTTTTGTTCTATATATTTTGAAGCTTTCTGACTACACATATAAATGCTTAGGCTTTTTATGTCCTATGAAAAAAATTACATTTTATCTTCATGACATAAGCTTCTTTATAACTTGTAATATTTTTTGCTTTGAAATCTACTTTGATATTAATATAGCTATTCTAACTTCCTCTCAACTGTATTAACATTCTATATATTTTTCCACCTTTCATAGAAACCTATTTTGTACACCCTTCAACAAATTCTAATCACCTTGTTCTTCCTAGACCCTCAGCTCAATCTCCCCAACAGAGAGAGTACCCCAGGTTTTACCTATGTTCTCTGCACCACTGTTTCAAAATTTACTCAATACATTAAGCTAATAAATCCCAGGGCTGACATTATTTGTTTTCTATCACTCAAAGATCATTATATTTTATGTCATAATATCCAATGTCTTGAAAATTTTTGTTTCATATTTTTGGCTTTACTTTTTGCTTGTTGTAGATGGACTATAAATTGGTCCCTGTTACATCATTTTACCTGTAAATACAAAATCTCAGTTTTGAAAAAATTTACATTCACTTCTTTTGAATAAAATGAAACTTCTTCCCGTGTGTGAGTCATTTTTACCTGTTTTTTTCGTTGTTAAGATTTTGTTCACATTTTTTCTTCAATTTTCTATTAGATATTTGTACCTAACCTATATATATATTTTTCATTTCTGATGAAATGTTTTTTCAACTTTTATTTTAGATTCAGGGGGTATATGTGCAGGTTTGTTACAGAGGTATATTGTGTGATGCTGAGATTTAGAGTACAACGGAACCCATTACCCAGATAATGATCATAGTACCCAATAGGTAGTTTTTCAGCTGTTATCCCCTTTTTCCCTGCCCCACTTGTATTCCTCATTGTCTGTTATTTCTATCTTTATGCCCACATGTACTCACTGTTTAGCTCCCACTTGTGAGAACATGTGGTATTAATGTTCTCCAGTTGCATCTATGTTGCTGCAGAGGACAGGATTTCATTATTTTTCATGACTGCATAGTATTCCATTGTGTATATGTACCACATTTTCACAATCCAATCCACCATTGATAGGCACCTGGGCTGATTCCATGTGTTTACTATTGCAAATAGTGCTGTAATGAACATGCAAGTGTATGTGTCTTTTTGGTAGAACAATTTATTTTTGTTTGGCTATATACTCCATAATAGGATTGCTGAGTCAAATGGTATTGTTAGTTCTTTATGGAAACTCCAAGGCCCCAGCAACACATCATTGTATAAGGAAAAATAAAGTGCTTCTTAGAAAAAATAAAAGTAGGGGAGGGTACAGCACTTGTTCCAATATTGTTTTTGCATGCATTGTGAATGTCTCTCAGGTGAGATGTGTAGGAAGCTATAAAGCAACTTTCTTAAGGGTCTCAGAGAGTAGAACAAACTCTTTTATGCTCTTTTCATTTCTCTCACCTAACATTTCTGCTCTTTGGGAATCCAAGCCCAGAGATTCAAAACAGAGACATGACCATTTTCTTCTCTCTCTCTCTCTCCTCAATCTTCCCACGTTAATTCACGCAAATAGATAACTTCAATTTTCTTTCCCCTCATCATATTATTTCACCACCATAGAGTGCCATGGCTTGCCAGTTAGGTTGACCTAGATGGAAGACATATTAATACTCTGAGAATAAATTCTAAGATTTGAACCAACAAATTTGGTTTTAAAAAGCAGGAGGGATTTAGACATCTTCTCTATTCTTAAGCCTCCACTCCAATTTTATTTCCTTCTTAAGAATGTCAAATACCATCCCTCTTCTGCCCATGTAAGAAAAAGTATCCTTCTTCTACTTTGCAGCTGGGAATTCAATTTAAGAGGAAATTAAAATGCATTGCTAATTGTTACAAAATATGATTTCGAATGAAATGTTTAGTGGCCATCTGAAATTCTTCTTTGAGTTTCCTAATGGCATAGTTCCCTGGTTTTCTATTATTTTATGTTTTTACCAGTGTTTTTACTCCTTTTCTGTGACACATTTTGAAAATAATTTCTTCAGACTATCTAAATCAGTATTTACCTGTTTAATTTTTACATAGCCAGTTTTCTCTAACTTTTCTTTTGTGCCTTCTTGCTTTTTAATTTTATTTAGGGTTTTCGTCTCTAAGATTTAAAAGTTTCTTCCTAAAGTTTTGTTTTCTAGCATTTGGTTTATGCACTTCAATTTTTTGTTTTTGAGACAGAGTCTTGCTCTGTCACCCAGGCTGGAGTGCAGTGGCGCAATTTCGGCTCACTGCAAGCTCCGCCTCCCTGGTTCACGCCATTCTCCTGCCTCAGCCTCCGAGTAGCTGGGACTACAGGCACCCGCCACCACGCCCGGCTAATTTTTTGTATTTTTAGTAGAGACGGGGTTTCACCGTGGTCTCGATCTCCTGACCTCGTGATCCACCCGCTTCGGCCTCCCAAAGTGCTGGGATTACAAGCGTGAGCCACCGCGCCCAGCCTGCACTTTAATTTTTAAACAGACTTTATTTATTAGCGTACTTGTAGATCACAGCAAAACTGAGCAGAAAGTACAGAGAGTTACCCTATGCTCCCCTTCCCCCACATAAGCATTCAATTTAATTTTTATATTTAGGCAAGTAATCAGTCAAGTTATCCTGGTATACTAAATTAGGTATGGGATTTTCAGTAATGCAGACGGGTCACATTACTTTGCTGTGACTAAACACATATATCTGCTATAAATTGTCAATTTATATAGCCAAAAGTACAGGACATAATGAAAATTGGCTCCACAGAGGAGAAGCTGATATAAGATATCTTAAAACAGCTTTGCCTCTATTCCTTGGTTTCCTAAGGAGCAATGTGTTTAGTCCTTCTTAACATTCCATATGCAGGATACTGTCAGATAAGAGAAAGAGCAAATTCTTGCAAGTTATCTATTCATTCTCAGGTTTAAGCTACCGTTTCAAAGATATTGTACTAACACATTATGCACCTCTATAAGAAAGTATTTAAAAACACTGGGCTTTTCTATTTATAAGCCAAGCTCAGCACTCATATTGTCTTTTGGGGGAAAAAGCAAAATCTATTCCCAAGTGTTCCTGAGCATTACTTTGTCTTCTGCTTTTTAGTGTCCAAGGTCAATCACCCCAGTTAATCCCAGCATGGTTTCAAGTAATGAGATTGGAACAACAAGGAAGATTAAAAAAATATTTGTTTCCCCTTACCGTTGATGCGTGGTATTGTATCAATTCACTGCAATTCCTTTTGTAGTCAGACACAAAACTACTGGTTAACATTGGTTAATATGAGATTTCCTTAACAAACTTTGTATCCTTAAAATATTTAAGCATTTAACAGCTTCTGGTCTTTTGTTTGTTTATTTGTTTGTTTGTTTGTTTATTATTATTATAATACTTTAAGTTTTAGGGTACATGTGCACAATGTGCAGGTTTGTTACATATGTACCCATGTGCCATGTTGCTGTGCTGCACCCATTAACTCGTCATTTAGCATTAGGTATATCTCCTAATGCTGTCCCTTCCCCCTACCCCCACCCCACAACAGTCCCTGGAGTGTGATGTTCCCCTTCCTGTGTCCATGTATTCTCATTGTTCAATTCCCACCTATGAGTGAGAACATGCGGTGTTTGGTTTTTTGTCCTTGCGATAGTTTACTGAGAATGATGGTTTCCAGTTTCATCCATGTCCCTACAAAGGACATGAACTCATTATTTTTTATGGCTGCATAGTATTCCATGGTGTATATGTGCAACATTTTCTTAATCCAGTCTATCATTGTTGGACATTTGGGTTGGTTCCAACTCTTTGCTCTTGTGAATAGTGCCACAATAAACATATGTGTGCATGTGTCTTTATAGCAACATGATTTATAGTCCTTTGGGTATATACCCAGTAATGGGATGGCTGGGTCAAATGGTATTTCTAGTTCTAGATCCCTGAGGAATCGCCACACTGACTTCCACAATGGTTGAACTAGTTTACAGTCCCACCAACAGTGTAAAAGTGTTCCTATTTCTCCATATCCTCTCCAGCACCTGTTGTTTCCTGACTTTTTAATGATCACCATTCTAACTGGTGTGAGATGGTATCTCAGTGTGATTTTGATTTGCATTTCTCTGATGGCCAGTGATGATGAGCATTTTTTCATATGTTTTTTGGCTGCATAAATGTCTTCTTTTGAGAAGTGTCTGCTCATATCCTTCGCCCACTTTTTGATGGTGGTGTTTGTTTTTTTCTTCTGAATTTGTTTGAGTTCATTGTAGATTCTGGATATTAGCCTTTTGTCAGATGAGTAGGTTGCAAAACTTTTCTCCCATTTTGCAGGTTGCCTGTTCACTCTGATGGTAGTTTCTTTTGCTGTGCAGAAGCTCTTTAGTTTAATTAGATCCCATTTGTCAATTTTGGCTTTTGTTGCCATTGCTTTTGGTGTTTTAGACATGAAGTCCTTGCCCATGCCTATGTCCTGAATGGTATTGCCTAGGTTTTCTTCTAGGGTTTTTATGGTTTTAGGTCTAACGTGTAAGTCTTTAATCCATCTTGAATTAATTTTTGTGTAAGATGTAAGGAAGGGATCCGGTTTCAGCTTTCTACATATGGCTAGCCAGTTTTCCCAGCACCATTTATTAAATAGGGAATCCTTTCCCCATTGCTTGTTTTTGTCAGGTTTGTCAAAGATCAGATAGTTGTAGATATGCGGCATTATTTCTGAGGGCTCTGTTCTGTTCCATTGATCTACATCTCTGTTTTGGTACCAGTACCATACTGTTTTGGTTACTATAGCCTTGTAGTATAGTTTGAAGTCAGGTAGCATGATGCCTCCAGCTTTGTTCTTTTGGCTTAGGATTGACTTGGCAATGTGGGCTCTTTTTTGGTTCCATATGAACTTTAAAGTAGTTTTTTCCAATTCTGTGAAGAAAGTCACTGGTAGCTTGATGGATGAGGCCAGCATCATCCTGATACCAAAGCCTGGCAGAGACACAACCAAAAAAGAGAATTTCAGACCAATATCCTTGATGAACATTGATGCAAAAATCCTCAATAAAATACTGGCAAACCGAATCCAGCAGCACATCAAAAAGCTTATCCATAATGATCAAGTGGGCTTCATCTCCGGGATGCAAGGCTGGTTCAACATATGCAAATCAATAAATGTAATCCAGCATATAAACAGAACCAAAGACAAAAACCACATGATTTTTTCAATAGATGCAGAAAAGGCCTTTGACAAAATTCAACAACCCTTCATGCTAAAAACTCTCAGTAAATTAGGTATAGATGGGACGTATCTCAAAATAATAAGAGCTATCTATGACAAACCCACAGCCAATATCATGCTGAATGGGCAAAAACTGGAAGCATTTCCTTTGAAAACTGGTGCAAGACAGGGATGCCCTCTCTCACCACTTCTATTCAACTTAGTGTTGGAAGTTCCGGCCAGGGCAATCAGACAGGAGAAGGAAATAAAGGGTATTCAATTAGGAAAAGAGGAAGTCAAATTGTCCCTGTTTGCAGATGACATGATTGTATATCTAGAAAACCCCATTGTCTCAGCCCAAAATCTCCTCAAGCTGATAAGCAACTTCAGCAAAGTCTCAGGATACAAAATCAGTGTACAAAAATCACAAGCATTCTTGTACACCAATAACAGACAAACAGAGAGCCAAATCATGAGTGAACTCCCATTCGCAATTGCTGCAAAGAGAATAAAATACCTAGGAATCCAACTTACAAGGGACGTGAAGGACCTCTTCAAGGAGGACTACAAACCACTGCTCAATGAAATAAAAGAGGACACAAACAAATGGAAGAACATTCCATGCTCATGGGTTGGAAGCTTGTGGTCTTTTAAAGAAAATTGGTTCCAATTAATTGTATTCTTTTTCTGTTTGAATCTCACATTGTCAGAGGTGGTTAATGGGAGACAATTCTGACTCCTTTGTCAGTAACTAACATCTTTGGACTTTCTTTTCTTTCTTGAAGCAAAAGTTTCCAGGCACATCTTGAGTCCTCGTATTAAAGCATGAAATCACTATGTCTCCAAGGACTCCTAGAACCTTTCCACAGAGAAAGATATCAGAGATCAAAACTTGGTACTAATTTCTGGTGTTTCTTAATGCATTCAGGAGGCATAGCACTGTAACACTAGGGTTGCTAGAGACTTCTGTAATAGGAACAAAATATATCATTTCTAAAATCTGCATTTTGAAAAGAATTTTTCTTGCTTTAATAAAGCTCCCCTTGAGAGGCAGCATAGTGTAAAGGACACGGAGACTGAAACCAGACTTCTGTGTTTACCTCTTGACTTCACAGATGATGAGCAGAGAGACACTGGACAAGTTACCTACTATCTCTATGTATCATTTCCACTGTCTTCTTTGTGCCTTAATGCCCTCATGTATAAATTAAGGATAATAACTGTACCTGTCTAATAAGGTTGTCTTAGGAATTAACTCCCTAAGTATTTGGGATTCACTTTAAAAATTGTCTGGCACATAGAGAAGACCCAATTACTGCTAAGGCAATTTTTTTTTAATCTTTTTAATGCAATTTTCTTCCTTTTCCACCAAATTTTGTGCATCTCTGTATACATTGTAACAGAAAACATATTTCTAAATTAGAGTGTTGCTACAAAATACACAAATCTTTATTTTTGTCTTTTTAATCTTTAGCTCAGATGCCAACTAGTACAGTTTTAGATCATGCCTCGTGCTGACTTCACTTAAACAGCAACAATTGAAAAGAAAAAAAAAAAAAAACATTCTCTAAAGTAGCTAGGATACAGTGTATGTGATATGAAACCTGCACCCAATTTGTCTATGGATGCAACGGCAGAGACAAAAGGGACAATAGCATGCTTCTGAAGTTTTGTGTATAACTGCTTTAAAAGCTTCAATTTCTTAGGTCCCATTATTTATCTTTTATCATGGGAAGCTTTAGAGTTGAATTTGAATTACTTAAATGTCTTCAGATACATACAAATATTTTCCTTTTGTTCCTGGCCCTCTCTGATTAGTCTATCAAAACTTTTGATTCCACTGAGGGAAGTCATTGGTTTGATGCAGACAAACATAATAAATGTGGATCTTACTAATACCCTTCAGGCTTCATTCACAAAACAGTGCTAAATACAATTATACTTCGGAGAATTTTTTTGTTATTATAATATTTTGGATATTTTTCACGGATATATTTTACATTTGTAATATGGAAGCTTCATAGAAATAGTTTCAAGAGTTACATTTCTCAAAGTATAAAGTTTCTAAACTTAAAATTTTTGCAATTTGCCATATGGTTATTAGATGATCAGAGATATCTTAGGGAAATAATTATTCATTTATTTACTGAATTATCACAGGAGGTATATTGTCTGCCAAGAAGTCATGTTTAGTTGGCTCAAAGAATGACATAAACTAGCCTTTAGAATTCTGATTTTCATTCTTATTCTCTCTCCCTCTCTCCCCACCTTTCCTCCCGCTCTCTCTTTTTCCTCTATTCCCCCTGTCTTTTTTCTCACTCCTTCTTCTTTCCCTCTTTCTTATTTTTCCTTTCCTATTAGATTAGATGCTATGATAATAAACACTATGTATACTGTAATGTTTTACAGGTAAAACAAGCAGATTTATCTGTCTTATTGCCTGGCTGTATAAACTATATCTTTAGTTCTAGTTATTCCCTAAACTAGAAAGTAGGCCTTCACTAGACATCAAATCTGCAGCCACCTTAATATTGAATTTTCTAGCCTCCAGAACTGTGAGAAATAAACGTTTCTTGTTTAAACCATCGAAGTATTTTGTTATAGCTGCCCAAAGCAAGACAGCTACCATATGCCCTCGCCAAATTTTCTCTATTTATTAACATCTAACATTAGTATGTGAAATTTGCTACAAATCATTAAAGCAATGTGTACATTTATTATTATAATTGACGTGCAGATTTTATTTAGATTTCCTTATTTTTCTTTTAAATCTACACTTCTTTTTTTTGTTTTAGAATCCCGTTCAGGATATTACTTTACATTTAGGGCAGGTTTCTTAGCAATGAATTCCTTCACTTTAATGTTTTTCTTAAAAATTTATTGTTCTTCATTCAAGTTTGAAGATTAATTTACTGGGTATAGACTAATTTTGTGATTTTCTTCTTTCCACACTTTAAATTCTTCAGTTCATTTTTTTTTTTTCCTGGCATGGTTTCTGATGAGAGTCCAATATAGTATTATTTCTCTATAGGAAATATGGAGTTTTTTTATCTACTTTATTTCTGGATTTTCTCTACGTCTTTGTGGTTTCTTTTTGAAGTTTGCGTTAGCAGCAGCGAATTTGTAGGGTTCTGCAGCAACACAATTCTTGCCTCCTCAGAGGAAAAAATTATTCCGAGGAGCATAGGCAGAGTGAGAGACTGACACAGGTTTTTGAGCAGGAGTGAGAGTTTATTTAAAAATTTTAGAGCAGGAATGAAAGGAAGTAAAGTACACTTGGAAGAGGGCCAAGTGAGCAACTTGAGAAAACCAAGTGTGCTGTTCAGCCTTTGACTTGGCGGTTTTTATACATTGCAATGGTTCTAGGGTTTGTGTCTCTCCTCCCTTTATTTTCTCTTGGGATGGGCTGTTTGCATGCACAGTGGCCTGCCAGCACTTAGAAGGGGCCACCTGCACAGTATGTTTACTGAAGTTTTGTGTTTGCTCATTTGAGGTGTTTTTCTCTTACCAGTTGGACGTTCTTAGAAGAATGTTATATACCAAGTAAACTGCCATTTTGCCTCTTAGTTCACATGTTTGAGCCCTTGCCAAACTCCTGAGATCTTATCAGGAAATTGAGCATTGACCAGCTTTAAGTGTTTTCTGTCTATTGGGAGACTGCCTTTCCATGGTGCTGGCTGTGACCAATTATTATTTTAAAGAGAAAGTTTAACAATTGCCTGAACATCACCTGACGGTCACCTGACATACCTGGGGGGGGACCTCTCCTGCTCTGCTCATGTCTGGCTGGGTACCTACTCTAACATTTGAATATGATATGCCATAATGTAGATTTTTTTTTTTCTGGTCCTTATACTCTCTGGTGTTCTTTGATTTTCTGGGATCAGTATTTTTGTACCTGTAATTATTTAGGGATTACTTTTGCATTGTTCCCAGCCATTATTACTTCAAGTATGTGTTCTATTCTTTCTCCTTTATTCTTTTTATGCATATGTTACACTTTTTGTGATTGCCTCACTATTCTTGACTATTCTGTGTTTTTCTCTTTTTCCTTTCTTTAGCTTCTTTGCAATATTCAGTTTGGGACATTCCTATTGACCTATATTCAAGCTGATTCATCCTTTCCTTTAGGCTGGTTTACCATGTCCAGTCCACTGATGAATCTACCATAAGGATTCTTCATTCCTGTTACAGTGTTTTTGATTTATAGCACTGCCTTATGATTCTTAGTTTCTCTCTCTCCACTTGCATTACCCATCTGTCCTTGCATGTTGCCTACTTTTTCCTTTAGAACCCTTCACATATAAATCATTATCTTAAATTCCCTACCTAATATTTTCAACCTCTTTGTCATATCTGAATGTAATTCTGATACTTGTTTTTCTTCTTTAGACTGTGTTTTCTCTTGCCTTTTCGAATGCCTTCTAACTTTTTGTTGCAAGCCAAACATGTGTTGGGTAATAGAGCCTGAAGTAAGTAGACCTTTTGTGTGAAGATTAATGATGATATTGAGACGTGAAGCTGGCTGGGCTTCTGGGTCAGGTGGGGACTTGGAGAACTTTTCTGTCTAACTAAAGGATTGTAAATGCACCAGTCAGTGCTCTGTGTCTAGCTAAAGGTTTGTAAATGCACCAATCAGTGCTCTGTGTCTAGCTAATCAGGTGGGGGCTTGGAGAACTTTTGTGTCTAGCTAAAGGATTGTAAATGCACCAATCAGAACTCTGTGTCTAGCTAAGGGATTGTAAATGCACCAATCAGCATTCTGTAAAATGGACCATTCAGCACTCTGTGAAATGGACCAACCAGCGCTCTGTAAAATGGACCAATCAGCAGGATGTGGGTGGGGCCAAATAAGGGAATAAAAGCAGGCCATCCTACCCAGCAGTGGCATCCCACTCAGGTCCCCTTCCACCCTGTGGAAGCTTTGTTCTTTCCGTTTGCAATAAATCTTGCTGCTGCTCACTCTTTGTGTGTGTACTACCTTTATGAGCTGTAACACTCACCACGAAGGTCTGCAGCTTCACTCCTGAAGCCAGCGAGACCACAAACTCACCAGGAAGAATGAGCAACTCCAGATGTGCCACCTTTAAGAGCTGTAACACTCACTGCAAAGGTCTGCGGCTTCACTCCTGAAGTCACCAAGACCATGAACCCACCAGTAGGAAGAAACTCAGGACACATCTGAACATCAGAAGGAACAAACTCCGGACACACTATCTTTAAGAACTGTAACACACACTGGGAGGGTCCGCGGCTTCATTCTTGAAGTCAGCAAGACCAAGAACCCACCAATTCCAGATGCAATATGAATAGGGGTTTGTCTGTGTTTACTATACTTGTAGGCATCAATGAATTCAAATTCCTCTTATGTACTTATTTTGTCTCCCCATTTGACTTTAGAATCCCGTAAATACTTCTCACAAAATCTGCATGTTTCAAATCTTCCAGCTGTAATGCCCTGTTACTTTATTGGAGCCCTGTTTTATTAGTGGTAAATTGTGAGGGAAGAAATATATTTTTCCACCATATTATTACATCCCAATCTTTAGTGAGCCTATGTCTTTGGAACTTCAAAATCTGGTGTTCTCTGATGGTACAGCTCTCCCCTCCTCTCTTAGATAAAACAGAAGGCTAGGAGGGGGTTAAGCTGAGAAAAGGCTCTGGTGAGGTCTCTTTTCATGAAAAATGGCCTTTCTTATGGAAAATGTTCTGCAAGTTTTTACAATGATTATCCTTCCCCTTCTACTGCCAGAGGCAAAGAGGGATCATTTTTGGATCTTTATAAGGTGAATCTGGTAGAGTGTTTGGATATTAAGTCTGCAAAAGTATTGGGCTATACCAAGACCGTTGCCTCCAGTAGTTTTGCACTTATACTAGGCTACTTGAAACTTCCAGCAATTCATCCAATTACAACTTACGCGTTTCTTCCACGTTATGCTCCTGCTGCTTTGCTCCAAATGATCAGATTTCTACTGGAACTGTGTAAGAATTTCCCTGTCTTTTCAGATTCTGGGTGCCAGTTTGCCCTGCAACCTCGCTTCTCTAATAGATCCAAAAAAGTCATTGATTTTCAGGGTTTCAAGGTTTTTTGTTGTTTATTTTAAGGTCAGAAATGTTGTCTTCCATGCTCATTACATGTCACAGTTAAAACGGAAATTAATTTGTTATACCATTGATAGAAACAAAAACAATTACTCTGCTCAAAGCTAAGAAGTATTTTACGTATTCATTCCTATTGACTAATTTACAGATTTTTTTGTTATATAGTATGTTCAAAATGTCATGCTACATATTATAGATATAAAAATGCAAAAATCTCCATTCCATATTTTACAAAAATTTTATTGTGTATTTGATAAAGTAAAATTTATTGACAAATAACTAAATGGGAGATGCTATAATTTGTGATATATATGTGTGTGCATACTTTATATGTATATAAAATACTTGTTTGCATATACATATGAGTGTGTGTATAAAACACCCGCTCTCCCTGGAATTTGATAAGAAATATCACAGAGCACAGAGATACTTTGAAATGTTAATTTCCTACTCTGGATGTACAATCTGACATTTAGAGAAAAACAAATGAATATCACTGGAAATATTAATAATTACCTTCCTTTATTCTTTTGAAACTTGATTAGTTTAAGTTACAATGGGGAAGTTAACTAGAAAATAAATATATAAAGAATGATCAAATAAGCAGTGTGAAAGTTAAATTGATTGTTTTTATATTAATTGAAATAACCTTCATTATTGAAGAATTACACATGCATTAATCCCCTGCTTCTGTGCTGTGTTTTGCAAAATCATGTAAATTATATACTTTGTCCCTTTTTTTACACACTGTCAAATCTAGGGTTGGTAAAATTTACCCTCAATATTTGTAAAGTGTTAATTGATACCTTGCAACAGTGTGAATGACCTCCTATTGTTTCTTGCACTTTACCAAATTGAATAATAAACCTGAGCCTCTTAAATGAAAGAAAGTTCTTCAAAGATTTATAAGCTCATGACCTGCTATTGTTCTTTTCAAGCTACTGTGACCTTCTTGGCTCATCATTCATTTAATAAAATGAATTCTCTTCTATGGTAGTGCAAAGTTTCTGTTTAGAAAATCAATGAACTTTTCTCTCTTAATAACAGTGTTTTTACAAGTCTAGCCCTCTTAAAACTAAAATCGTTTGAGTTTATTTTTTGCATCTTTTCTAAACTGTAGAAGAATGAGCAACATCAACAACTAGTGCCCTCCCTGGCTTGAAGTTGTGCCAAGTTGTATAAAAGCTCAAGATATAGTTGCATTTAGTTTTGTGGGTTGCATTAAATAAAATGTCATTCACCATTCATAAATGCATACTTCATATTGCAGGAGGTTTTACAGTGAGTCTCTCAAAGACTATTGATACTTTCTAGATATGTTATACAAACTTGTGATATAATTATTCTATAGTATTACTTATTAGTGTGTATGACTCTATCTTGTTTGTAACATCTGATAACAATATTCCCAATGTTTTATAATGATTTTATTTTCTAGGCCAGAATTTTTACCAATATTTGTGTTTTAGATAGGAAAAGTGATGGTAATCTACAATGTCCTTTACATCCCCACTGGCAATATTTCTTTCAGGTTCTAGTCGCATAAAACGAAAGCTATCTTGAAATGTACTCCTTTCAATTATAGACATTATGGTTTGCAATCCCCTTGCCCATTTTGACTGATATATATTATAGGCCTGCCCTGAAAATTACATGCTGGGTAGCTATCTTCCAAAATGTTTATGAATATATAGAAATATAATAAGTTTAGTGCATTAAGCTTTCACATAATACATAAGGATTTACTTAATAATTATTAATAAATTTAGTCACATGTAAAGAAAGAAATAACATCAAGGACATTCTAAAAAGCATTAAAATTTACTCTTGGAATGCATTATATCATTTTGTTCTTAGTAAAGTTAATTTTCCAACCTTTTTTTTTCAGATTCCCCAAGTCGACCCGAGAGGTGACAGTATGCTGGCAGCCCTTGCAGCCCTCACTCACTCTCGGCGCCTCCTTGGCCTCGGCGCCCACTCTGGCCATGCTTGAGGGGCCCTTCAGCCTGCCACTGCACTGTGGGAACCCCTCTCTGTGCTGGCCGAGGCTGGAGCTGGCTCCCTCAGCTTGTGGGGAGGTGTGGAGGGAAAGGCGTGGGCAAGAACCGGGGCCGTGTGTGGTGCTTGCGGGCCAGCATGAGTTCCGGGTGGGCGTGGGCTCGGCGGGCCCCGTAGTCAGAGCTGCCGGCCAGTGCTGCCAGCCCTGGGCAGTGAGGGGCTTAGCACCCGGGCCAGCAGCTGTGGAGGGTGAGCTGAGTCCCCCAGCAGTGCCGGCCCACAGGCGCTGCATTGGAATTCTCGCTGGGCCTCAGCTGCCTCCCCGTGGGGCAGGGCTTGGGACCTGCAGCCCACCATGGCTCCCCCAAACTGTGGGCTCCTGCACAGTGGCCTCCCCGATGAGTGCCACCCCCTGCTCCGCAGCACCTGGTCCCATCCACTGCCCAAGGGCTGAGTGTGGGTGCACAGCGTGGGACTGGCAGGTAGCTCCACCTGTGGCCCCGGTGCAGGATCCACTAGGTGAAGCCAGCTGGGCTCCTGAGTCTAGTGGGGACTTGGAGAACTTTTATGTCTAGCTAGAGGATTGTAAATACACCAATCAGTGCTCTGTGTCTAGCTCGGCATTTGTGAATGCACCAATCAGCACTCTGTATCTAGCTAATCTGATGGGGACTTCGAGAACCTTTATGTGTAGCTAAGGGATTGTAAATGCACCAATCAGCACTCTGTGTCTAGCTCAAGGTTGGTAAATGCACCAGTCAGCACTCTGTATCTAGCTAATCTGGTGGGGACTTGGAGAACCTTTATGTCTAGCTGAGGGATTGTAAATGCACCAATCAGCACTCTGTGTCTAGCTCAAGGTTTGTGAACACACCAATCAGTGCCCTGTGTCTAGCTCAAGGTTTTTGTGAATGCACCAGTCAGTGCTCTGTGTCTAGCTAATCTAGTGGGGACTTGGAGAATTTTTGTGTCTAGCTCAAGGATTGTAAACGCACCAATCAGCACCCTGTCAAAATGGGCCAATCAGCTCTCTGTAAAACAGACCAATCAGCTCTCTGTAAAATGGACCAATCAGCAGGATGTGGGTGGGGCCCGATAAGGGAATAAAAGCAGGCTGCCCGAGCCAGCAGTGGCAAGCCACTGGGGTCCCCTTCCACACTGTGGAAGCTTTGTTCTTTCACTCTTTGCAATAAATCTTGCTGCTGCTCACTCTTTGGGTCTGCACTGCCTTTATGAGCTGTAACACTCACCGTGAAAGTCTGCAGCTTCTCTCCTGAGGCCAGTGAGACCACAAACCCACCAGAAGGAAGAAACTCCAAACACATCTCAGTATCAGAATGAACAACTCCAGACGTACTGCCTTAAGAGCTGTAACACTCACCGCAAGGATCCACGGCTTCATTCTTGAAGTCAGTGAGACCAAGAACCCACCAATTCCAGACACAAACCTACACTTGTGCAGTAATGAGTATGTCCAAGTTATACTTATTTCTCAATGGAGAATTAACTGGAACTAAAACTTTGCCTAGGCAACGTATTAAACAAAAAATATGCATGTGGAAAACTGCAGTAATCATAAATTTGTCTTCTCAAAAAATTATTTGTAAGCAATAGCAGTAACACCATTCCTCTTCCATGCAGCAACTTCTCAAAACACTTTATGCCATTGATACTATCATTGGCCCCGTTTTATAGAGGACAAAATGAGATTCAGGGAGTTTTCTATGACCTCAATTGTCTCAGATGTGGTACGTAGAGAACAAGATTTTAAACTTACTTACTCTCACTTGAGAAACTGGAAGTCATACTCCCTATCTAATTGGTAATAAATGCAGTGTGTAAAATATTCTGCTAAGAAAACTTATTTTTATTATTTCTCATAACTTTTGGAACTTAAAACCAATGAGAATTTTTTTTCCAGTTGTAGAACAAGAAAACCAAAGTTCAGAAAGGTTAAATAAATTGTTCCAGATACTCCCCACTGGTGAACAGAATATTAAGAATTTGAATCTGGGTTTTACTCCATAGTCTGTGTTCTTAACCCCTGTATTGACTGTCTTTATAAAAGTTGTCCTTACTCCTCAAAAACAGCTCTGTATTAAAGTCATTTTAGCCTTTCAAATAGAATAGTATCTGCTTAACAGCAGCTCAGTGGCCCAATTACATCTTTTCATTTTTCAGCTGTATGTTGAACAGTGTTTACAAATATATATTTAATTACATATTTTTATAAATTATTGTTTAGTATTTTCATTTTATTCTTCTCATTAAGATAATTAAAGGCTGTGATAATACATGTATTAGTGGTACTAATAGTATTTGAATTACTATTTCTGTAATTTTAGTAGAGTTATTCTATCAGGATTTTAATTTGATAATTCTCAAGTAATATACGGTAGAAAAAAATACATGAATAAGTTTGAACAAATTCATACATTGAAAATGCTGTTGTAAGTATTAATATCCTTGTGAATGCTAAACTGTTATTTTTTGTCCCCTACTACCATTTCTGGAATAAATGTTAGTAGTTGAAATAATAAATGGAGTTTATAGATTTAAATATGATGGAGTGGCATAAACTAAGAACAGGCTTGTCATATGAGAGTGCAATATTTTGAAATGTTATTGATTATAGTTTTCAGAGAAAGAACACTTTATGCATCATTTATTATTACTAGCAACAATTTTTATTACCTGTATGTCAAATAAATGGAAAGTTTCATCTAACTGAGAAGTTGTTGACATGAGTATCTACCACAATCAGAATAGATTCTATCACAACTTACAGTAAAGAGAGCCCACGATGTGAGAATTAGGGAGAGTATTAAAGCAGAAGAATGTGCCAGCAATAGTATTGCCAGATGGAATTTATATTCCATATTTACTCCATGAAGCTATTGATTATTTGATAGATATTCTTTCTAACACGGTGCTGGGATCTGACTTGTCTTCTTTCCGTTGCTTTTAAACTAGGTTTATCTCAGGAGACAAGATATTTTCTAGGAGAATCAATGAAAGTAAAACTGAATGCTGAAACTTTTACCACCATATTGGCTTCCCTTGTGCTGGGCCACTGATGTACTTCCTCAGATTACAGTATTAAGAATACAAGCTTTAAAGGCTGAGTAGTTTCCTGTAATATTCCAACAAGGTAGAAAGTAGAAAACATTCCAAATCATATTTGGAGTGTTACAGGAGTGTAGAACTGCAGTTCTTTTTACCTCAACACCCACATGCTGGAAGAAAATCTGTTAGAGTTGTGTCAGCCTTTATGAGAGTGTGATTCTCACCAGCTTTTTTATGTGGATATTAAAAATATAGAATCCTAGGCCAAACCATATATCTACAGAATCAAAAAACATAGTTTCAGACCTCAGAATGTGTATTTTAACCAGCACTTTAGAGAATGCCCATGTTAACTTAGGTTTGACAACTAGGGCCACAATGGCTTTTAAATCAGACAAATATGGATTAGAGTGAAAGTTCTGTCAAACGACCTTTCTAAAGCCTTAGTCTCCATTATAACATCATGAAAATAATGATTTTTATTCCATATTATTCTTCTGAAGATACAGTGAAATAATACATAAGAAGCATATGTAGTCCCAAGTATGGCATGTATAAATCAATAAAGTTAGATAGTGTTATTATTATTAGTTATGTCTGTGAGAAAGCTACAAAAAATATTATTGGTTCTTGATCTAGATGAAAGGTTGGGACCATGTTTATGACTTGGGGTTGTGTCACAGGCATCACAAAGGCCTTCATCATAGACATTTCTTAATAAATAATTGCACTCGTAGTTTTTTGACTCACTTTTCCTCTTCCTTCACGTTATGTCAGTTAAACCTCCAAAAAAAATCCAATCTATTCATGTCTATTCATTACTACTGCGCTAATATCCCAGTCCAAACCAACTCACCTCTTACTTAAAATGAAGCAATAGCCTCCTAACAAAAAACACTTGTACTCTTTAAAACAAAAAACTGATGGAGATAGTCCCCTACCTCCATAAAACTAATTTTTAAAACTGTCATTATTTCTTTTTAAAGCCCTTTAATAATGCATTTTTAAAAATAAAAATAAACTAAAAGTTCTTGCAAGTTCTGTTCCCTGCCTACTCTTCTAGCCTCACCTTAAAAAATGTGCCTCCTTCATTTCTGTTTCCCGGACACTATATTTCTTTTTTGACATAGTCTCAGTTATCTCTTCTCGCAGGAATGTGTACATACCACTTTTTGGTTATGGGTTTTAACATATAACTCCCTCAGGTTTCCTGGCTGCTTCTGACTAAATTAGTAGTCCTTTACCCAAGTCATTCGCTTAAGGAATTCTGTCTTAATTCCAGTCTAAATTAAATTACCCCTCCATTTTTCTCTACTTGGAATCTAGATGATGCTGTTATTTCCTCCTAACCCATAACTCTTTTAAAATGAAAATATTTATTTTGTATATTTTTGCTAGTTGGTTTAATGCCTGTATCCACCATGACACTGTAATCTCCATGAAGACATACGGTGTCTTTGTTTTATTCTTTACTATAGTCCCCAAGGCAAGCATACCCATGAAAACATTGGCATGCATTGCATGATTCTCGCCTGAATTAATGATTGGGCAGTTCAGATACTTAAGTACATGTTCTATGTTCATCAACTTGGTACTTTTATTCAAGGTTGTATATGTGTGTGTGTCTATATATATATATATAAAACACATATAAACATAACACATATATAACACACATATATATCATATATATATATATAACATATATATATGTTATTGGGAAGAAGATGTAGCACAGTATCATTCCTATTATTTTAATAAAAGCAAGAAAACCTGCAGAATGTTCAGATCCTCAGCTTTTAGGCTCTCCTTTGGGCAACACTCTTTTAGATGTTGACAGCATAAAATTGGTTCAGCACTCAAGTCTTCATTCTGCGATTATTTCTGTGGGTGAATCAGCAGGCCTGAATAATTCTCTCCTTTAGCAAGTGCTGTGGGACAAGTAATCCAATTACTCCAGAGGCTTTTGTGACATTAAGTGAAGCAATTCAAGAAATCACTAACAATATCCATTTTTAAGATCTAAAAGTATCCTACATTTAAACCTTGAATGTCTTGCTTCTTACTTTCCTTCTCGTTTTTTTTTTTTCTTTCATTTCTTGGAATTTAAGTATAGAAGTTTTTAAAATAGGGTAAAATTATTAGTGCTTCTATGTGATTGTGTCCATGAAGGTATGATAAAATGCAGAAACAGTATAATTTTTATGAAGTAAAAGTTAGCTTTGGATGTCTGTCTTCTAGGATAGCTAAGCAGAGTACATGCCAGATATTTTGCACACATTATTTCATTCAACCATTAAATATTCCCAAAGTAGAATATTATTATTCTATTACGCTAGTATATTATTATTCACATCTTGCAGATGACAAAACTAAGATAAGGGTTAATTGGCATGCACAACAAACTCAGCATATTTAATTCACTCCTACATTTTTCTATTTAACTCAGGAAAAAATCCTAATTTATGTAAGTAAATAAAGCAAAAGTTTTGTCTCATTAAATAGAATACTAAAAGCATAAATAATAAATAAGTCATATATACAATAAGAAGTATTAAAGCTTATAAAAATAAATATAAATATGTGGATGGTTGAAGGAGTGGAGGAAATGAGCTATTTCACATACTGCATTCAAAAACAGCATCTCTAAATATTTTGTATTCAAACAGAGATTTCAATGTAAAAAAGAGAGTGAACTATCAAATTATTCAGGTTACTAACTTCCCAGGACAAGGAATAGCAAGGGTGAAGGCACTAGGTAAGAATAAGTGTGGCAATTAAGGACAGCAAGGTGGTCGGTAATTTTACACAGTTAATAAGGCATAGAATGGTAGCAGCTGAGGATGGAGAAATAGTTCCTTAAAATTTGGGTCCAAAGAGTCCATAGAAATGACATTAAATATTCTTCTAAGCTTTAGAAATGTCACTGGAGGGAGGACTTTGAGGCACAAAGAGGCATATTTTAAAAAATAATTACTATTTTGAGGTATAATTGACATAAAATTGACTTCACTAAAGTGTACGATTCAAGGATTTTTAGCATATGCAGAATTGTGCAACCATGACTAGTATCTAATTTTGTAATAGTCTCATCATCTATAAGATAAATCCAGTATCTATTCCTCACCGTCTCCCTTCTTCCATGCCCTGGTAACAATTTAGTAAATTGCATCAAACAATCTTCTGGTGCAATTGACATGTTTGTGTGATTAATTATTTAATGCCTATCTCCCCCATTGGGCTATAAGAGTACTTAGGTGAAAGAACAATGCATGGCTTTAATTGTCATTCAACAAATATTAGTGGTATAACTGAATGGATTATATAAAAAAATGCTCCTTAAAATTTTACAATTAGATTTTACTTGAAATAAACCCGTTTGTCTCATTTACCTCCCAGTAATTTATGGAGTATTTGTATAATCTATTTTGTAGATTCTTTTCAAACCACATTGCTAGGGATTGTTATATATTCCTTGTGCATTATATTCATATCTCAACTAAACTGCAATTTTAATTCCCTCTTAAGTTTTCTCTTTCATCTGATAATTTTGTTTTAGCTGTAACATTCATTAGGAGTATTCTAAAAATATCTTTTTACATTTTTTCATAAAATATCCATGTTGCTTTCATCATGGCATGAATCAAGCCCACTAATGAATATAACATCACTCATTAAATATATCACTTTTAGATATATTCATTATTTTTTTTTCTACAATGAGAATTGAATTTGGATTTCTCCTAAGGGTCATTTATCAAAGCAAAAACTAATATCATTGTAATGTTTTTTCTTTTCTTTTTTTTTTTTTTTTTTTGAGACGGAGTCTCGCTCTGTCACCCAGGCTGGAGTGCAGTGGCACAATCTCGGCTCACTGCAAGCTCCGCCTCCTGGGTTCACGCCATTCTCCTGCCTCAGCCTGTCCGAGTAGCTGGGACAACAGGCACCCGCCACCACGCCCAGCTAATTTTTTTGTATTTTTTAGTAGAGATGGGGTTTCACCGTGGTCTCGATCTCCTGACCTCGTGATCCGCCCGCCTCGGCCTCCCAAAGTGCTGGGATTACAAGCGTGAGCCACCGCGCCCGTCCATGTTTTTTATTTTCTTGTGTATTTATTTTATTTATTTTTTCTTTTTTGAGACAGAATCTCACTCCGTTATCCAGGCAGAGTGCAGTGGTATGATTACAGCTCACTGCCTGGGCCTCCCAGGCTCAACTGATCCTCCTACCTAAGCTCCCAAAGTTGCTGAAACTACAGGCACATGCCAACATTCCTGGCTAATTTTTAAAATTTGTTGTAAAGATAGAATCTCACTATGTTGCCCAAGCTGGTCTCAAACTACTGGGCTCAAGCAATCCTGCCTTGGACTTTCAAAGTGCTAAGATTATAGGCATGAGCCACTGCATTTGGACTGTTTACTTTTAAATTATTTTACCTTCATTAATGAATTGAAAAATAAAACATTGGAATGAGGTGAAGAAAATGGAAATGGGGTATGCCCCCTCTCTAACTCAATGATATGCTACTGTACACTATTTAACAGCAGACATAGTTAATATGATCTTCAGTAAAGTGACACATTATTTTGTATCCTGGAACTTGAAATCTGCCTGCAGATAATTAAAGCCATGAATATCACATGAATAAATGCCATGCAGATGTGGAAATCTCAAAAGTCTACAAAAGTAGTGGCAGATGTTTGGATTAATATGAAGGGTTGGCATATATGGTAGACTGGAGACACCACAGTCCACCACAAAATTGAAGTTACTTTTTCCATGCAAAAATTCAAACCCAACATAGCAGATGGAATTTTTTTTAAGAAGAAATGGGAAACTCAATTTTTTTAATGTGGTACCTTCCATCTTAAATTATACCATTTAAACAATTTATCAACACTATATTTTCTAACTCTCCATGATCCAAACGCTGTAGGTCTTGGCTAATTTTGTACTATGGATGAGGACTACTCTATTGTATTGTCTTATGGAGAATGTTTGTTTATTGGGTTGTTGTTGTTGTTGATGTTTGTTTTTGAGACTGAGTCTCACTCTGTTGCCCAGGCTGGAGTGCAGTGTCACAATCTCAGCGCACTGCAACCTCCACCTCCCAGGTTCAAGCGATTCTCCTAACTCAGCCTCCCAAGTAGCTGGGACTACAGGCACCTGCCACCACATCCAGATAATTTTTGTATTTTCAGTAGAGACGGGGTTTCGCCATATTGGCCAGGCTGGTCTCGAACTCCTGACCTCAAGAGATCTGCCTGCCTCGGCCTCCCAAACTGTTGGGATTACAGGTGTGTGCCACCATGCCCAGCTGTTTATTGGTTTTTAATTTTTTTATTCAGTGGTAAAGTAAATGAATCATAGTCTATAAGGATAGAAAGTGTTGTCAACGGTAAAATAGTGCCTCTCTAGGAGAAAGCCCAAAGACCTTTGAATAAAAAGCAAAGGGATAATTAAAAGGAGGAAGCACTTTATATTTCATACTTAACCCCTTCTCTTATAATAGAGGCAATTCTATCTTTATCTACAGCATTGTTTCCGAAAGCCCCAAGGAAGGCATCTCTGAGCTTGTGTGGATATTGAACCTTATCATTGGCATGCAAAGGCATTAGCCTTTGGCAAAAAGGGGGGAGGTGAGAATTAAATCTTCAAGATAGCTTCAATTATAGCAGAAGGATTAGTATGTAGCATTTCTCTCTGAGTTCTCACATGCATTTAAGATCCATTGCTTTTTTTGTCTTTTTCATGAAGTTTTAAAGTCTCGCTCTCTCTCCCCTGAAGAGAACAGCATTATCCTTAATTAAAAGTCCTGAGAGAGCTTTAGAGGCCTGTAGTTCAGATTGTATTGTTTGAGTCTTTTCATTTAAGAATTTAAGCTCATCTTGCCAAGTTTCTGATTTTGTTTCAAGATCAGTGATTTGAGGGGCAAAGGAATCAATTTAGTTCCAAGTGATTGGATACTTTTTTACATGACATATAATGATAGCTCCTTAACCTGCTACATGGAGATTCAGATTTTGCTATGTCAATAACAAGAGTAAAACAGGCTCACTGAAAATTTACAGAACTATTAAAAAACAAATATCTAGTAATTAAAAACCACCTCATAAAATTACATTACTTGGTCTGTAGGCATTGAGCACCTTGAAAGTTACCCAAAAAGAATAATAATGTATGGAAGAAATATTTTATTAGGACTGCAAATAGCAGTAGCCTATACAGAGAGATGGGCATACAAAATTCAGGGTTCATGTTTTCACACCTCATCTTCTCATCTGTAAAATTTAGAATGAGAGTATTACCTACCTCAGAGACTATTAAGAAGACTAAATTTGAAAAAAAAAAAAAAAAAAGATATGTAAGGAATTTGAAGCTAGCTGGATGCATCAGTTATGCAGGAAAAACAAAAAGTAAATATAATGCTCATGGAGCTAGGTCTCCCAAGGCTTTTTTCCATTGAGATGTTAAATACAAGCATAGCTGGAAAGTCAAGACATAACCCTAACATAATGTGAGTTATTTATTGCTTTTCTTAAACTCTGGAAGTACCCAGAGTTGTGTGTGTACGTGCATGTGTATGTAGATGCATTTTGTTTTTTTATCTTATCTGCCAGACTTGCAAGTCAGAGAAAAAGTCAGCAGTGCCTTAGCTGTACAACAAATTGTTGAGTGTCAATATCCTCATTAAGAACCATTCCACATAGCATAGCTACTCTTTGGAGCTTTAAATCCAGGAACGTTCTTAGTGTAGCACTTCCTAAGCTCTCATATGTCTTGCTTAGGCATGTCTCTACCTCTCAGCTATCCTTTATCCTCTCAATCATATATATTTACCACAGCTCAACATTCTTTTCTCACATCCATGACATAATATTTCCTGTAAGTTTTTTTCCTTTCATTCTAAATCCTGTCCAAGGACCATAATCACAGGTGCATGATTCACCATGTTACTTATCAGGCCTTTGTTGATAGAAAAGTGATTCAGCTTTGAAAGACGTGCCTGTGATTGACCTTCTCTTTCTTCCCAGAATAACCTCTGTTTTCTTTCAAAACCAGATGTCTTGAAATGAAGGATGAAGAAAATAACCAATTGTTTACAAGATCATTTTTTCATATTCCTTCTATTTAGTTAATTTGTATTTTGCCATATAATTATTTTTCCCTCTGGAACATACAGTCCCAAATTGAGTATTTTCTGAAGGGGAAAAAAGTAATTCAGAATTCAGTATGATCATTATAATATCTCCCTTTCTGGTAATATTTCAAGTAACTTATCACCTTGTACCACCATCCGATTTTAGGCTTTAATAACATAACTACAAGATTCAGGAAACTGATGAAAATGCTCCCACATGCATCTGAGTACTATAGACTAGGTCCAAATTCCGCCACCACCACCACCACAATTTTAATGCTGATAAAGCCATAATTTTCTGGCTTTTGTTCACTGTTCTATTCCAAACTCAGGTCTATGGGAAAAGAAATACTTTAAAAAATAATATAATTTTATTACTTGTATTTTTAGAAAAAAGAAAAGGGAACAATTTTTCATGTGTTTTTCTGCCATCTGTAAATCCTATGCAGTGAAATATCTGTTTATTGATTTTGTCTTTTTTTATATTTTAAGTTTAGGGGTACAAATTAAGGTTTGTTACGTAGGTAAATTTGTGTCATGGAGGTTTGTTGTCCAGAATAGCTCAAGACACAGGTATTAAGTCTAGTACCCATTAATTATTTTTCTTGATCTTCTCCCTCCTCCTACCGTCCACCCTCTGAAAAGTTTCAGTGTGTGTTGTTCCCCTCTATGTGTCTTCCTTTCTTCCATCCTTCTTTTTTTCTTCTTTCTTTCTCTCTCTTTCTTTCTTTCTTCTTTACTTTCTTTCCTTCTTTTTAATTATCTTATTTGTTTTCTTGCTTTTGTTTTCTTCTTTCTCATTCATTCATTCATTCTTTCCCTTGTTTTCTGTCTTGTTTGCTTTCTTTTTCTTTCTCTCTGTCTGTCTGTCTGTCTCTCTGTCTCATTCTGTCACCAAGACTGGAGAGCAGGGTTGCAATCATAGTTTCTTGCAGCCCCAAACTCCTTGGCTCAAGCAATTCTTCCACCTCAAATTCCCGAGTAGCTGAGACTACAAGTGCCTACCACCACACCCAGCTAACTCTATCTATCTATCTATCTGTCTGTCTGTCTGTCTGTCTGTCTGTCTGTCTGTCTGTCTATCTATCTATCTATCTGTCTATCTATCTATCTAGACAGAAGTCTCACTCAGTTGCCTAGGCTACAATTTTATAAGTGAAGGAGAGAGAAAATCTTTCACAGACAAACACAAACCCATGGATATTTGTCACCACTAGACTTTCCTTATGGGCTAAAGCTTAAGGAAGTTTTTAAAACTAAAATAAAAACATGTTATGCAGCAACTTGAAAGCATAAATCCCACTGGTAAAGGTAAATGTATAGAAAAATACATATTGATATTAAAATTCTAATGGTGGAGCACAAATTATTTTAAATCTATTATGAAAGTTAAAAATAATAATTTGTTAATGAATACACAATATAATAAGGAACAAATTCTGACTGTAAGAACACATTGGGTGTGAAGCGGAGTAAAACTATAGAGTTTCTATAAGAGATTAAAGTTAAATTGTTTTAAAATTAAAATAGAATGCTATAGCTACAAGATGTTTTTGCAAGCATAAAGCTCACCACAAAGAAAAAGCATTAATATACACACAAAAGATGAATAGAAATGAATCAAAGCAAAATAATTACAAAATTATCAAATACAAAAAGAGAGAGGAAGAAACAAACGACTGCAAAACAGAAAAAAATTCACAACATGGTAATAGTAACTCCTCACTTACAAATAATTACTTTACATATAGATAGAAAAAATTACCAATAAAAAGATACAGAGTGCATAAAACAATAATATCCAACTATGGTTATATACATGAGACTTGCTTTATATTTAAATAAATGTATAAGTTAAAAGCAAAAGGATAGAAAATTTTATTTCATGCAAATTGTAAAGCAAAAGAAAGTAGGAGTGGCTGTATTTGTAGAAACCTGAAACCTAAAAATATCTTTAGAGGATAAGAAGGTTATTATATAATGATTAAGGGGTCAATTCAACCCTGGAGGTTATAAAATTATCAATATATGGGTACCAAACATCACAGTACCTACATATATAAAGCAAATATTGACAGATATAAAGGAAGAAATTGACAGGATTAGGGTAATAAGAGTGGATTTCAATACCACATTTTTAATAATAGATAGAACATCCAGAAAGAAAGTCACTAAAACAATAATTGACTTGAATAACACTATAGGCCCAAAGGATCTAACAGACACGTTTCCATTCAACAGCAGAATATATATTTTTCTTAAGCACATATGGAACATTTTCCAGGAGAGACAACATGTTAGGTCAAAAAACAAGACTCTGCAAATTTAAAAAGATTAAAATCATTGCAAATATTTTTACGCACCACAGTGGAAAAAAAGAATGTAATAACAGTTAAAAAAGAAAGAAAGAGAAAATTACAAATACATGAAAACTAAACACACTCTTGAAGAATGTGTCAAACAGAAAATTATAACAGGATTTTACAAAGTTTCTCAAGACAAATGAAAACCAAAATCTTCAATAAAATGCCTGCAAAGCACATTAAAAGGATTATTCACCATGATCAAATGAAATGTACCACTAGAGTGCAAGGGTGGTTCAATGCACAAAACTCAGTTAATGTCATGTAAGACATTAACACAACGAAAACAAAAGATCATGTAAATTGGCACAGAAAAAAACATTCACTCATGATTAAAACTCTCAAATAAATAGATACAGAAGGAACGTACCTTAACATTCAAAAACCTATATGTAAAAATACCACAGCAAACATAATAATAAATGAGGGAAAAACTGAGCACTTTCCCTCTAAGATATGGTATAAGGCACAGCTGCTCACCTTAACCACTTCTTTTCAACATAGTACTGAGAGTTGAAGCTAGAGAAATCAGACTAGAAAAGGAAATATTAGGCATCCAAGTTTATAGAGAAGAAGTAATATTATTTGTTCGTAGATGATATGCTCATCTATATAGAAAACTCTAAAGATTCAACAACAAAACAACAACCTGTTAGAAATATAGCCCTACCTCATAGATACTTCTGGTTCAACTTTAGATCACCACAATAAAGCAAATATCCCAAAAAAAAAATCACACAAGTTATTTTATTTTCTAGTGTATATAAAAGTTATGTTTATATTGTACCATCTATTATGGGTGCACAATTTAGCTTTATGTTTAAATAAAAATGTACCTGCCTTTATTTAGAATTTTTATTGCTAAAAAATATTAATGATCATCTATTTCTTTAGTTTACTGACAGTAAAACTTCTTTCAAAATTTGAGCCAATCTTCTAAAACCCTGCTACTGTTTTATCAACTAACTTTATGGAGTATTCTAAACTATTTGTTGTCATTTTAACAATCTTAACAGCATCATCACCAGAAGAAAAAAAAAAAATTTTTTTCTTTGCTCATCCATAAGAAGCAATTTCTCATCCAGTCAAATTTTATAACGACATCACAATAATTCAGTCACATCTTCAGGCTTCATATCTAATTCTACTTCTCTTGCTATTTCCACTGCATTTGGAGCATTTGCAATTACTTATCCACTGAACTTTTGGACTCATCAACATCACTCATGAAGGTTGGAATCAACTTCTTTCAAACTCCTAGAAATGTTGATATTTTGACCTTTTCCAACCAATCCATGAATGGTATTAATGGCATTTAAAATACTAAATCCTTTCAAGAAGGTTTTCAGTTTACATTGCCAAGGTCCATCAGAGGAATCACTATCTATGGCAGTTATAGCCTTACAAAATGTACTTTCTAAACAATAATACTTGAAAGTCAAGATGACTCCTTGATTCAATGGTTGCAAAATGAACGTTTTACTATCAGGCAATAAAATTTTAATCTCCTTGTATGTCTCCATCAGAGCTCTTGGGAGACCAGGTCCATGGTCTATGAATAGCAATATGTTCAAATGAATTTTTTTTCTGAACAGTAGGTCTTAACAATAGACTATAAATGTTCAGTAAACTGGCGGGCATGGTGGCCCATGCCTGTAATCCCAGCACTTTGAGGGGCTGAGGTGGGCGGATCACGAGGTCAGGAGATCGAGACCATCCTGGCTAACACGGTGAAACCCTGTCTCTACTAAAAATACAAAAAAATTATCCACGTGTGGTGGCACGCACCTGTGCTCCCAGCTACTCGGGAGGCTGAGGCAGGAGAATGGTGTGAACCCGGGAAGCAAAGCTCGCAGTGTGCCACTGCACTCCAGCCTAGGCAACACAGCAAGACTCCATCTCAAAAAAAAAAAAAAAAGTTCAGTAAACCATGCTGTAAACAGATGTGCTTTAATCAAGGTTTTTTTGTTCTACTCATAGGCCAAAGACAGGATTAACTTAGCATAATTATTAAAGAACCTAGAATTTTCAGAGTGGTAAATGAGCACTGGCTCTAACTTAAAGTCACCAGCTACACTAGCCCCTAACAAGAGAGTTAGCTTGTCCTTTGAAGCTCTGAAGCCCAGCATTGACTTCTCCTTTTAGCTCTGAAAGTCTTATTTGGCATTTTTTTCCAATAGAAAATCTGTTGTTTATTGTAGTCACCATCACTAATTATCTTAGCTACATCTTCTAGATAACCTGCTGCTGCTTTTACAACAGCATTTTCTATTTCAACTCACACTTTTATGTTATGGTAATGGCTTCGTTCCTTAAATCTCATGCCTCACCACTGATGCCTTCAAATTTTTCATAAGCTTTCTCACCTCTCTCAGCCTTCATAAAATTGGAGAGTTATGGCCTTGCTCTGAATTAGGCTGTGGCTTAAGGGTATGTTATGGCTGGTTTGATCTTCTATTCAGAAAACTCAAACTTTCTCAGCCATAATGCTGTTTTGATTTCTAATCATTTGTGTAATCCCTGGTGTAGCACTTTTAATTTCCTTCAAAAAATTCTGTTTTGCATTCACAACTTGCCTGTGTTTTTGGCACAGGAGGCCTAGCTTTTGGCTTATCTTGGTTTTAGACATAAAACTTTTGATTTAAAATGAGAGACGTATGGATCTTACTTTCACTTGAACACTGAGAAGCTATTGTAGTGTTTTTATTGTCCTAATTTTTATATTATAATGTATCAAGAAATAGAGGGATGGTGGAGAATGAGAGAGATGAGAAAATGGCCAGTTGGTGGAGCAGTCAGAACACATAAAATTTATTAACAGGTTGCAGTGAGCCGACATCACGCCACTGCACTCCAGCCTGGTCCATCACAAAAAAAAAAAAAAAAAAAAAAAAAAATTATTAATAGAGAGAGAATGGAGCAAAATGACGAAATAAAAGCCTATACCATTAGTCTTCTTTCCTGGATACCCAAATTATAACAACTATCTCTACATACAAAAGCAACATAAGAATCAAAACATCAGGTGACCAATTACAATACCTGATTTTAACTTCATGTCACTGAAAGAGGCATTGAAGAAGGCAGGAGAAACAGCCTTGAATCACTGACACCACTCCTCTCCTTTCCCCTGAAAGAAGCTGTGTGTCACAGAGAGTCTATGTAGTTGGAGGAGGGAGAGTGCAGTGACAGGGGAACTTTACATTGAATTGAGAGCAAGGCTGCGCTGGGTTCACCTAGCATCCACACATGGAGGGAGCATTTGGACAAGATCTTTCCAGAGGGGAATCTCCCATCCCAGGGGTCAGAACTTGAGTTTCCTGGAAAGCCTTGCCACCACAGGCCAACATTCTCTGGAGTTCTAGATAAACTCAAAAGGCACTCCAGGACACAAAAACTGCAATTCCTAGACAACTCTTAGTACTGAGCTAGGCTCAGAGCCAGCGGACCAGGGTGGCATGTAACCTAGGGAGACAACAGCTAGGGTGGCTAAGTCAGTGCTTGTGCCACTTCTCCCCCAACTCTAGGCAGTACATCTCACAACAATGAAAATGACTCCTTTCTTCTGCTTAAGGAGAGGAGAGGAAAGGAGAAGAGACAGTAAAGAGGACTTTGTCTTGCATTGTGGATACAACTCAGCCACAGTAGGATACGGCACCGGACAGAGTTTTGAGTCCCCATTCCAGGCAATAGCTCAAAGGTGACATTTCCAAATAGACCCTGAGCCAAAAGGGAAACTGCTTCCTTGAAGGGACGGACCAAGTCCTGGCAGTATTCATCACCTGCTGACTAAAGAACCAATAGGCCCTAAATAACCAAGAGCAATATCTAGGTAGTATGCTGTGGACCTTGGGTCAATAATGAAAAAAATACCCTAAAAGCAGCAAGAGAAAAGACACAAGCAACATACAATGGAGCTCCAATACGTCTGTCTCCAGACTGTTCAGTGAAAATATTAAAGGCCAGGAGAGAGTGGTTTAACATATTTAAATTGCTGAAGGAAAAAACTATTATCCTAGAGTAGTATATTCAGCAGAAATATCACCAAAATATGAAGGAGAAATAAAGACCTTCCCAAACAAACTAAAGTTATGGAATTGTATTAACACCAGAACTACCCTAAGAGAAATGCTAAAGGGAATTCTTCATTTTGAAAGAAAAGGATGTTACTGAGCAAGAAGAAATCACCTGAAGACACAAAACTCACTGGGAATCATAAACGCACAGAAAAACACATAATATCATACCATAGATATTGTGGTGTGCACACTATTCTTATCTTAATTAGAAAAATTAAATAATTAAATATTTAACAAATTAAAATTACTACCTATGGCAACTTTCAAGACGTAAGACATAAAGAGAAAAAACAAAAAGGTAAAAAGTGGGAGAACAAATTTAAAGTGTAGGGTTTTATATTTGTTTTCTGTTGCATGTTTGTTTATGCAACTAGTTTAAAGTTGTTAGTTTAAAATAGTACTTTATAAGATATAAGCTCAGTTTATAGATCTCCATATTTCATTAACTCTTCATCCCACACATTTGCAGAATAATATTCAATCCAAGATTCCAAGAAAAGTGCATAAAAATTTCTGAAGTTTTTTCAAAACTTCCTTCTATTCCAGTTCTATGCTACATCTATTCCCAATGTTTCTATCTCCCTGAAATCTGATCTCTGTCACCTTGACTCCATGAGCCTGTCGTCTTCTGCTTGCGCATCCTCTTTTTGCACTTTAGTCTGGAAACTGACTATATAGAAAACTAGAAGACTACGGCCCTCAGTTAATATATTTCCTATCTCTCAGGAATCAACATTCACTACTGTCTGTTTTCCAACTCTTAAAAAACATTGTTTCTTCTTTCGCCCAATTTTCTAATTTTGTAGGAATAATATGTATATTTACTTTTTCTATATTTGGTTCTTAGCCAAAATAATCCCCCCACATACACAGCCACACACACATATGCTGTTCATTTAGTTTCTCTGGAGAAACTTGACTAATACAGCTGGAGATTCCTTTCTTTCTTTGATCTTCTTTGGAAATGGAAGTGTCTGTAATTGTTATACTATGCCAGACCCACTATTACATGTTGGGGACAGATTTTTAGTTTACATTTTACTTGATTTTTAGTTTAATTGTCTCATAGATAGAGAGGAATTTGTCCAGGGATGGGTCATATTAATTACTTTATTTTTAATTTTGCCTTTATCTTTTTTAGGGTATTTTCCACTAGCATATACAGTACAATGCTGTGTTTTAAAGTAATTTTTATAAATTATTTTCTTTATGGTTATAAATCAAGCATAATATATGTACAAACACATACAACACACATACACACATATACATACACACAAACACATATACATACACACACATATGCTTGTAATTAAACTCAATGAAGGGTGAACCACAGAAACATGAAACAACAAAATTATCATCAAACTTAGGAAGAAAGGAAAAAAGCTCGCTAGGGCAAAAATGAAAAAACACCTCCAAATAGATCTCATTTTGCAGATATAACTTTAAACCTGCACAAATAATTTACATAATTTTAAACCTGAAGAAACTTTTTGAAAAGACAATTACTGTATTTCAGAGACAAAATGAAACTGGAAGCTAACTGTATATTTTTATGTTTTACTCCTGCTTTTCTTAAATAAATGGAAACCTAATTTGAACACTTTTCTGCCTAATTTCCCTGAATATAATCTGAAATTGTTCCACAGAACTATTTAAAGATATTCCTCCTTCTTTCCTTTAGCTGCATGATGACATTGTATAGATGTTTTGTGGTATATTTAATTAATTCCCTATTGGTGTTTTCTTTCTATTTATTTGCACTTATAAATTATACATTTGTCTTTTGGAATTCTTTTTAGTATATCTTTGGAATAGATTCTTAGCAGTGTGATTGCTGAATTAAAAAAAAATACATGTATATGTAGTTTTACTAGGTATTGTCAAACTTTCCCCCGATTAAACTATTTTACACTACAGCAATTTGTAAAACAACTTGTTTTCTCACAGGCTCAATAGGTAAATATGGAGTCAAACTTTTGGATTCGCCTATCTGTGAAATGGAAAATGCTTCCCTCTGTATAGTTTTAATTTGCGTTACTGTAAGTGAAGCTGAATTTCCTTTTTTATGGTAAAGAAAATTTGCATTTTTTCCCCTGTGGACCCTCTTCACATTATCTACCTGTTTTCCTATCATGTTTTAGGCTTTTCATTTTCCATTTTTAGAAGTTCTTTATATATTAAGAACATTTATAGTTACTCTTCACTGAGAATTGCAAATAAAATTTGCTTACGGTGTCCTTAGGTCTCCATAAGTTTTTTAGGTTAGAGTCAAATTTATCCATCTTTCTGATGTTGAGTCTGGATTTTAAATTATTAGTAGAAAAAATTTACCACATTCCCAAGTTTTAATTTTATCCATGTTTTATTTCTTGAATATTTTAGATTTTTAGATGTAAATCTTTGATCAATTTGAATAACTTTTGTGTAGATTCTGAGAAAAGTGTCCATTTACATATTTTTTTCTGTTAAAATTACTTGTATTGAATTTTCTTTAATAAGAATTTTAATAAGTTAATTTATCCTACAAATTAAAGAGGCTAATTTCATTGCATATTATATTTCCATATATGACTTGGTTTGTATGTTATTTTATTTGTACTGTTGGTCCTGTTGTTTATTTATGCAGCAATATCACATTTATTTTAATTATTGAGGTTTTATAATTTGTTTGAATATCTGATAACAATTGCCCCATTCATTGCTGTTCCATTTTATGCCTTTTGTGGTCATTCTGGCTTGCTTAATCTTCAAACTGATTGTTATAATAAACTTATCTAACTCAGGCAAAACAATCAGACAAATAAATAAAAGCAAAAACTTAATGGTATTGCCATTTTTGCATTAAATTAACTTGGGAAGGAATGACATCATTATGGTATTGAATTTTCTTATTCAAAGATGATACATGAATTCTTATTTGTTTAGGCTACGTTTGTGTCTTTTGGAAGTCTTTTACAATAGTCTTAGTAAGATTTTGGATGTTTTTCATTAAGTTTATGGTTAGGCCATCAGATTTGTTTTACTATACTTTCCAGATATTGTTGCTGTCAGTGATTTGGCCCTACCTGCATGCATTTTGGGACTCATGGAGTTACTTTGTCAGTTGGTTTTATGGTGTATGTTGGCTGTGAAAATTTTTGTTGTTTTGTTCATTTCTTTGCTATATTTTGTGGGATGATTTAGGGATATTAAAAAACTGCTGCCACTGTAACTTTGCCTGGCATGCTCAAAAATTTTTGAGTCTACATATTTTCTAATATAAAATTTTTGTTACCAAATATGCAAAATATATTTCAAAGATTAGGTGATAATTATCCCAAAGACACACATCCAATCACAGAAACAGTATAATGTATAAAATTCTGCTATTTAGTGCTTACTAATTAAGATAGACAAAGCAAATGGAATCTGCAAGAACCAGGATAACTGATTTGGAACCAAACATTTCAGTTTGCTTTGTCCAGCTGTCCCTCTCAATATGTGATCTTTGGCCTTATTTTTATTCTGTACCCCAAAGAAAGCAGATATTTTAGTTCATGGCAAAAATTTCCATTTAATTCATAATTGTCATATGCAGAAGAAATTTTGTGAATTATTTTACAACATTGACCTCAATGAAATTTAATCACGTTATGTAAATTCAACTGGGGCAAGGAATTATCGAACAAACATACAGATTGTTAACATACAACTATCTACAAGGAGACAGTAGGGAATGATTACTGGTGGAGCAGGACATGTGGAGGTCATTCATCTACTTAACAACATGATCTCTCTAGTTATGGTGGCTCTGAACAATTCTCTGGAAAAAATCTAATGCTAATTGGGCAATGCTACAATTTCCATAGAGTGGATATAAGAAGAATAACTTCCCACTCACAGAGTCTGGAGTTGTCTCATGCAGAAATGAAATCGTTTTGCTAGTAAGATGGTCATTAAAACAGTGGCTTACACAGGTTATTATACTTTCTCTCTCATAAAGAAATCCAGAGGAAGTCAATCCATGGTGATTACTTTCTACTCAGCCATTCTTAGTATATGATTTTTCTATCTGAGGTCACGTCACTGTCACAGGATGCTTATGGAAGAACCAAACATTATTTCTGGCACCAAGGAAGAGGGAATAAGACAAATATTCAGGGAAATAGGCAACTTTCTAGCTAAATTAGAGCCGTTTTCAAAAATTGTTCTCAAAAGTATTACTTTCCATTTACATTTCATTCACTCCTAGTGGCAAGGAAAGCTGAAAAAGTTTGTTGTTGTTGTTTTTCCATCCTGAAATAAAGTTGTTATGCTGTTACTAAGGAAGATAAACAGAATGGATATTGAGTATGCAGCCATCCTTCTCTGCCACAGGATTAGACTACATTTACCATCTGTCTGGTTGCCTCTTTTTTAGTCTGAATAAGAAAAAAACAATTGTAATACTTGTAAGTTAAATTTTGAAGATAGTATTTTAATAGCTTTTTTTTTGCACTTTTCTCCCCTAACTACAGGTATTATTATTTAGCTGTCTTTAAAAATCCAGACAAAACAAACATAACGAAAGCATTTGTTGCTTGAATGATTGGGCACTCATCCTGAAAAACAACAACAAAAAATAACTATGCCATTCAATCTTTGTATATATAAATCCTTTGTTTGTTTGTGTTCCAACATGTTTAAGCATTCTACTGCTTTTTGTTTAAAAAAATCAGTACAGCAACCATGAAAAGTTTAACACCCAGGCAGATCAAGATGAATGCGGCCATTCCTGTTAAGTAGGACATTGTTTGTGCTATAGAAAGAAGATGTATTACCAGGAAAAAATGATATATATATTTCTGCAACATCTTGTAACCACACTCCATTAGAAATGATTACCACCACAATGCTGTATGGGCTGAACAGGTTCACATTTCTCTAAGATACAAGGGCAAGAAAAAAACCAGCTGCCAGGACAGTATGACCCAGTCTACTGCTCTGCCTGACCTGTGTCAGGAGTAATCTCAATCAAAGCTGCAACCATCACCATGTTAGCCAGGGCACTTCTAACACTGGTGACTTGTTGTTGCAGCCCTGGGTCTAAAAATAACAACAATTCATCAGTGTCAGTGCATGAAAAACTGAATTTCATAATAACTTAGAATTGTGGACTACAGTAACACATAAAGTCAGTTTTGTTATTGTAATCTGTTCTTTCTAATGCAGCAAATTGGCTGCTTTCTGACTAACATTTTACCCATTTCTCTAATCAGAGGCAAAAAATAAAATAATATTTTTCAAAAATTTACAAATGTCTGAATATACATAAGAGAGTATTTTAATACTCTGTCATTTTGAAATAATTTACCACTGACAATTGCTCTCTTGGTATTTTGAATTCAACTAATAATGAGTGTATTCTTAAATATATATTATTATCATATATTATTATTATTATATATTGTTCTTCCATACAAGAAGAGGTTCAATAAATACCTAATTCTAATGTTACCCTAAAACCATATTGAAACCATTGAATTATTTAGGGATGAATATTATGTGCTAATGAACCTCATTTTTTAAAACTCTTATTTTAGGTTCAAGGGTACACGTGCATGTTTGTTATATAGGTAAATTGTGTGTTATGGGGGTTTGGTTTACAGATGATTTTGCCAGCCAGGTAATAAGCATAGTACCTGGTAGGTAGTTTTTGAACCCAATTTTAATCTTATAATAGCATAGAAGATTTCACAAATGAAACCTCAGCATGATCCAGCTAACAGCTGGATTCATAACAGTTATATGGGAAAATTTGGAAGTTCAAAGGTGGACATAGAAATTGATTTAGAGTAACTCATGAATTCACTAAACTGAGTTTTTATTAACAGGCTATTTAGAGTAAATCTTTTCTAACAATCAGGAACTAATCAACCTTAATAGAAGAGATAATTGATCCAAATTATTGAGACACAATTTTTTTAAGTAGTTTTAAAATATTAAGTGATTTTTTCAACTTATATTGTTATTTTGTTTTTTTCAACTACTTTGTTTGTTTGTAGTATCGTGAGTTAGAAGATTTCATTCTGGCTTGCCATATTAGGAACAGTTGAATTTAACCATCTGGAGCTAATTAAAACATCCCCTAATATTACAAATCTCTTGTCTAAAATCTGATGAAATTTGTACAATTATTCTGCCTCCCTCAGAGATTAGTTGCATCAAACACATATTAGTGAACTATTTAGACATATGGGGGACAATAAGTTCAGTATTGTATATGGTTAGAAATCAGAGAAATCCAGGATCAAATGTAAGCTCTGAGACTTGATAACTGAGCTCAGTGAACTTTTTATTCATTCAACAAATATTCATTAAGCAATAACAGGATTTCTGGCACTAGTCTAAGAGCTGAGAGTGCTGCAATAAATACAATACATTAAGTTCTTTATTCTCAACAGCATGATAGAGAAGTGAGAATCTAAAACACAAATATGCATTTCAGATGGTAATACTATTATTAAGAAGAATAAGCAGATTGAGAGCATTAGATAGCCAGTGTAGGTTGTAGAGACATTTTAGTAGCCGCAGAAAGGAAGTGATAGAGAACAGGAGGGAAGTATAGCAGGGAAGCATGTGAGGTTATACAACAAGCAAGGGAGCAAGGGAGACAGCAGGTGAAGTTACGGAGGAAATCAAGAATCAGATCATTTGGGCCTTTGGACCGTAATAAGCACTTTAGATTTTGGATTTAACTGCAACTTTTTAATCTGACCGACAGTGTTTTTTTTTTTTTTTTTTTGTTTTGTTTTTTTTTTTTTTTTGTTTTTGTTGTTGTTGTTGTTGTTGTTGTTTTGAAATGGAGTCTCGCTCTGTCACCCATGCTGGAATGCAATGGCATGGTCTCAGCTCACTGCAACCTCTGCCTCCCGATTCAAGTGATTCTCCTGCCTCAGCCTCCCGAGTAGCTGGGACTACAGGCCCACATCCAGCTAATTTCTGTATTTTTAGTAGAGACACGGTTTCAGTATGTTGGCCAGGGTGGTCTCAAACTCCTGACCTTGTGATCCGCCCTCCTTGGCCTCCCAAAGTGCTGGGATTACAGGTGTGAACCACTGCGCCCGGCTCTGACTGACAGTTTTTAAAAGATCACACTGGCTACTTATCTTAGCTGATATAATTTCGACCTGGGTGGCTTTAAGGACAAACATTAATTTTTTAAACTTCTGGCTGGAAGTCTGAGATCCTGGAACCAGCATGGTTATTTTGTTACAGAGGGCCCTCTTCCTGGTTTACAAACGGCACCTTTTCACTGTGACCTCACATGGTGGACAGAGAACTAGCTCACCTCTCTTATTCTTTTTAAAAGGGTATTAATTCGATCAGGAGAACCTCACCCTCCTGACATAATCTAAAGTTTATTACCTCCTAAAGGCCTCATCTCCAAGTACCATAGCATTGGGGATTAGGGTTTCAACATAAGTTTTGGAGGGACATAAACATTCAGTCCATGGCAATATCATAAATAGAATAGACTGTGTGAGCATAGGAGAAAGAGGCAAGGTCTTATGGCAAGGAAACTGATTAGCATCTATTATAGTAGTCTAAACTCTAGTCAGTAAAAGGTAATGGTTAAATCATACTATAGTGGTAGAAGTAGTAAAAAGTGGCCAATTTTTAGACAAGCTGGCAGTCTTTGCTAATGTATTGTATGTGGATTGTGAGAAAAACTTGACATAAAGAACAACTCGATTAGCTTCTTTAAACTTTCATCTCCTCAAATACACAATAGAGAACTTATTTACTATAATATGGAGTTGGGAAAACTAAATTTCAATGTAGGAAAGCATTTACAGTTATTATATGTTATAAAATCAACATATGTATTATAAAATAATTATTATATTATTGTATAATATATAATAAGTAGCAATGTTAATTTGAGACCAAGGACAAAAATTGTTTTAAAATCCTCCAGTAATAGGCAAACTAAAGTTGCAGAACTTGGCTTTTCTACATCCATATAGGGATTTTCTATCCCAGACACCTTTGTTCATGTGTCTGTACAGGTTAATACTTTCATAATCAGGTAGAAGCAATTTTAATTCATGCCAAGTTATATTACTTTAGAAGTCATCTATCTTCTGTTTCCTTTAGAGTCAGTCAACTGACCCTAAAACCGGAAGAAGCATTGCTTCTCATCCTTATTCAGTGGTGGCATACTCAGTAAATGATAGAGTTGTGTGGCACTTTGTGATACATTGCATTTGTATAATTATTATAAGAAAAATTTAAAAAGCAAATAGTAGAGACAGTGTAAAATTGAATTTGTGTTAATATTTAAATAAAATATTTTCAAATTTCTAGAGAGATAGTTGACCTTTCTTCCATTAATATCTATCATCTATCTCTCTATCATCTATCTAGCTTTATGTAAGTATAATTTTTAATACTGTTTTATACTTGAAATGTCTACATTCAATTCCTAATCATGTTATATTTTTCCAGGGGGAGATTATTTGTTCTTGAGGAAAGCCGTCAATGAGAACATTTTGAAAACAAGAAAATAGTCTCCTTAGTCTGGAAATAGTCTAACTATTAATAATTTGTAGGCTCTGGTAGATAAGACTGCTCATCAAAATTATATATATGATTTTATGTGAATATGTGGACCTACATTTTTAGAAGGGAATTTAATATTCTTTTAAAACATGAGAAAAATAAATAAAAATAATGGGTTTTATGTATGTAATTTCCATCTCTCAGAAATGGGCAATAGTTTCAAATGATTTTATTTATTTATTTATTTAAAATGTATTCATTTTTCTGAACAACTGTGACTTTAAAACTATCTTTTAGGTAATCAATTTCTTCCTGGCTTAGTCTTGTGAGGGTATATTAGGATTTATCCATCTCTTCTAGGTTTTCTAGTTTGTGTGTATAGAAGTGTTTATAGTAGTTTCTTTTTTTTATTTTTCTTTCTTTCTTTTTTTTTTTTTTCTTGAGACAGAGTCTTGCTCTGTCACCCAGGCTGGAATACAATGGCCCAATCTCAGCTCACTGCAACCTCCGCCTCCTGGGTTCAAGTGATTCTCCTGCCTCAGCATACCGAGCAGCTGGGATTACAGGTGAGTGGCACCATGCCCGGCTAATTTTTTGTATTTTTAGTAGAGACAGGGTTTCACCATGTGAGCCAGGATGGTCTTGATCTCCTTAACTCGTGATCCACCTGCCTCAGCCTCCCAAAGAGCTGGGATTACAGACGTCAGCCACAGAGCTCTGCTTTTCATAGTAGTGTTGGGAACAGGCCCCCAAATCTGGCCATAAACAGGCCCCAAAACTGGCCATAAATGAAATCTCTGCAGCACTGTGATATGCTCATGATGGCTATGATGCCCACACTGAAGGTTGTTGGTTTACTGGAATGAGGGCAAGGAACACCTGGCCCACTCAGGGCCGAAAACTGCTTAAGGCGTTCTGACCAGAAACAATAGCAGGAGCGATCTGTGCCTTAAGGACATGTTCGTGCTGCAGATAACTAGCCAGAGCCCATCCCTTTGTTTCCCATTTTAGTTCATCTATAATCTATAGAAACAATGCTTATCACTGACTTGCTGTCAATAAATATGTGGGTAAAACTTGGTTCATGGCCTTCAGCTCGGAAGGCTGTCAGCCCTCTGATTCCCACTCCGCACTCTATATTTCTGTGTGTGTCTTTAATTCCTCTAGTGCCACTGGGTTAGGGTCTGCATGACCGGGCTGGTCTCAGCAAGTAGTTTCTCATGGCTGTTTTTATTTTTGTGGGTCAACGTTACCTTTGTCATTTCTAATTGTGTCTCTTTTTTGTTTGGATCTTCTCTTTTCTTCTTTATTAGTCTAGCTAGTTGCCTATTTTATTATTAAAAGAACAACTATTGGATTCATTGCTCTTTTAAATGGTTTTTTGTGTCTCAATTTCCTTCAGTTCAGCTCTGGTTTGTCATTTTTTGTCTTCTGCTAGCTTTGGGCATGATTTGTTCTTGCTTCTCTAATTCTTTCAATTTTGAAGTTAGGTTGTTAATTTGAGATCTTTCTAACTTTTTTATGTGAGCATTTATTACTATGAGTTTTCCCTTTAACACTGCCTTAGCTGTGTCCTAGAGAGTCTGGTATGTCATATCTTTGTTCTTATTAGTTTCAAATAACTTACTGATTTCTGACTTAATTTCATTATTTACCCAAAAGTCATTTAGGACCATGTTGTTTAAGTTTCATGTAATTGCATGGTTTTGAGCAATTTTCTTAATCTTGAGTTATATTTTTATTATCTTGTGGTTTGAGAGTGTGTTTGGTATGATGTTGGTTCTTTTACATTTGTTGAGGATTGTTTTATGTCCAATCATGTGCTCAATTTTAGAGTATACACCATGTGATGATGAAAAGAATGTATATTTTGTTGCTTTTGGGTGGAGAGTTCTGAAAAGCTCTATCAAATCCATTTGGTCTAACGTTGAGTATAGGTCCTGAATATTTTTGTTAATTTTCTGCCTCTATGATAGCAGCCAGGAAGAAAATGATTCCCTGAACAGACCAATAATGAGCTCTGAAATAGAATCAGTAATAAATAGCTAACAAACAAGCAAAAAAGCCCAGACCTCATGGATTCACAGCCGAATTCTATCAGATGTACAAAAATGAGCTGGCACCCTTCCTACTGAAACTATTGAAAAACAAAACAAACAAAAATGAGCAGGAGAGACTCCTCTTCAAATCATTATTGATACCAGCATCATCTTACCAAAACCTGTCAGAGACACACACAAAAAAGAAAACTTTAGGCTAATATCCTTGATAAACATTGATGCAAAAATCCTCAACAAAACACTTGCAAACTGAATCCAGCAGCATATCAAAAAGCTAATCCACCATGATCAAGCAGACTTCTTCCCCAATGCAAAGTTGATTCAACATTCACAAATCAATAAATGTGATACATCACATAAATAGAACTAAAGACAAAAACCACAAGATTATCTCAATAAACACAGAAAGACTTTTAATAAAATTCAACACCCTTTCATGTTAAAACCTCTCAATAAACTAGGTGTTGAAGGAACATACCTCAAAATAATAAGAGTCATCTATGACAATTCCATAGCTAATATTGTACTGAATGAGCAAAAGCTAAAAACATTCCCCTTGAAAACCGGCACAAGACAAGGATGCTCTCTCTCAACACTTCTATACAACATAGTATTAGAAGTTCTAGTCAGGGCAATCAAGCAAGAGAAAGAAATAAAGGACATCCAAATAAGAAGAGAAGAAGTCCAACAACCTCTGTTTGCAGACAACATGACTCTATATATAGAAAACCCTATAGTCTCAGCCCAAAAGCTCTTCTAGCTGATAAACAACTTCAGCAAAGCTGTAGGATACAGAATGAACGTAGAAAATTATTAGGATTCTTATACACCAACAGCAGCCAAATCAAGAGCCAAATCAAAAAGTCAGTCCCGTTTACAATTGCCACAAAATAATAAAATACCTAGAAATACAGCTAACTAGGGAGGTGAAAGATTTCTACAATAAGAAGTACAAACCACTCTTCAAATAAATCAGAGAAGACACAAAGAAATGGAAAACCATTCCATGCTCATGGATAGGAAGAATCAATATTGTCAAAATGGCTATACTACCAAAAGCAATTTATAGATTAAATGCTATGCCTATCAAACTACCAATGACATTCTTCACAGAAGTAGAAACAAACTATTTTAAAATTCATATAGAACCAGAAAAAGAGCCAAAATAGCCAAGGCAGTCCTAAGCAAAAATAACAAAGATGGAGGCATCATATCATCCAACTTCAAACTCTATGTACTACAAGGCTACAGCAATCAAAACAGTATGAAACTGGTACAAAAACAGACATAGACCATATGGAACAGAATAGAGAGCCCAGAAACAAGGCTGCATATCTATGACCATCTGATCTTTGTCAAAGCTGACAAAAACAAGCAATGGGGAAAAAACTCCCTATTCAATAAATGTTGCTGGGCTAACTGGCTAGCCATATGCAGAGGATTTTTACTAGACTCCTTCCTTATACCATATAAAAAAACACAAAATCGATTAAAGATTTAACTGCAAACCCCAAAACTATAGAAATGCTGGAAGACAACCTAAGCAATACCATTCTGGGCATAGGAGTGGGCAAAAATTTTATGACAAAGACACCAAACGCAATTGTAACAAAAGCAAAAATTGACAAGCAGGAGCTTTGGCACAGCAGAAGAAACTATCAGACAACCTGCAGGATGGGAATAAATTTTTGTAATCTATGCTTCTGACAAAGGTCTAATATCCAGCATCTGTAAGAAACTTAAACAAATTTACAAGAGAAAAACAACCGCATTTAAAAATGGGCAAAGCACATGGACAGACACTTTCCAAAAGAAGACATACCAGTGGCCAAGAAGCATATGATAAAAAGCTCTATATCATTAATCATTACAGAAATGCAAATCAAAACTACAATGAGATACCATCTCATGCCAGTCAGAATGGCTATTATTAAAAAGTAAAAAACAAAAACCAAAAACCAGATACTGGCAAGGATGTGGAGAAAAAGGAACACTTTTACACTGCTGTGGTAAAAATTAGTTCAGCCATTATGGAAGGCAGTGTGCTGATTCCTTAAAGACCTAGAGGCAGAAATACCATTCAACCCAGCAGTGCTATTACTGTATATATAGCCAAAGGACTATAAATCATTCTACTATAAAGATACATGCAAACATATGTTCATTGCAGCACTATTCACAATAGCAAAGACATGGAATCAACCTAAATGTCCATCAATGACCGTTTGGATAAAGAAAATGTGGTACATCTAAACCATGGAATACTATGCAGCCACAAAAAAGAACAAGATCTTATCTTTTGCAGGAACATGAATGGAGCTAGAAGCTATAATCCTTAGGAAACTAAAGTAGGAACAGGAAACCAAATACCACATGTACTCACTCATAAATAGAAGCTAAATGATAAAAACTTATGAACACAAAGAAGAAAACAACAGACACTGGGGTCTACTTGAGGGGGGGGATGGGAGGAGAGGGAGTAGCAGAAAAGGTAACTATTGGGTATTGGGCTTAATATGTGAGTGATGAAATAATACATACAACAAACTGTCCCATGACACATATTTACCTATGTAACAAAACTTCACATGTACCCCCAAACCTGAAATAAAAGTTTTTAAAAAAACTATCCTTTAAATTTACTCATATAAAAATAAATGCTATCTGTATAAAATGGAGTTCATTTTCATCAACAAGTAGGAAATAACAGGCCAGGAGGATCACTCATATTTTGTTTTAATAAAAAGTGATTCATGCTGGATATAGTGGCTTACATCTGTAATCACAATACTTTGGCATGCCGAGGTGAGAGGATTGCCTGAGACCAGCCTGGGCAACAAAGCAAGGCCTCATATCAACAAAAATAAAAAAAAAATCTTAGAAACAAGGCTCATATTATATAAAAGCATTTTGAGCTTGAAAAACATATTTCATCTTTATAATTTCAAAAGCCACAAAATGTAATATATAGTACATTCACTAGGTCTAAGTCTTAAAATAAACCAATGTTCTTAGGATTAAATATTTTAACAAGAATGCTATAGAAATATATTTTCTTTCTGTAGTCCAGCAATCTCAAAACTTAGTGTACTTTTAATGCAATAGTGCTCATCTACAAAAGACTAATGAATCATTATTTTTTTCTTATGAATATTTCTCAAACTGAGATTCGTATTTCTCTACAAACTAGCTGTGATTAAAAATAATAAGCCAAACCTTAGATGCCCACTACAGGGCAAAATTAATATTTAATTATATTAATTAATGTCACATTATTATTGGTGTCCTGAAAAGCAAGCTAACTACACACACACACACACACACACACACGCACACAAACATAATAGAATATGTATATGTAAACTTTGAAACTCAGATTTCTGAGACCCTACAATGGCAAATTAAACAGAAAAAATTTTTAGTGAAAATATTTATATGTGTTAAAGACTGTAAGATTATCATATTAATAAACATCACATTTGTTAATTTGTACAGATCAATGGGAAACTATACTTGCTATTTTCAAGTAATCACTTGAAATTCATATGAATTTTTGAATTGATAATACTAGTAAACAACTATTATAGAATTAAATACTCAGAAATTTATTCAAACCTATTATTAACCTCCATTATCTGATGAAGTCTTCAAGACTACAACTAGCAAAGTAGGCACTTCAAGTACAGAAGGTCAAAGTCTGAAATTTTTACACTTTGTCCTGTCAATATCACTTTTCTAATCTGGGGTCTATGAATAGATTTGGGTAATCTGTGAAGTTGAATGAGCAATATTATAAATATATATTTTCCACTTACCTCCAATGGACATTTTACATTCCATTCCATTTTGATCGTAGGCAAAAAACCATAGTAATGCTTATTGTACCTAAGATGTGAGGTTTGATCACTCCCTTTACAGTTGTTATAGATATCTCAAAATATCTTTTATGCTAATTGATAGACAAATTATAAGATATTTTAATTTTATATTTTAGTAAAGAAACATATATTGCTATATATAAAATATTTTATTTTAAAATTTTCCCAATGACATTTTAATATAATTGACATTCATTGTAATTGTATGCATTTCTTATATGCATTTAAGTTCTTATTCTAAGTAGAGATCCATAGGTGTCAACAATGGATGTAGACTCCCATTGCGGTTCATGGCAAAAAAGAAATTCTGTTAGGTCAAGTGGATTGAGAACTCTCTTTAGATCATCTTCATTCTTACTGATTTTCTGCCTGCATGATACATCAGTTAATGAACAAGGGACAAAGTCTCCAGTGATAATTGTAAAGTTATCTATATCTGTTTGCAGTTCTAACATTTTGACTTATGTATTTTGATGTTCTGTTGTTATATGCATACATTTTTAAGGTTCTTATCTCTTCTTGGAAATCTGTGCCATTTATCATTATGTAATATTTCCCTTTATCCCTAATAATCTTCCTTGTTTCCAAGTCAGCTTTTCCTGAAATTAATGTAACTTTCCCTGTTTTCTTTGGTTAATGTTGGTATAATATATCTTTCTCCATTTCTTTACTCTTAACCCATCTGAGTCTTTATATGTAAGGTGGTTTTCTTGTAGGCAGGATATAGTTGTGGGGTTTTTTTTAATCCAATCTGACAATTTGTGTCATTTGATTGTTATTTTTATGCCATGCACATCTAAAGTGATTATTGATATAGTAGGATTGAAATCGACCATATTGCTAATGTTTATTTTTCTTTTAATTGCTCTGCCTTTTGTTTCTTTTTTAAATTTATTTTTACTCATGTTAATTGAGCATTGTTTATAAATCTACACTATTTTAAAATGTATATTGTCAATCCAAGGGTAACCAACACAAATTTTTTTCAGGAAGTATAAATGAGATGTTCACAGAGGATATTACGTAAGTATATCTTCAAATAATATTATACTTTTTCATATGTAGTACAGCTATTGTTTAACAGAATGATCCTAATTCTCTGATGTTTCATATCATTGTCATTCATTTCACTTTTATATATGCTAAAAACATCCAATTTACATTTTCACAATTATTACTTTAAGTTAATTTTAGAGCAATTAAGTATAAATACATATATTTTACTTGACTTATTCCTTTTCTGATGTTCTTCTTTATATGTATTCAAGTTTTTAACCTACATCAATTTTCTGCTGTCTCAAAAACTGTCAACATATTTTGTGGAGTAGATGCACTGGCAATAAAATTCTTCAGTTTTTATTGTATGAAAAAGTTTTTATGTTTCCTTTCCTTTTTAAAAATATAATTTTTAAAAGTTTCATATTTATTAACTAATATAAGATAGTACACAAAATTCCCATTTTATGATATTTTACATTAATATGATACATTTTGTTATCAAACCAATTAACAAACCAATATTTTTATTTTATTATTAACAAAAAAATACATTTTATTCAGATTTTCTTGATTTTTATCTAATGTTCTTTTCTGTTTCAGGTTCCCCTAAATAACCATATTACTTTTAGTTATCATAGCTTCTGAGGTTCCTCTTGGTTGTGACAGCTTCTCAGACTTTCCTTATTTTCAATGACTGACAGTTTTTAGAAGTACTGATTAGGTATTTTAAGGATGCTCCTTGTTGGAATTTATCTAATTTTTTTTTCATGACGAGGCTGGAATTGTGGATATTTAAGAGGAAAGCCACAAATATAAAGTAACATTCTTATCACATGGTACTAAGGGTACATACTAGCAACATGATTTATGACTGTTGCTTACCTTGATCACCAGGCTGAGATAGTTATTCTCAGGTTTCTCCCCTGAGGTTTCCCTTGTTTTCCCTTTTCCACATCATACTCTCAAGAGGAATGTATTTTTGCATAGTCGGCATTTATGAAGTTTTGATATATGCCTCCTTCCTTTGAAGGGCATAATATCTATAAATTACTTGGCGTTCTTCTGCATGACAGATTTGTCTCTGCTCTTCCAATTGTTGTTTATATTTTTATTTATATTGTATGGATTCATGAATATTCAATTTACACTTTGTATTATAATCCAATACTACTTTATTTTGTTACTAAATCATTTCGGCTTTGGAATGTGGATCTCTTTTTGTTGGTTCCTGTGTCCTCTTCTTTGACATATACAAATCAATGTTCCTTCTTTTTTGTTTGTTTTTGTACTTCCTTACTTTTTGGCATGATGGTTTAGGCTCATCTTGTATATTCTGCCCCAATCCTAGCAGTAACCATTTCTCTAAGGAGCCTCAATTTCTTTTCTTTTTTTCTTTTCTTTTCTTTTCTTTTATTTTCTTTCTTTCTTCCTTCTTCCTTTCTTCTTCCTGTTTTAAAGAATGATATTAGAAACTAAGATCTAGGTTCTTGTTGTACTCACTGCTAATGGGGTATCAGTGCTTTCAGGCCTTCTCAGCTAACAAAGCAAGTCAATACACATGTTTTTGCTAACCTATTTTTATATATACATATCTAATTTTTTCTAAGTAGACATTTGCATTTATATTACATTAAATATATATTAATACTAATGTCTCCAACTCTAATCCATTACCATATACACCATTTTGGCCTCCCTTTGCTAACATGTAAATTCCCACTCAGATAGTAAAAAACCTGGCTCTCACTGTTTGTCATCCATTTAGGTCATTGTTTATTTTCAGTATATATGTATAATTGTACCAGAATAGTTCATCATTACCTTCATGGGAAATAAGTTATTCAGCTCCATCATATCACATCAAAGGTGCATATTATCAGCAGTACTTATATTTGTGTAACAAGAACCTTCCTTGTGTGCTGTCCATTTTTTCTTTCATCTTGTAGACTACTCATTTCAAAAATTACTTAAGTCAGCATTTTTTCTTTTTTACCTTACACAAAAATTATTTCATACTTTTGTAATAATCAATTTTTCTTGTCATAGTCTTCATTCCTTCCTGGGAGTCCTCAAACCTCCCCAATTTTTTTTTCTAATTTGCATATATTAAGTTTCCATCTTTATGCTTTCTACTAGTTTTGAAAAATGCATAAGATCATGTATTCAACAAAATATCACACAGAATAACTTTGCTACCCTAAAAATACTCTGTGCTTTACTATTTAATTCTCATGCTGTGTACCTACCAGAGCTTCTGGGAATCAATGACTTTTATTGTCTCTATAGTTTTGTCTTTTCCAAAACATCATATTATTGAAATCGTATCTTTTTTCTTTTTTCTTTTTTTTTTTTTTTGGAGATGGAGTTTTGCTCTTGTTGCCCAGGTTGGAGTACAATGGCACTATCTCAGCTCACCGCAACCTCAGCCTCCCAGGTTCAAGCGATTCTCCTGCCTCAGCCTCCCAAGTAGCTGGGATTACAGGCATGTGCCACCACGCCTGGCTAATTTTGTATTTTTAGTAGAGACAGAGTTTCACCATGTTGGCCAGGCTGTTCTCAAACTCGGACCTTAGGTGATCCCCCCGCCTCAGCCTCCCAAAGTGCTGGGATTACAGGCATGAGCCACTGCCCCTGGCCCTCTTTTTTCTTAATTAACTAAAGACTATCATAAATTTAGATTTCCTTAGTTTTTACCGAATAGATAAATTATTTGGCTTTCTTCTTCATGGGAGATTTGTCTGTTTTCATGACTTACTAATTTGCTCAATTATGTATTTATATCAGTATAGATGCACAGGTATTTATTTTATCCTCTATGTTATAATCCAGCACTACTTCATTGTTTGCCAAAATTGTTCCAGCTTTGGCTAGTAGAATTTCTTTCACTTGGCTGCTGTGTCGCACTTTGATATATTTCCAACTGTCATTTCTTTTTTTTCCTTCTTTTTCTTTTTTAGTATTTCCTTACTTTCTGGCATTATAAGATACTCCAGACTCATCTTATATATTTTCTGCCACAGTCCTAAAATCAACCATTTCTCCAAGAAGCTCCACTTACATTTATTGGAGAAACCAAGATGTGGGAATAGATGTGCATGCTGCTACTGTGTGTTTCTTCAGCTCCGATAAGGGGACAAAGCAAAAAATACATATATATGTACACTAACATGTGTATAGACATATTTTATAAATACTTCTATATGTAACTGTTCATATATACATAAAGTTAAATAAATTCCCAATGAAATATGTAACTTTAATCCATATTACCAAATGTATCATCCTACTTTCTACCTCTTGTGTATCTACAAAATCCTACTCCAACTGTGAGAACCTGACTCATAGTGTAAGCCAACTTTTTTCTTAATTCTTCAATTTCAGTATACATCTATAGTAGTATCAGAAATGTTAACTCATATTTCTACAGAAAACAACTTTATCAAATAAATTCCTTATGAGCATTTTAATTTTGCCTTTAATCTTAGAGACTCCATTCATTTCTGAAAATACTTAAATCAGCACTCTTTTCCCTACCCCTTTAGTGGGGTTGTTTCCTATATTTGCAATAAAACTAAATTATCTTGTCACAGTCTACATTGTTTCCTGTTAACCCATGACTTTCTTTTTGTTTGTTTGTTTTTTGTTTTTGAGATGGAGTCTGACTCTGTTGCCTAGGCTGGAGTGCAGTGGTGCCATCTCACCTCACTACAACCTCCACCTCCCAGCTTCAAGGGATTCTCCTGCCTCAGCCTCCCAAGTATCTGGGACTACAGGCATGCACCACCACCATGCCCAGCTAATTTTTGTATTTTTGGTAGAGACGGGGTTTCACTATTTTGGCCAGGCTGGTCTCCAACTCCTGACCTTGTGATATGCCTCCCTCAGCCTCCCTAAGTGCTGGAATTACAGGCATGAGCCACTGCATCCAGCCTATCCCATGACTTTCTATGTAATTTTTTAAAATTTGTTTTCATTAAGGTTCTTTTTGATTTTCTGTATTTCTACAGTTCTTGACAAATGCATAGTGTCAAATATCCTTATTTACAGTATCATATGAAATAGTTGTACTCTTTAAACATTTCCTGTGCTTCACTTATTCTCAGCCTCTAGTAATTATTTGATCTTTTATTATCCCATTAGTTTTGCCTTTCCTAGAACATAATATAGATGGAATCATATAGCACATAGCCTTGTAAGCTGGCTAATATACATTTAAGTTTTTCCTGTTATTTTTTGGCTTAATAGCACAGATTGTTGATGCAATGAAATATTTTTTCAACAATCTGAGCTATCAAGCCAAACAATAACCTGGAAAAGCCTTAAAAGTATATTAGCCAGCTGACAAGGCTACATGCTATATGATTCCATCTATATTATATTCCAGTTTATTTATCTGTTCACCTATTGAAGGGCTTCTTGGTATATTCCTGTTTTGGGTAATTATTCATAAAACTACTACAAACTTCTACCTGTAAGTTTTAATGTGAACATAGATTTTAAACCATTGTGTAAGAACCTCAGGGCATGGTTGTCAAATTGTATGGTGACATGTTTAGCTATGTTGGAAGCTGCCATATTGTCTTTGACAAAGGATATACTATTTTATTAACACACACCCATCAGCAATAAGTAGAAGCTCCTTTAGAAGCTCCAATTATCCCTGCACTATTTGAGGAAAAGCCATCATTTCTCCATTGAGTTGCCTTTGCTTCTTTGTCAAAGATCACTTGACTGTATTAGTACGGTTCTATTTCTGAGCTTTGTACTCTGTTCCATGGGTCTATTATTTCGTTAATACAATGACTCCTTAGCTACTGTAGCTTTATGGTAAATCTTTAAGTTGAATAGTGTCAGTCTTCCAACTTTGTTCTTCTTCTTTAATATTGTGTTGACTACTCCGGATCTTTTGCCCTTGCACATAAGCTTTATAATAAGTTTGTTGATAATAAAAATTAGTTTGCTGAAATTTTTATTGGGATTAAGTTGAAGTTATAGATAAATTTGGAAAGAAATGGCATTTTAAGAATACTGAGCCTTCCAATATATGAACACAAGATCTTTTCATTTACTTGGGTAGTCATCAATTACTTTTAAAAGAGCTTTGTAGTTTTCCATGTCGAGTTTCTGTGCATATTTTGTTACATTTATACATATTTTAGAGTCATTATAAATAACAATATGTTCTTAATTTAAATTGCTCATTGCTGGTGTATGGGAATGAAATTTATTCTCTATATTAATCTTATATCCTGTGTAAACTTGCAGAAATCATTTATTTCCAGAACTTTTGTCAAATCTCTGGGATTTTCTACATAAACAGTATGTCATCTGCATGCAAAGACAGTTTTATTTAGTTTTTCCAATGTGTATATTTAATTTTTGTCTCACTGCATTAGCTAAGATTTATAGTATATTGTTGAATAGTAATGACGGAGATAATTTTGAATACAATTTTATCTTATTGTGGTAAAAACCCAGCATGAGACCTGCCTTTTTAACAAACTTTAAGTGTACAATACGGTACTGTTGACTGTAGGTACAATGTTATATAGCACATCTCTGGAAATCATTCTTCTTGCTTAACTGAAACATTTTGCCCATTGATTGATTAGTAACTCCCCATTTCCTCTATCCCCAGGCCCTATAAGCTACCATTCCACTCTGATTCTATGAATTTGAGTATTTTAGACACCTCATATAAGTGAAATCATACAGTATTTATCTTTCTGTGACTAGCTTACTTCACTTACTGTGTTTTTACTTTAATTTCATTTTACTATGGCCTCAAGTTTCATCAATGCTGTCATGTATTACAAAATTTCCTTCTTGTTAAAGGCTAAATAATATCCCATTGTATATATATACCATATTTTTTTTATCCAGTCATCTGTCAAAGAACATTTAACTTGTTTTGATATCTTGGCTATTTGTGAGAAATTGTGAGAAAAAAAAATTGCCAGACAATTTGTGAGGAAAAGAAATAAAAAGACCTCCAAATCAGGAAGGAAGAAGTAGAATTGTTTCTGTTTACAAGTGGCATGGTCTCATATAATGAAACTTTAAAGACTCCATTAAAAAATGTTCGAACTAACAAATGGATTTAGTAAAATTGCAGGATACAAAATTAAAACACAAAAAAATTGTGTTTCTATGCATTAACAATAAACTATTTTAAAATAAAATTAGAAAACCAATTTCATTAACAAGCAATAAATTAATTAGAAGCAAACTACAGAGATGAAGGACTTATATGTTAAAAACTATGAAACATCAATAAAATAAATTTTAAAAGACACAAGAAAATGAAAAGACATCTTGTGTTCACAGATTTAAAAACTAATATTTTTTAAATGTGCATATTTTTCAAAGCAATCCACAATGTTGTCATCATGAAAACTTCAATGGTATTTTTTACAGAAAAAAAAAAGAAGAAGAAATTTTATAATCAACTAGCAACCACAGAAGTCATAAATAGCCAAATCAATCCCAAGAAAGAAAAACAAAACTGTGGTTATCTCACTTCCTGATTTCAAAATATAATACAAAGCTACAGAAACCAAAATGGTGAGGCAATATTTGCTTTGTTCTCAATATTAGAGGAAAGCATCTAATTTATCACAGTTAAATATAATATTTACTATTGATTTTTTGTAAGTGTTCTTAATCACATTGAGCAAGTTCCCCTATATTGTCGTTTGCTAAGGGTAATTATCATAACTGGAAGTTATATTTTGTCAAAACTTTTCCTGCATCAATTGATATGATTGTATGATTTTTCTTCTTTAGTCTGTTGATTTGGTGAATTACATTAAATGATTTGTGAATGTTGAACCAGTCTTGCATACCTGAAATAAATCCCAATTGACCATGAAATATAATTATTTCGATATATTGTTGGATCCAATAAGTTAGTATCTTTTGAGAAGTTTTGCATCTAGGTTCATGAGAGATACTGGTTTGTACTTTTCCTTTCTTGTAATGTTTGTGTTTACTTTTGGCATTAGGGTAATTTTTGCCTCTTAGAATGAGTGGAAAATCTTCATTCTACTTGTAGTTTCTGGGATAGTTTGTGGAGAATTGGTATTTATTCTTTAAATGTTTGGTAAAATTTACCTCTTAAAATCATTTGTTCTTGATGCTTTCTTTTCAGAAAAATTATTAATTTTGGTTTAATTTATTTAATAGATATTGGTGTTTTCAGATTATATATTTCTCCTACATGAGTTTGGAAGTTTGTGTTATTCAATAAGTGAATCAATTTCATCAAACTTTTAAAATTGTAGTGTTCATGGAATAAACAGTGATGGCCTCATGGAATCAACAGTGATACCCTCTTTTTTAGTTCTTTGTTTGTTTGTTTTTTGTTTTTGTTTTGGCTTTTGTTTTTTTGAGACAGGGTCATGCTCTGTTGCCCAGGCTGGAGTGCAGTGTCATGATCTTGGCTCACTGCAACCTGTACCACCTGGCTCAAGTGATTCTTGCACTTCAGTCTACAGAGTAGCTAGGACTACAGGCACACGCCAGCATGCCCAGCTAATTTTTGTATTTTTTGTAGAGATGGTCTTTGGCCATGTTGCCCAGGTTTCTCTCCAAACTCCTGACCTCAAGCGACCCGCTTGCCTGGGCCACTCAAAGTGTTGGGATTATAGGCGTGAGCCACCACACTCTGCCCTCTTTTTCTTTTATGATATCAGTAAACTGTGTCTTTTCTCTTTTTTCCACTGGTTAAATTGAACAAAAGTACATCAATCTTCTCAGTTTACCAATTTATTAATTATATTGAAATTTTCTAAGAAAGAGCCTTTGGTGCTTCTCTTAAAATCACGGTTTTTTTTTTGTTTTTTTCTTTTGTTTTTTCGGATATCTAGATGAGGGTTTGTACTAGGACCCTAATTCTCTGATGGTCTGAGAAAAGCTGTCTATTTTCAGGTTGTTCATCTTTTCTCTTCTTTTAATATTCAGCATGGAATTTTCAAGCTTTTTACATATCAAAATTGAAACTAAGTCTGTCTGAATTTAAATATGTATATGTATACATATATATGTCTTAAAATATTTTTCTCGTTCTCTTGTTACTTTTTAAAATGGCATTCTGTTCTCATTTATGATTTCAATTTCTCCTTGTGGACTTTTTGAATGACTCTTTAAATAAACCTATTCTACTTCGAAATTATTTTTATTTATTTTGGTCACATATTTTATTTTTTAAACCTTTGTTTATCCTTTTTTTAAATTTTGTATTTTTTTAAGTTCTGTTGATCCAGAATGGGCCATTCATATTTAACAATGATGCCTGCAACTATGGGAGAGAAACTCCATATGTGGGGAGAATCTGTTCAATGTTATTCTTTATTTTCTGCGCTGGAGCTTAGGGCTGGTTGTTTTGCTGGGCAGAAATTCACTCCTCTAAGGTGCATTTGACATTTTTAAGAAAAAGTGTTGACTCTTAGTTTCTTGACATTCTGAATATAAAGTAAGATAGACACATTGGTGGTTTAAATGCTTTGCGTAACTTCAATTAATTTCCTTGGCTTTCAACCTCATGACTTGCCTCTAACATTCCTGATGTTTCCAAATCGAAAGCTTCCCAAGCATATTTGGGCAGGATTACTGAATATTCTAACCTGCAGCTTCTGCCAACTTATTTTATCAGTTGGCATTCCTCTCTCTTCATTTAGTGTTTTCACAATCTGTTGAAATCTCTTCTGATTTTTTTTCCTTTCCAATTCTTTTGACTATTTTAAGCCCATGTACTTTCTCTTTCTGTAATATCATTTAATCACATTTAGGAAAAAGGTAAAAGAGAAAAATGTGTATACAGCAAGCCTTATTTAATTGGAATTCCCACCTGAAGTGCTTCAAATAAAATTTAATATAAATTTAAGCTATTTTGAAAGATTCTAAAGATTATCACTAATTTATAATATTGTCATATTTGACAGTTCACTAAATAGGGCAGAGAAAGTCTCAGAAGCCCAGATTATTTTTCTAACAACATTGACTTCCAAAAGGGAAGAAGTGTGGTGATTGTTCCTTAATTGTTACATTTTGTGATCTACTGATTATTTTTAAAGACAGCAATCTTTATACTTTTCCAAGTAAAAATGTTTTAAAATAAAAAGTCTATTACAGCAATATTTTTATAAATGTAGACATTTTATTATGAATGCAGAAGAAAGATGTAAACTCCTAATAAGGATCAAAAGAGATAGTGCCATGTCTTACATATAATCTTTCTGGGTTAATACACTTGTTTTCTGAAGTTGGGAAACAATTGCCTAGCAAAATTATTGAAAATGATCATACAACACAGTAGCCTTTAAGAAGCACTTTATAAGGCATATGTGCTTTGCTATGATGAAATTTAACCCAGCCTTTCTAATTCTCATCATTGACTTTATTAAATAGCCCCAATAACTCTGCTGACAAACATTTAATCATGAAAGCCAGATCTATATCAAATATTATAGCATAATTCACATTTTAATGCTGACTAGACCACTGGCAATTACAAGCAGCACCCAGAGATAGATAACACATAATTTATGCATTTAAAAATGTTTTGTTAAGCAAAAATTGACAAATAGGATCTAATTAAACTAAAGAGCTTCTGCACAGGAAAAGAAACTATTCATATCAACAGAGTAAACAGACAACCTACAGAATGGGAGAAAATTCTTGCAATCTATCCATCTGGCAAAGGCCTAATATCCAGCACCTATAAGGAACTTAAACAAATTTACAAGAAAAAAACAAACAACCTCATTAAAAAATGGCGAAGGACATGAACATACTCTTCCTCTTCTCAAAAGAAGATATACATGTGGCCAACAAACCTATGAAAAAAAAGAAGCTCAACATCACTGATCATTAGAGAAATACAAATCAAAACTACAATGAGATACCATCTCACACCCATCAGAATGGCTGTTATTAAAAAGTCCAAAAACAACAGATGTTTGTGAGGTTGTAAAGAAAAAGGAATGCCTTTACACTCTTGGTGGGAGTATAAGTTAGTCCAACCATTGTGGAAGACAGTGTAGCAATTTCTTAAAAACCTGGAGGCAGAAATACCATTTGACCCAACAATCATATTACTGGGTATATGCCCAAATGACTATAAATCTTTCTATTATAAAGATACATGCACACATATGTTCACTGCAGCACTATTCACAATAAGCAAGACATGGAATCAACCTAAATGCCCATCAATGACAGACTGGATAAAGAAAATGTGGTGCACATACACCATGGAATATTATGCAGCCATAAAAAGAAATAAGATCCTGTCCTTTTCGGGGCCATAGATGGAGCTGTAGGCTATTATTCTTAGCAAACTAACACAGGGACAGAAAACCAAATACAGCATGTACTTGCTTATTAGTAGGAGCTAGATAATGAGAACATATGGACACATAGTGGGGAACAACACGCACTGGGGCTTATTGGGTGTGGGGTGGGGCATGGGAAGAGCTAGAGGATCTGTAAGAATAGCTAATGGATGCTGGGCTTAATACCTAGATGATGGGGTGATCTGTGCAGCAAACCACCATGGCACATGTTTATGTAACAAACCTGCACACCCTACACATGTACCCCTGAACTTAGAATAAAAGTTGGTTTGTAGTTCTCCTTGAAGAGGCCCTTCAAATCTCTTGTTAGCTGTATTCCTATGTATTTTATTCTCTTGGTAGCAATTGTAAATGGGAGTTCATTCATGATGTGGCTCTCTGCTTATCTGTCGTTGGTGTAAAGGAATGCTTGTGATTTTTGCACACTGATTTTCTATCCTGAGACTTTGCTGAATCTGCTTATCAGTTTAAGTTTTGGGGCTGAGATGATGGGGTTTTCTAAATAGAAAATCATGTCACCTGCAAACAGAGACAATTCGACTTCCTCTCTTCCTATTTGAATATGCTTTATTTCTTTCACTTTCCTGATTGCCCCAGCCAGAACTTCCAATGCTACATTTAACAGGAGTGGTGAGAGAGAGCTTCCTTGTTGTGTACCAGTTTTCAAAGAGAAATCTTCCAGCTTTTGCCCAGACACCCATTCAATATGTTATTGGCTGTGGGTTTGTCATAAATAGCTCTTATTATTTTGAGATAATGTTCATCAATACCTAGTTTATTGATGGTTTTAACATGAAGAGATGTTGGATTTTATCAAAGGCCTTTTCTGCATTTATTGAGATAATCATGTGGTTTTTGTCTTTGGTTCTGTTTATGTGATGGATTATGTTTACTGATTTGCATATGTTGAACCAGCCTTGCATTCTTTGGATGAAGCTGACTTGATCATAGTGGATAAGCTTTTTTACTTTCTGCTGGATTCAGCTTGCCAGTATTTCATTGAGGATTTTTGCATCCATGTTCATCAGGGATATTGGCCTGAAGTTTTCTTTTTTTGTTGTGTCTCTTCTCTGTTTTGGAATCAGGATTATGCTGGCTAAACTAAGTTTTACATATTTTAAGGTCTCAATTTGTTCTTTAAAAGTATGTAATTGCTATAAAAATAATAGAGAATTCAGAGAAAATGTTTTAACAAAATGCTAATATCTTTTTTAATTTTATTATTATTATACTTTATAAAAAATGATGAGTTCATGTCCTTTGTAGGGACATGGATGAAACTGGAAATCATCATTCTCAGTAAACAAAATGCTAATATCTTTTGCAATTATATTTAAATGCAACAGGGATGCTATTTGAAATAAGAAAAAAAAAAAACAACCAACCCCATCAAAAAGTGGGCAAAGTGTATGAACAGACACTTCTCAAAAGAAGATATTTATTTGACCAACAAACATATGAAAAAAGCTCAACATCACTGATCTGATAAATGCAAATCAGAACCACCATCAGATACCATCTCACACCAGTGAGAATGGCTATTATTAAAAAGTCAAGAAACAATACATCCTGGCAAGGCTGTGAGAAATAGGAATGCTTTACACTGTTGGTGGGAATGTAAATTAGTTCAACCATTGTGGAAAAGAATATGGTGATTCCTCAAGGATCTAGAACCAGAAGTATCATTTGACCCAGCAATCCCATTTCTGGGTATATACTCAAGGATTATAAATCATTCTACTATAAAGACACATGTACACGTATGTTTACTACAGCACTATTTACAATAGCAAAGTCATGGAACCAACCCAAATGCCCATCAATGATAGGCTGGATAAAAAAATATGATGTACATATATACCTTGGAATACTATGCAGCCATAAAAAGGAATGAAATCATGTCCTTTGCAGGGATGTGGATGAAGCTGGGAGCCCTCATCCTCAGCAAACTAACACAGGAGCAGAAAACCAAACACTGCATGTTCTCACTCATAATTGGGAGTCGAACAATGAGAACACATGGACACAGGGAAGGGGAACATCACACACCAGGATCTGTTGGGGGATGGGAGTGAGGGGAGGGAACCTAGAGGACAGGTCAACAGGTGCAGCAAACCACCATGGCACACACATACCTATGTAACAAATCTGTACTTTCTACACATGTATCCTGGAACTTAAAGTAAAATTTTTTAAAAGTTAGAAATATAAAAAAAATCAACATGTTTTGTTTTTGCCTTTTTGTTTATTATTGTTATGTTTAATCTGCTGAAAAACAACCTGAAAACAAAACTATTACATACAAAACACTTTTAAAAAACTAGGTCATTTTCTACATATCAGTCAGATTCTTGAAGTCAATGTAAAAAACAAAAAATATGTTTCTGGAAGGAGACTTAAAAAATGTTAATGGACAACCTTGGTATTGAAAGCATTTATTTCACTTACATACACATTTTAAAAATGGAACAGCTGCAATTTATCCTGCAATCAGTTCCAATATCTTATTGTTTTTGTGTAGCTCTTAATTTTAAATTAAAATTGATTTGCAGCCACAAAATTAAATGCCAAATTGACAAGTATATCTGAAGTATTTCCAAAAACAATAAAAATGTTAAAAGACAACTGACAAAATTTAAATGCTGTCTAAACTAAGTTTTGCCTGTTTTAAGGTCTCAACTTGTTCTTTAAAAATATGTAACTGCTATAAAAATAATAGAGAATTCAGAGAGAAAATGTTTTAACAAAATGCTAATATCTTTTGTAATTATATTTAAATGCAACAGGGATGCTATTTGAAATTAGAATAAAATTTAGTTATCCTAATTTATAAGTTCAAATCTAATTTTAGAATCTATGAGATTGCCTACAAAAATGGTTTCAAATATTTTTGTAAGAAATGTTTACTTATTTTAGAAATTGTGTGATACAGATTTAACATATAATATTATTTTTAGCCCCAAATTGTTTAAGTGAATTTGATAAACTAGATTATTATGTATAACCATTTCTTTCAGTTAGTGGTACTGGAGCAGATGATCATGGATTAATAAAGTTGCCCATGACAAAATCCTGGCCCTTCTGACCCCCTAAGCCAGAATTCTTTCTATCATTGTTTCAGGCTTCAAAATGGTGAGAAGATAATGAGAAAAGGAAAGAATCTATGGAGAAGAAGTAAGGAGAAAGTCATTGACAATTGTCAAAATCTTTCCTCATTACTTTTCCAGGAGTGATGTCTATCCTTTTCTTCAAACACATTCTGTATTCTAGGAATTCTGAATTATTTTGGATTAGTCAAACTCACTATAAACTCTATTGTAAGTATTTTCAAATAACTTACTTAAATAGGAACATTTATCCTTCTGGCCACTTTTATGGGCTATTTCTTCTTTACCTATCATGACATTTTTGCCATTTCTAAAGATCACCAGAACTAAGAATGGTAGCTTTCCCATGTAATCATTTCAAAGCTAATCATGACATGCAAAATATTATTTAGTTATTTGTTTTCAGAAGGATTATCTTGTACTCAGAGATGGTATTCTAAAGTCAGTATGTAAAAAAAAAACTAACATCAATATTACCCTTGAAAATCACCGAACTTGTTTGAGTTCATTGTAGATTCTGGATATTAGCCCTTTGTCAGATGAGTAGGTTGCAAAAATTTTCTCCCATTCTGTAGGTTGCCTGTTCACTCTGATGGTAGTTTCTTTTGCTGTGTAGAAGCTCTTTAGTTTAATGAGATCCCATTTGTCAATTTTGGCTTTTGTTGCCATTGCTTTTGGTGTTTTAGACATGGATTCCTTACCCATGCCTATGTCATGAATGGTATTGCCTAGGTTTTCTTCTAGGGTTTTTATGGTTTTAGGTCTAACATGTAAGTCTTTAATCCATCTTGAATTCATTTTTGTATAAGGTGTAAGGAAGGGATCCAGTTTCAGCTTTCTACATATGGCTAGCCAGTTTTCCCAGCACCATTTATTAAATAGGGAATCCTTTCCTCATTGCTTGTTTTTGTCAGGTTTGTCAAAGATCAGATGGTTGTAGATATGCGGCATTATTTCTGAGGGCTCTGTTCTGTTCCATTGGTCTATATCTCTGTTTTGGTACCAGTACCATGCTGTTTTGGTTACTGTAGCCTTGTAGTATAGTTTGAAGTCCTCCAGCTTTGTTCTTTTGGCTTAGGATTGACTTGGCGATGTGGGCTCTTTTTTGGGTCCATATGATCTTTAAAGTAGTTTTTTCCAATTCTGTGAAGAAAGTCATTGGTAGCTTGATGGGGATGGCATTGAATCTATAAATTACCTTGGGGAGTATGGCCATTTTCACAATATTGATTCTTCCTACCCATGAGTATGGAATGTTCTTCCATTTGTTTGTATCCTCTTTGATTTCATTGAGCAGTGGTTTGTGGTTCTCCTTGAAGAGGTCCTTCACATCCCTTGTAAGTTGGATTCCTAGGTATTTTATTCTCTTTGAGGCAGTTGTGAATGGGAGTTCACACATGATTTGGCTCTCTGTCTGTTATTGGTGTATAAGAATGCTTGTGATTTTTGTACATTGATTTTGTATCCTGAGACTTTGCTGAAGTTGCTTATCAACTTGAGGAGATTTTGGCCTGAGATGGTGGGGTTTTCTAGATATACAATCATGCCTTCTGCCAACAGGGACAATTTGACTTCCTCTTTTCCTAATTGATACCCTTTATTTCCTTCTCCTGCCTGATTGCCCTGGCCAGAACTTCCAATACCATGTTGAATAGGAGTGGTGAGAGAGGGCATCCCTGTCTTGTGCCCATTTTCAAAGGGAGTGCTTCCAGTTTTTGCCCATTCAGTATGATATTGGCTGTGGGTTTGTCATAGATAGCTCTTATTATTTTGAGATACGTCCCATCAATGCCTAATTTATTGAGAGTTTTTAGCATGAAGCGTTGTTGAATTTTGTCAAAGGACTTTTTGCCTCTATTGAGATAATCATGTGGTTTTTGTCTTTGGTTCTGTTAATATGCTGGATTACATTTATTGATTTGCGTATGTTGTACCAGCCTTGCATCCCAGGGATGAAGCCCACTTGATCATGGTGGATAAGCTTTTTGATGTGCTGCTGGATTCGGTTTGTCAGTATTTTACTGAGGATTTTTGCATCAATGTTCATCAAGGATATTGGTCTAAAATTCTCTTTTTTGGTTGTGTCTCTGCAAGGCTTTGGTATCAGGATGATACTGACCTCATAAAATGAGTTAGGGAGGATTCCCTCTTTTTCTGTTGATCGGAATAGTTTCAGAAGGAATGGTACCAGCTCCTGTTTGTACCTCTGGTAGAACTCGGCTGTGAATCTATCTGGTCCTGGACTTTTTTTGGTTGGTAAGCTATTGATTATTGCCTCAATTTCAGAGCCTGTTATTGGTCTATTCAGAGATTCAACTTCTTCCTGGTTTAGTCTTGGGAGGATATATGTGTAGAGGAATTTGTTTATTAACTCTGTTTGGTGAACTATCTTTGAGTATATAATTATTGCTTACTTACTCATTGTTCCCAGAAAAATCTGGACCATAGCATGATTTTCTCTTTCCAGTGTAAACATATTTCAGCTACTGTGGCTTTGCAGAGATCTAAAGGCTGTATTATTTTTCTAAGTTGTTGACGACGGCAAGTGCTTTCAAGCCTCAGGCTTCTGAAGGCATTCTAAATAGCAAATAGTTTCTACTCTGAAAAACTGTGAGGAACACTAATACTGAAAAACTTTGGCTTAATAGCATATGGAACAAATTTGCCCTAAAAGTATATGGAGGGAAAAGTACTTGTGTTACCATAATACATATTCTCAAGATAAGGCTAGACATAGTTAGATATTGAGCTAATTGTTATCTAGAACACAAAATTTACTCATCAATTTATTTTTTTAATCAAATATTACAAAGAACATTTTTGTGCACTGGCCTTTTTAAAAACATAATTCTGCCATTGACCAGCTTGGAAGCTACTGCTGGAAAGGCGTATTTTGTCTGATACAGCCCTACAGCCATATAAGCAGTTTCTTTCTCTTGAGATGTTTTATTCTGCAGGACAAATGTTATGGCTTCTAGCTATTCAATCACCACTATATTTTAAACAAACAGCTATCCCTATGTAGGTAAGCCCTACAGCATTTAGATATAAAATGTATGCAACTACTTGGTAAGTGAAAGATTTAAAGAAAGTAGTGCAAACTCCGGTATAGATTTCCATTTTAAATGAATCAACTTTACTGCAGCAGCAGTGAGATGTGAACTCGGGATGTTAGCCTTTTGTAGTTACATTCATTTCCCCTGCTAACTCTGATGAAGCAAAAGCTAGAATGCAAATTTGCATATAAAAGTAAGTGATAACATTTCATTCTACCAAAAAACCTATCAAATAAGAGAGTGTTCTATAATTCTGTGATCGAAACCAACTCTGGTAGTAAAGGGGTGACTAAAAGCTAACTCAAGCCTCTAGCACATAAATCAAACCTAAGTTATTTTTCTAACCTTCCTTGAAAGGCTCTAATCAAATTGCTCCCAATTATTGTTTATTTGATTTATTCTTCCCAATGAATTGACTGTAAGTTACCTATTATGTAAATATAAATTGAACGGTATATTTTGATATTAATGCTCTAAGTCATTAGATCTACTTTCACTAAAAATTTGTTTTTTGACTTTCAGTTAAATATTTATTTTACTCTTTTTTCAAATATTTATTCTTTTGATACTGACATTTTTGCTTGCCTTTATATAGCCAGAAATGTCTATTATATCTCAGGTTTCTAAATACTTATTCATTGAGGACCTATTATAGGCACTAGTGGGTGATTTAGCTTAGTATTATCTGTCTCTGTCTTTCTCTCTCTGTGTATGTATGTATGTATGTGTATGTAAACATATATGTGTATAGTAGTGTCTATCTATATGGTTCCTTTCTGCTATTCAAAATGTAGCAAAATCATGAAAAAATATACAAAAAAATTTCTAATAATTTAATATAATTTCCTCTTCATATATTGCCAAAATACATTTTATTTTTACCTTGTCTACTTAATAGATAATTATAGAAATAAAAATTAGATTAATATGTGCTGAAGAAAATAATTTTATTCTTCCAAAGATGACTAAGATACAAATAGATATACACATACAGATATGCAAATATTCATGCAGATTAATTTGGCAGATTGGAAAACAAAATAAAAAATCTGAGTACTGCTTTAATAGCTGCATTCTAATTTCTTAAATATTATGAACGCTTGATGAGAAAAATGATAATTATAAAAGTCATTTCTTCCCTGTTTTCTAACTTACATTTTTCTTTCTGGCTCTGAATATTACCATATGTGTACTATCACAAAGATTTAGTAAAAATGTAGTAAAAGGCACAAGATTCTTTCATCATTTAAATGTAAGTCTTATATGACACGTTGTTGTTTCAAAAACTTTCAAAGAACTACTTCAAACATTGTGGGAACTAGTTCAAATTGATGTTAGGTTTCAAAAGATTATTGATTTGCTTAATCATTTTATTGTATACCAGTTAATAATTATACAGCATTTGGACATAGAAAGGAAGGTATCAATCCACTCTCATGGACTATCTTGAAGTAATTATGACACTCTTTCACAAAATACAAGCAAAACCTACAAGAGATTCAGTCGATATAAGCTTTAAGTCTATGTCTAGGTGTCTAAAAGATAAATTTAATTAAAACCAAATATCATTCAACCACAAGTAACATAAAATCAAATTCACATTGAAAGTACTTTTATTTGGCTGTGTTTTAATATTAATCTTTGATTTTCAATTTTGTTTCTTTTTCCCTTACTATGTCATTAATAACATCTACCAAACTTGAGGGACACTATTTTGAACATTTGCTTCTTGGTCATTTAGTTCTCAGACAGAATAAAAGGGAAAATTAATTTTGAATAAATACTAGGAAAGCGTACATGCATAAGTTAAGTTTTCCTTAGTTTATTTGTATGATAATTTCTTAGTTTTTGCCATGGCATGAACATTTGAAATGGTAACTTTATTATAGCTATGAAATTAGCATAAAGGCAGTACAGGAGGATTTATAGCAGAATACTTAAAGAATCTTTGAGATTGATCATGAGGTGAGTTCATATTGTGGCCTTCCAAATTATTAATGGGAATTCAATGGGAAATTCATTTATCTTCTACAAGTCTAAATTTTTATAAAATAAAAAAGGAGATAAGATAGTTTTAAGTAAAATAAATTAAAAATATATGAAATGTTATGGTATTAGGGTGGGTATGTAGTAAGCTGTGAATAAACATTACTTATTAATAGTCGCATTGTTTTATTCAGATTTATTGAGAATCTCTTTTAAGCTTTAAAAAAATGAATAAGACAGACTAATGGCAATATGGAAAGGGTGAAGAGGTATATTATAAATATTAAACAGAAGAACCAGGTTATTTACATTTGCAATAAAATACTATAAAGAATATGCCTTTATGTAATACAAACTAAATTAAAAGCAATGCTACTTAAATAGGATGGTCAAGGAAGGTTTCTTAAAAATGTTCCATAGCAATAATAATAGCATAATAATGATAATGTTGATGATACTAATTTTAAAATAATAATACATAAGTATTAAATGTTTCTAAGTATGTTTACTGGGAATTTATAGATGTTATTTTATTTATTTATAATATATCCCCTGCTGGGTAATTTATTATTATTCACATTTTATTGAGACCTTATATAACTTACCTGAAATCCAAAAATGTTGGCTGCTAGATTTGGATATGTAAATATAGACTTGATAATGAACAAAATATAAAAATAATAAATCAATCAAAATACAAAACAGCTTTAAAAACTATGATGTCAGACTTCCAAGAAATTAAATTCCACAATAGTTAATATCATTCAAAGACCTAACTCTATGCAGGAATACATGCGTGTAATATGAGTGAATTGTTTGATGCATGTCTTCCCTTACTCTTCTTACCTGTACTGATTTACCCCTATTTCCTCTACCTCATTCTTTCTTTCTACCATACCCCTTTATATTTACTCACAACACATTACTGGGGAACATTTTAGGATTACATTTCTTTTTTTCTATTAATGAAAATTTTATTTTACCAAGTCAACATATATTGAAATCAAAGGTAGGTAGTAATACCTGTGCTCTTAGAGAGGCTTAAAGAAGACTGTTATGAATGTCATTCTTAAGTAAAGGAATTTAGGAAGGAAGTGTGGCAAAGAGCTACTCATTATCTAAGGTACCACCTAAAGATTACTGCTATAATAATACAAAGAAGTTGTCCTAATCAGGATCCAACATTATGCATCAAATACAAGATGGAGTAAGAATATAAGTAACGAGGTTTGAGCTTAGTGGAATGGAGAAGTAAGATGAAAGGTTTGGAGAATTTATACTTGCAAAAGAGAATATTGCCACAGTATCGCTTTTACATAGCACCTGGTGCCTGAAATGAAGTAGGTGAGTGCTATTGCAAAAATGATACTGTCCTGAAAAATAATTTATTCATGAACCATGAATTGTAAATTTATGTAAACTAAACATTTTCAATAAATTATAGTAGTTCTGTAGGATTAGTGGTGATATCCCCTTTATCATTTTTTATTGTGTCGATTTTATTCTTCTCTCTTTTCTTCTTTATTAGACTAGCTAGCAGTCTATCTATTTTGTTAGTCTTTTCAAAAAAACAGCTACTGGATTCATTGATTTTTTGAAGGGTTTTTCGTGTCTCTCTCTCCTTCAGTTCTGCTCTGTTCTTAGTTATTTCTTGTCTTCTGCTAGCTTTTGCATTTGTTTGCTCTTGCTTCTCTACTTCTTTTAACTGTGATGTTCGGGTATCGATTTTAGATCTTTCCTGCTTTCTCCTATAGGCATTTAGTGCTACAAATTTCCCTCTTAACACTGCTTTAGCTATGTCCCAGAGATTCTGGTACGTTGTATCTTTGTTCTCATTGGTTTCAAAGAACTTATTTATTTCTGCATTAATTTCATTATTTACCCAGTAGTCATTAAGGTGATCATTAAAAAGTCAGGAAACAGCAGATACTAGAGAGGATGTGGAGAAATAGGAATGCTATTACACTGTTGGTGGGAGTATAAATTAGTTCGCCCATTGTGGAAGACAGTGTGGCAATTCCTCAAGGATCTAGACCTAGAAATACCATTTGACCCAGCAATCCCATTATTGGGTATATACCCAAAGGATTATAAATCATGCTGCTATAAAGACACATGCACATGTATGTTTATTGCAACAGTGTTCACAATAGCAAAGACTTGGAACCAACCCATCAATGATAGACTGGATAAAGAAAACGTGGCACATATATAATATGGAATACTATGCATCCATAAAAAACTCATATCGTTTGCAGGGACATGAATGAAGCTGGAAACCATCATTCTCAGCAAACTAACACAGGAACAGAGAACCAAACACCACATGTTCTCACTCATAAGTCAGAGTTGAACAATGAGAACACATAGACACAGGAAGGGGAACGTCACACATACTGGGGCCTGTCAGGGGTTGGGGGGCAAAGGGAGGGATAGCATTAGGAGAAATACCTAATGTAGATGGCAGGTTGATGGGTGCAGCAAACCACCGTGGCATGTGTATACCTTTGTAACAAAGTTGCACGTTCAGCACATGTATCCCAGAACTTGAAGTGCAATTATAATTTTTAAAAAAGCTTAAAAAATTACAGTAGAAGAGCTTACAAGTTTTTCAAAAGAAATTACTTTTCCTTGTCTTTAATGTTGGCCAGTTCTCAAGCCATTCTGGTACTGAAACACTTTTGTTTTTCCCATTTACTATCTTTAGTCTCTCTCAAATTTTATCTATAAGATCAGTAGACATATTTTTCTTACAGACTTTAATCTTAATCTGATGACTGGAAAGATTATTGTCATCATTTTGGAGACATGTTTCAAGTTTTTGTTACCTAATACAACAAAAATTAGCACAAACCAATATCACAGGCACGTAATTATAGCTTACATATAGTATTGAGACTCTTTAGTGTTCAGTCATCCTTTGCTTGTAACTGAAAGATACAGCTTCCTAATTCATACAAAAAGCTTAAAAACTGTCTTTATGATCTTTGTAATCATGTGCTGTATTCAAATGTGAAGACACACATATTGACTTCTTTTGGTATTGCAGAGGATTTTTTATGGGGAGGGCATTTTCTTTTAGTTATAATTAATGTTTGTATTAGTCTGTTTTGACGGTGCTGACAAAGACGTACCCAAGACTGGAAAGAAAAAAAGTTTAATTGGACTTACAGTTTCACATGGCTGGGGAGGTGTCAGAATCATGGCAGGAGGTGAAAGGCACATTTTACATAGCAGCAGAAAAATAAAATGAGGAGGAAGCAAAACCAGAAGCACCTCATAAACCCATGAGAGCTCGTGAGACTTACTCACTATCACAAGAATAGCACTGGAAAGACAGGCCCCCATGTTTCAATTACCTCCCCCTGGGTCCCTCACGCAATACGTGGGCATTTTGGAAGATACAATTCAAGTTGAGATTTGGGTGGGGGCACAGCCAAACCATATCAGTGTTCTCTGTTTATTGTCCCATGCTGTAGATCTAGTTTTGTCTTTGGTTAAAAGAATTTCTAACGTCTCTCTAGACTATTAAACCACATATTAAACCAATTGACCATCCATAATTATTGTCCCAAATTTGTGGACTCTTTAGCAATGTATTCAAAACAAATAAAGGAACTAGCAACACCTCACTTATATGCCTAGTTTACACTTGACACTAATTTGATGCTTGAAAGCAATCAGCGAATTTCATCCATTAAAAACAAAAAATAGTGGAATCACACAGAGATTAGTAGAATGATTATTATTCCTAGTGAATTCTTATTGGAGCCATTACAATACAGTGGACAGTATAGGATTTAGAAAGTCTAAGTTTTGCTTCTCACTTCCTTATTTTTCAGATATATGCAACTTAAAAGCTACTATGTATTCATCTTTAAAAATGTAAAGAATGTATTAGGTAGCAATGCTCGGTGCTGAAGATGCAAAGATAAGCAAAAAATTCTACTCCATAGCCTCTCTATCCTTTCATCACCTCTTGGGAGAGGGATAGATAAATATGACATCATAACAAAACACGTGTAATATAAATGTATTACAAAGATTGTGTAAAGGCAGCATTTATGAATATTTTATTAACCATTTGATTTCCCACTTACAAAGAATTTGATAAGTAATTTTGGATAAATGAATCAGAAAATAAATCTGTTTTTCAAATTTCATCAGAATGAATTAATGAGTGATAAGTTCTCCTTGAAGAAAGACTGAGGATAAATCAGCTTAAACATGAATAAGATTTTAACAGGTAAAGAAGGCATTCCAAGAGAAGGAACAACATGAAGAGAAACAAACTCATGAAGGCCTGAGGCATGAGCATGTGTTGAGCATTTGGGAAAGAACAAAGTCGTCTTATAAGACCCTATAATGCTTGGCAAAAGATAGTGGCAAGAAAGCCAGGAAAAGAAAGCTGGGACGACATGATAAATAATTTTATATTTCATCAAAATAAATGTCATTTCATTGGAGCTTAAAAAACGTGTCATTTTATTTTTAATTATTCTTGTTTTCACCTAAAAATGAAAAAAAAGTAAAATTCTTTGCTCATTTATAAGGTGGTAACAACTGCAAAATGGAACAATTAATTTAAATACATGTATGAATATCCATTAAATATAAGGGATTTAACTTAAGGTATTAAATAAAGTAGTTATATTAGGACATCTTTGATTATAGAAGAATAAAATTACTGGGTGCTTAAACATATAAAGGAGGGGCAAAGATTCATAAAGATACAGCATGGGAGATGTATTGCAATATTCTATTATTATTTAATACAATGTTTTATATTTCTTATCAGATGATACAGCCAAATCTTTGCTGTTCTAAGGTCATTCTTCCATCATCTTTGCAATCAAAAACTATGTATTGTTGGAAGAAAGAACAAGTACAAAGAGTTTCCCTAAATAGTTCACTTTGCCAAAAATTAATTTTTTAATTAACATTTTTGATTTTTCTAATTTTTAATTAATGGTGTATCAATGTTTGGGAGTGAATAAAAGTCCTTGGTGGCACATAATATAATTCGTATCATGTAAGGCATTGGGCAGAGATATATTCTCCTTAGGTGAAACAAGTAAACATTGAAAGCTAAATATTTTCAAATAAATTCAAAATGTGCAGAGTTAATCCAGTGGAGTTTAGTTACATACATATGGCCCTCAGTTACATAGATTAGGTTAACTTTTCAAGAAAATCACCCAATGATATAATTTGTTCTATGCGGAGTAGATGTCTTTGTCATACAAAAATACCAATACTAGAGAGTAAGATTGTCAAATTTGTCTATACAATATCATGATCTTAGGATGTTGCTTATGATACATAGTATTTATTCCTATGCCAGGCATTACAGTGTAGTGCTTAAGATTTTGTGTTTCAATCACCCACAACTTGATTTTCTACTTAGCCATGATGTTAATTATCTGAGCAAGTTGTGGTTAATTATTTTACTGTATCTGAGTCTCAAGTTCCTTGTCTGAAAAGTTGAGATAACAATGCCTACAGAAAGAGTGTTAGATATTAAATAATATATGTACCATACTGAGAGATGATGACATATAGTAAGTGCCTAGTAAAAGTCGTTATTAAAACAACACAGTATTGGGACACCATGGCCCAGGTGGGCCTCCAGTGATGTCAAGATGCTCAGGTACCAGACCGCCAGCATTGGCCCCAAGTCTCACAGGGCTGAGCAAGGGTGGGCATTAGGTCACCTGAGCTATCCTGTTAGACCTTGAATGAAATGTCTACAAGATGGCAGCAGCTGGGGGTAAGGCACAAAGGAGCTTGGTATGGTGCCTTGGCTAGTTACACTTGATATTCTTCAGGAAATATGCAGAAAAGAAAAGCACACATGTAAATAGATTGGAATCACCAATCTATTGGTGGACTACTTGTGTGACTACAAGGCAGTGAAGAATATGGAATTTTATCTTGTAAAATGAAAATGATGGCTAGATTCTACAAATACTTAGGAAACTTTGCAAAATCTCAAGGGCCCATGACTGTTTCAGCAATTCTTTAATAGTAAGCATAATTATTTATCTCAGGTAAATGAAGGCAAAGCAATAACTCCAAAGACAATAACAAAACTTTGAAACCTGCTATTGCCGAGTACATTGTAAAGAAGGCCAAACAAAGGATAGTTCTGCAGAGATGGCAAGATTAACTCAGCAGAAGACAGAATAATAAAGGAGTGATATTTGTTGAAAATAGGGTTCACTTAGAAGGCCCACCTTCAGACTTCTGCTATATTGATGAATACAAACCAGCTCCTGGAATCAGCTTAGTAAACGAAGCTATCTTTGGTCGTTCATGCACAGATTGCTTCTTTGAAAAATGTTCTCCTGCTGAAGCTGGAGTTCTTTTGGCTTATAGTAAAAAGCAACAAATTAAAATCCCACCTGTTACTCCCATCTATAAAAGCATCTCAAGCTGTCAATGTGGACCTCACTGTACCAATAGGATTGTACAAAAAGGCACACAGTAATTCACTTTGCATCTTTTCACAGTATCAATGACCATGGCTTGGGTGTAAAAACCCATGTGAAGATTAAAAGAATGAGTTTTGTCATGGAATAAGTTGGAAAGGTAATCACAAGTGATGAAGCTGAAAGATGAGGGCAGTTATATGACAACAAAGGATCTGGACTATGAATCTGATGAATTCACAGAGGATGCGGATCAATATGGAACTGTATCTCATTTTGTGAATCATGGTAGTGACCCAAAACTTCAGATGTTCAATGTTTTCATTGATAACTTGACACTGGCCTTCACTAAATAGCTCTGTGTTCCATGAGAACTATAAATGCTGGAGAAGAGTTGATTTTTGACAATCAAACAAAAGGTTCTGGAGATATATCTTCAGAGTGTATTAACCACAGCTCAGCCAAAAAGAGGGTCAGAACTGTATGTAAATGTGGAGCTGTGACTTGCAGAGGTTGCCTCAAATGAATTTTCAGGAAATAGAAATGATGATAATTGTAGTTTGTTTCTTTCTTTTTTCTAATGTTATCATTTAAAAAATAAGTATTTGGAACTCTTTTTTCATATTATCAAGATTATAACTATGTTAATTTACAATTCATGGTTCAAGGCATTTACCAAAGGCATTACTGATGCCTCTGGAGAGAGGGCCACTGGGTTGCATAGACTGATCTGAAGTCTACATATTTAGTGCTTAGAGACTAAACATGGAAAAAAAAACTATTTATAGCTCAGCATATGCACACTTAGTTAGGAAGCCAATGTGAATAAATTCCTTCTGTAGTGTTTGAATAGTGTTAAACTGATAATGTAATAATTGCTGAGCGATCAAACATTCAATTTTCTGTACTCCTTGAAATCAGATAGAGTTAACTCAGTTTGGGAAAACCTACAAGTTCTGTTACTGTTACTATATTGTCATTCTTATTTAATACTCAGTGTACTTTTATTTGAGACATATAGGTGATATTGAATTTTATACTCTATTTTCTACTTTTTCATTAAAACATTGGCATCTCAATGACATATAAACTTAAGGTAAGACGTTAAATGTAAAACTTTTTAATTAAAAAAATTATCTAAAATATAATTTTATTAAGCTTTTTAGATTTTTATCTTTCAAAATATATTTTATGAGATCTATGTAAAATGTAATTGCTATTAAAATGTTTTGTGGTTTTGGATAGTATTTATTTCCTATACATATTCCAAAGAAGTTTAATATATTTATATAGAGAAAACATCTTATATATAACATATAACAATACCTATGTGTGTATATGTATATGTATTTTAATCAATGCTTTTAAGAGGAGACATAGTAAATGTAGTTGATTTTGCATCCTCAAAATCACAAATTAGTCTGTGAGATAATTTTATGGCATACAATTTTAAGGAACTACATATGAAATCTCTCTCACTGGCCAGGCTCATTGCTCAGACAGGCCTATAATCCCAGCACTGTGGGAGGCTGAGGTGCAAGGATTGTTTGAGGCCAGTAGTTTGATACAAGCCAGGACAACATAGTGAGAAGCTGTCTTTACAAAAACAGTCATAATAGCCAGGCATGATGGCACTCACTGGTAGTAACAACTACTCAGGAAGCTGAGGGGAAGGATCGCTTGAGCCCAGGAGCCCCGGAGTTCAATGCTGCAGTGAGCCATTGCACCATTGTACTCTAGTCTGAGTGAGAGAGTGATAAACTGCTCAAAAAAAAAAAAAACTCTAAATTGTTTTGAAATTTTTTTTTTAGAAAAAATTCTAAATATTATTTGCTCAACCAAATTCATCCATTATTCTACTTTTTATGTGCATGTAATAACATTTATGGCTATTATCATAAAAGGGAAATGCCAAAAATACATCAAATTATGTTGCTTCCCTACTCAAAATTTGTACTATTTTCTCATCACATCAGGGTAAAATTCATAGTCTCCCCCATGGTTTACCATGAACTGTGTGATTAAGCTCCTGGCCTCTTCTCTTTCTTAACCTCCTGATTTTCTTCAAGTTCATTGCACTTCAGCTACATAGAGTGCTTCTGCTTTTGCCCTTGATGTTATCAGTACCCGACATTCATTTTTCTCAGATAATTGCAGCTTTCTTCACATTTCTTGTCAAAAAATTCACTTTCCTATCCTATCTATAATGGCATTCTTGTGGAACTTCTTTTTCCCCATACTCCTTTATTTTTTCCCATAGTATTGAACACCTATTACCTGCAATTATGTATCTTATTTATTTGATTTTTTGCCTCCAACCAAAGTCATAAATAAAAGTTCCATGAGAACAAATATGTATGGCTCTCTTGTTTACTGTGATACACATCAGTACCTAAAATGTGACCACAAGGTAGTAGAACTCAAATATTTATAAAATAGTTTTCAATCAGCTCATCATAAGTCATAATTTAAGGCATCCCAAACAAATAAATACACAGTTCAATGAAATTTAAATGAAATTGGTTTTGTGTTTCTCAGTTTTTTACCTTCTCCATGAATGAGATATATGGATATAAAGAAAATTTAGCACTTAAACTATTGAATCTGAGGTAGTAGAAATCTATCTTTTGGTAGAAATCTATCTTCCTCAACCAATGAGAAAGATGAAACTGAATAAAAGGAGAGGGATATGTCTTGACTTATATTTTATTTATTTTATTATTATTATTTTCTGAGACAGAGTCTCTCTCTGTCTCCAGGCTGGAGTGCAGTGGTGCAATCTTGGCTCACTGCAACCTCCACCTCCGGGTTCAAGTGACTCTCTTGCCTCAGCCTCCTGAGTAGCTGGGACTACAGGTACATGCCACCATGCCCAGCTAATTTTTGTGTTTTTAGTAGAGATAGGGTTTCACCATGTTGGTCAGGCTTGTCTTGAGCCCCTAACATCAGGTGATCTACCTGCCTTGGGATCCCAAAGTTTTGAGATTACAGGCATGAGCAATTGCACCCAGCTTGACTTATTTCTAAAATAAAAAATTAATAGAAAAAAATGTTGTGAAGAGCCCTAAACATTCTAGAGACATTATGTGTTCCAATACATTTTGGTTTAAAGAATTTAGATAATGTTTTGGTGTTACTCAGTAGAAATTAAACCTGTATTATTTGGAATTGAATCACTGGTTTTATCATTAGGTTGGTGCAAAAGTAATGGCAAAAACCACAATTACATTTGCACCAACCTAATATTAGTAGTCATTTTAATAACCCAAACAATTACCCAGGTGTAAATTTTTCTTATTTTCATCTCTGATAACCCAGGGTTACTAGAAAAACAGAGTCGGCAAATACAACATACTTTAAAGTCTTGTTGAAATAAAGCAGATAATTGACGTTATTTTTTCTCTCCCACTTGCTACACTGCAGTTGAAGTGTGGCTGTTCATTATAAGTTTCAAATGCTAACTCTACACATTTGATGAATCTAGGGATTTGAATAGTTATTATAGCAAACTGGCATGTTCTTATAAAAGACAGAATTCACAATTTCTTACCCTCTATTTACTCAAAGGATAAACTTTATGACTGTGTTATCAACACCAACTAAAGTTGATTTAAGAGATATGATGCTTCTTTTAAAGACATGATTTTCAGAATAATTGAAGCAAAGGAGACCTCTAGCAGCATCTGCTCATGCTGAAATCTTAAATCAATGATTTGGCTTAATTCCCAACTAACAGGTATATCTGCATGTATTATTATTATTATTATTATTATTATTTGCTACCAAGAAAAGAAAGTATTACACAAGGGGCACTCACCCTGACATTTCCAAATATTCATAAAATGATATAATGTTTTCAAAAATGTAGGAGTAATGTTTCACTTATTCACCCTGTGATGCCCAGTCAATTCAATGAACGAAGTCATAGGTGGTGGTAAAGCACAATGTGAGTGTTAGTCAGGAAAAAATAATACTTGGCTGGGAACCACAATCTCAAAAGCCAAAATCCCTGACTACTTGCTTTCTTCTGCCACAGACTTGCAAAAGAGACATTCAGAAAGGTTATGTAAAACAAAAATCTCCCTATTTTTAGAGTAAGGCATAGTACCTTGATTTAGTCAACAATTGTTGAGCAGCCGCTGAGTGCAGTTGGCAGAAATGTGTTGAGTGGTTTCTGGATCCTGAACGCAGACTCTCTAGGTTGACATACTAAAGGAAGGCAACCCAAGGCAAAAGACATCAAGGAGAAAAAATGCAGTGAAATACACAGAAGTATCAATGATATCTATTCCCCAAACTTTCCTTAGTATGAAGTTTCTTCTCAAACAGTAAAGGGCAGCGTGATATCCTCTTATATTATTGCTCAAGTGGATGGTACAGAGATACTGCAAAGAGAGAAGAAGAATGATAGATTTTCAGAGAAATTGTGCCCAATATTTATCATTCACTGAATCTGACCTGTATTTGAGAAAAAATGAATAACAGAAGGGAGAAGAAGGAACTTTATACTCTTCCTAGAAGCCAAATTTTCCATATTCATTGTTATTAATTTTTATCTACTGGGCTTAAAATTGAGACTGTTTTAAACCAAGAATATAGCTGTGCCCATGAAGGAGGAAACTTAAGAATGTCAAGTATCTTACCTAAACCTCGAGTTTTTCTTTTTTTTCCTCCTTCTTCGCATTGATCTAACATGCATTTTTACTTCAAACAATGGCATATATGTTTTAGCCACAGATGACTAAAAACTTGAAAATTAGAAGACAATCATTAGTTTTCTTCAAGAACACAAAGCTTTAGAACAAAATTTTAATCTTCTAGTTCCCATCTTGATTAATGCAAAGACATTTGTCTATCCAAGCTCACTGTGTAAAGGTCATGTGATGTATGCCATACAACACCGTAATGCTAGCAATATGAAGTACTTCAAATTTATTTCTACCCCATTAACTTTAACAGTGAGAACCTTTCACATTTTCAAGTGAAACTATTGATTCCACAGTGAAATTAATGTTCCACAATACATATATAAAAGCATTTCCCCCACTCAATTTTCTTATCCTGTTCCAGGCAAGCCAAAAATCTTTCACTCGGGTGCCTGTTTGGAGTCTGCTTCTCTCAATCAGTGGATTCTCCCATCTTCTCCAGAGCATCTCCCCTTTTACACCTCCACCATTGGGTTACCCCAACTCCAATTTGCTCATGTCATCCTCTTAGAGGCAAGACAGGACATAGGAATATAACAACACTAGATATCCATGAAAAAAATAGAAAAATGAAATAAAATTTCCAAATTCTTGTACAATAACAGCTACTTATAATCCAAACGCCAATTTTATCTTGAACAGATTTTTTCAGCCAATGTTTTCAGAATCCCAAAAAATCCAATCTAGAATCACCCAAGATAATTTACACAGTTTGGAACTATACTAATACGTTAGAATCAAGCAGTCAGGAATCCAGACAAAATAGAGAGAGAGACTTGGATCATCCCATGTGGCTCTCTAGGCCCTTGGTTGCCCCATAAGACAAGGGCTTTCCACCCCAGTAAAACAGAAGAGGTTGCTATTCTAGCTTTAGGTGCCACATATAGCAAGGAGGATTTCAGTTACGAAACATCTGTGTCTTATAACCCAGAAAGTTGTTTTTGTAACATTCTCCATAAATTGTTTACTTAAGAAATTTGAATCCAGAGACATCTTATTAAGGTCATTACATAGACAATGACTAGTATCATTAGTCTATTTACCAAGAAGTTCAAAAATCATATTTACAAGGAGATTGATTACACAAGGTTACTAGCCTTTTTTATTTTTCCCAAAGTGTTCTCCCACCTACCAATCATGAAAGAAATTGATCACAGTTCAGCAGCTTTAACTTTTTCTTGCCTGCTACACATCTGACCTTGGATATTATCTCCTCATTACATTTTATAGATATTCCACAATTTTCTGCAAAAGCATATAAAATAATATGCCAATTAAATACTAGATGAACAATAGGATTTGAACCGTGAATAGGGATATAAATTCTCTCTGTTAAGCATGTTACTTGTGACCATATACTTTGATATTTGTTCAATTATGACCATATTTATGATAATCTTTGTCCAGATTATTTACTCTTTTTCCTCTACCATTCATAATTATTTGAATCAATGCATCCATGTTGATGGAGACATTTATTTTCATGGATAATTTTCATAGCCAAATTTATGTTTCCCAGTTAATCTGTCTCCATAGGCATTTCATCAGTTGGGAGCTTCAAATAAACTACCACTAAATTTCCAAAAATATTTACTTATTTGTCTGGGAGTGGTGGCTCATGTCTGTAATCCCAGCACTTTGGGAAGCTGAGGTGGATGGATCACCTAAGGTCAGGAAATTGAGATCAGTCTGGTCAACATGATGAAACCCTGTCTCTACTAAAAATACATAAAATTATCTGGACGTGGTAGCAGGAGCCTGTAATCCCAGCTGCTCAGGAGGCAGAGAAAGGAGAATCGCTTGAACCCAGGAGGCAGAGGTTGCAGTGAGCTGAGATCAGGCCACTGCACTATAGCATGGGCAATAAGAGAGGAACTCTCCTTCAAAAAAAAAATAAGTTCCATCAATACCTAGACAAACCCATAGCCAATATCATATTAAAGGGGCAAAAGCTGGAAGCATTCCCTTTGAAAACCGGCAGAAGACAAAGATGCCTTCTCTCACCATTCCTATTCAACATGGTATCGGAAGTTCTGGCCAGGGCAATAAGACAAGAAAAAGAAATAAAAGGTATTCAAATAGAAAGAGAGAAAGTCAAATTATCTCTGTTTGCAGATGGCATGTTTGTATGCTGAGAAAACCCCATCATGTCAGCCCCAAATCTCCTTAAGCTGATAAGCAACTTCACCAAGCCTTAGGATGTGAAATCAATCTGCAAAAATCACAAGCATCCCTGTACACCAATAATAGATAGCCAAATCATGAGTGAATTCCCATTCACAATCACTACAAAGATAATAAAATAACTAGAAATAAAACTTACAATGGATGTGAAGGACCTTTTCAAGGAGAAATACAGAACACTGCTCAAGGAAATAGGACACAAATGGAAAAACATTTCATGCTCATTGATAGAAAGAATCAATATCAATACAAATGGCCATACTGCCCAAAGTAATTTATAGATTCAATGCTATCCCCATCAAGCTACCATTGACTTTTTTCACAGAATTAGAAAAACTACTTCAAATTTCATGTGGAACCAAAAAAAAGCCCATATACCCAAGACAATTCTAACTAAAAAAGAACACCTGGAAGCATCACGTTACCTGACTTCAAACTATATTACAAGGCTACAGTAACAAAAACATCATGGTACTGGTACCAAAACAGATAAATAGACAAAAGGAACAGAACAGAGGCCTCAGAAATAACACCACACGTCTACAACCATCTGATCTTTAAAAAACTTGACAAAAACTAGCAATGGGAAAAGGATTCCCTATTTAATAAATGATGTTGGGAAAACTGGCTAGCCATATGCAGAAAAGTGAAACTGGACCCCTTCCTTACACCTTATACAAAAATTAACTCAAGATGGATTAAAGACTTAAACATAAGATCCAAAACCATAAAAACTCTAGAAGAAAATGTAGGCAATACTATTCAGGACACAGGCATGGGCAAAGTGTTCATGACTGAAAAACACCAAAAGCAATGGCAACAAAAACCAAAATTGACACATGGGATCTAATTAAACTAAAGAGCTTCTGCATGGCAAAACAAACTATCATCAGAGTGAACAGGCAACCTATGGAATGGGAGAAAATTTTTTCAATCTATCCATCTGACAAAGGGCTAATATGCAGAATCTACAAAGAACTTAAATTTACACGAAAAAAAACAAAAAGTGGGTGAAAGATATGAACAGACATGTCTCAAAAGAAGACATTTATGCAGCCAACAAATATATGAAAAATTCTCATCATCACTGGTCACTAGAGAAATGCAATCAAAACCACAATGAGATATCATCTCACCCCAGTTAGAATGGCAATCATTAAAAAGCCAGGAAACAACAGATGCTGGAGAGTTTGTGAAGAAATAGGAACACTTTTACACTGTTGGTGCGAATATAAATTAGTTCAACATTGTGGAAAACAGTGTGGTGATTCTTCAAGGATCTAGAACCAGAAATACCACTTAACCCAGCAATCCCATTACTGAGTATATACCCAAAGTATTATAAATCATTGTACTATAAAGATACATGCATATGTATGTTTATTGCTTCACTATTCACAGTAGCAAAGACTTGGAACCAACCCAAATGTCCATCAATGATAGAATGGATAAAGAAAATGTGGCACATATACAACATGGAATACTATGCCATAAAAAAGGATGAGTTCATGTCATTTGCAGGGACATGGATGAAGCTGGAAACCATCATTCTCAGCAAACTAACACAGGAACAGAAAACAAAACACCACATATTCTCACTCATAAGTCGGAGTTGAACAATGAGAACACATACACAGGGCAGGGAACATCACACGCTGGGTCCTCTTGTGGGGTGGTGGGCTAGGGGAGGTATAGCATTAGGAGAAATACCTAATATAGGTGACAGGTCGTTGGGTGTAGGAAACCACCATGGCACGTGTATACGTATGTAACAAATATGCATGTTCTGTACATGTATCTCAGAATTTAAAGTATATAAAAAATTTTTACTTATCCTATGAATTATCATTGACATATATCCCTTTTATTTATTAAGTTATTTTGGAGACGAAGTCTGGCTCTGTTCCCCAGGTTGTAGAGCAGTGGCAGGATCTTGGCTCACTGCAACCTCTGCCTCCCAGGTTCAAGAGATTCTCCTGCCTTAACTTCCTGAGTGGCTGAGACTACAGGCATGCACCCCCAGGTCCAGCCAATTTTTGTATTTTTAATAGAGATGGGGTTTTACCATGTTGGCCAGGCTGTGCTAGAACTCCTGGCTTCAGGTGATTCGCCTGCCTCGTCCTCCATAAGTGTTGGGATTACAGGTGTGAGCTACCATGCCCGGCCTCACATTTTTATTTAATTTTGTCAGTAAACTTATAAACACTTTGATACATCATGTAATTGAGATAGAAAGATTAAATTAATGGTTGAGGTATCACATTTCAGCTAAAATGGCTGTTATCTCTGCCAAATAGTAATGAAATTTTCCCACTTACGTTTCCAGTGACTAGGGTTGTGAATGGAGACCACTCTTCAGTAAATTTTGAATTTCAACTGGTTTGTGGGCATGATCATATACCACATATTATAGTACAAGTTTTTATAAAAACTGGATATTCAGGCATAATGTTATATACAGTGCACAACACTACAGAGACCCAGCCTCATTCAGTGTAGTTGTATCTATATGAGTTAAACTAACAGCAGTGTTAAATTAGTTGTGTCTCTCTAGTCATCAAAAAAGTACAGTCTCAGGTTACCTATGCAAATAGTATTCCAGACCCTTAAAACAGAGTATTAAATTTGAGGCAGAGGGCAGAAGGTAAGATTGCTTGCTACCCTCCCAAGTTAGGTCTGTTCAACCAGCACGTAAATCACGGCAGTAGATCAGCTGCCATACCATGTAGATGCATCTGCTCACAAAACTTTTAGCCACCTTGGCATCTGTGTTCAACGAAGTAATCTCTTTAATTCAATAGTATCAAAAATTAGCAAAGTTCCCTCCTGATCATTAAACCTAACAATCTATGCCAATAATGATTCAACAGTTGTCTGTTGTAATTTACTTCTAAAAATATATCAGTTGTTTATTAGAATGCGTTCACATTATATAGTCATCTGAATTTTGTCTCTGGCTACCTATACAGTCTTTTGGTTAATCAATGACCTTATTTGCTTCAATTTGCAGGTTAATATAAATCTCTGCAGCTAGCAAAAAAAATTATAAGAACATTATCCATAGATAGAAAAAACTAGTCTTGCAGAATTATCTTTTACTCTCATACTCTCATCTTTCTCTCCTCTTTTTGTTTTTATCTAGGCTTAGGCCTGCTAATCCAGTACACTCACCACTAGCTATATGTTGAGCATACATTGAGCACTAGAAATATGTCTAGTCCAAACAGAGGCACCTTCTAAGTGTTAAAATACACTTTGGTGTGCAAAGTTTTAGTATAAGATATTAATATAGAATAGCTTATTAATAAATGTTATATTGATTACATGGTAAAATAATATTTTGAATAAATTCAAAATTAATTTCACCATTTTTTACTCTACTGACTGGAGCTACTGGAAAATTTTAAATTATAAATACAGCTTGCATTTGTGGCTCACATTATATTTCTACTGGACAGTGTGCTGACATAGATTTTACTAGAACTGTTACAACAGCAAATAAATATAATTTTTGCCACATTTTTCTTAGCCTTGTATTTGTTATCAACTGACTTCCTTAATTTATCCTAGTTGGTGCCTATGTCATCCGAATCCCATTGGTAAGACTCATATACAGTAATTTGTGTCAAATCTTTTATCCATTTATACTAAAGTGAGTAGCAATCATCCACTATTTTATTTTCACCATATTTTCAATCCATTCAGTTTTCTTACCAAAATTTTGATTCATTGAACTGAAGGACATTAATTTTCATAGCACAAATCTGAGTGATCTGAGTGGACACCAATATATCAGATCGGATTGTCCAATCAGATGACCACACATCATAGATCTTACCCAGTATCGAACTCTATTTAAGAGGAAGAGACAAAGAAGGCAGAAGCCTGGGGCATTCCATGTTGCATCCCACGTCTTTCTTTCCACAATGGACTTGTGCTTTTGGCCCAGAGTCATAGATGAGAACTCAAATGGGTTTGATTAGTCATCTATTACAGCAGGGAGTATTTTATTTATGAAATAGTGCCATTTTATACTACAAGAGTATATAAGTTGTACCACATTCTCCAAAGAACAATGCTTCATAAATATATATATATAATATATATATAAAGTGTGTTTACTATGTGCAATCTTCACCTAGAAATAAGCTACTAAAAGCACTCTGTAAGTAAAAACTGCCCTCACAAATACTATTAGTTAATTTATCCAAGGGTCCAGTTACCACATTTACAAAGATTAGACTGTCACCATTTTTTTCCCTGAGAGAATTTCCCTGGTAACTAGAACATAAACTAGTATAATTTTTGAACTATAATACAGATAATAAAAGAAAAAGAAAGACTGAATGTTTAAGACTTGCCAGCCAGTGATGTCCATAGTGTATAATACTTGAATTCAGTTAACTTCTCTTAAAGTGTTAATAAGCTCTCAAAATACAAGAATAAATAAATCCACCACCTATTCAGATTACCTCCCTCCTTTGAGGTTGCAATTTGAAACACAGTTGCAGAATTTTGCTAGGTCTAATCTCATCATTTTCCTCTTCCCTAGCTTCCACACACACAGATGTGATATGCATATACATATACATAAACACACACACATAGTAGGAATTTTAAGATATGTGTATGTAAGATATATGTCTATATATGTGTATATATATGTTTAGTAGAGATGGGATTTTGCCATGTTGGCCAGGCTGGTCTCAAACTTCGGACCTCAGGTGACCCACCACCTCAACCTCCCAAGGTGCTGGGATTGTAAGCGTGAGCCACCATGCCCAGCCATATGTGTGAGTGTGTGTGTGTGTGTGTGTGTATGTGTGTGTGTGTGTGTTTAATTTTCTTTTTTAATTCTCCTCCCTAGCCTCTGTGTTTGCAACCCCAGAGTTAGTTAAACTGAACCTGAGCTTCCCCTCAGATACTCTCCACTTTTACAGGTTGCTCACATTTGTAACAGTTAACTCTTCGTGCAAACTTCATGTCTCGATGTCTCAATTATCTGGTATCTTTTTCAGCATTTCTCTCCAGCAATGTCCTAAAAGTGTCTTCCTTTGCTCTCTGCTGAAATTTATTTTCCAGTATCTGGCATTCCTTAGCCCTTTTAAATCCTACCTCCATGAAGACTTGTCTTTGTTTCCACAGTCTGCTAAGCCTCCTGATCTGCCTTAAATATTTGAAAGTAGTTGGTAGTCTTGTTGATGTTTCTAAGCTTCTGCTCTCAGGTTCCCAATACATCCTCAGAGAAGTGACACTCCTCAAAATCATGTCTCTCCTTTTTTGAGTAATATTCGCTATCCCCGTGAAGCTGAGACTTCTCTCTTTCTCACTTAGCAACCATTGCAACCCCAATATCAGAATAAATTAACTTATTATTCCTTCTTTACCACAACTATAAGAGTCTATTTCTTTTTTTTTTTTTTTCTCTTTTTATTGAGACAGATTCTCCCTCTCTTACATAAGCTAGACAGTAGTGGCATGATCACAGCTCATTGCAGCCTCCACCTCCCAGGATAAAGCAACCCTCCTCCCATATCAGCCTCCTAAGTACCTGAGAAGCAAGGACTACAGTCATACACCACCATATGCAGCTAATATTTTGAATTTTTTTGTAGAGATGACAGTCTTCCTATATTACCCAGGCTGGTCTTGAGCTCCTGGGCTTAAACAATCCTCCTGCCTTGGCCTCCTAAGATGTTGAGATTACAGCCAGCCGTGAGCCACCACTCTGAGCCCAAATTCCAATTCTCTCTGCCTTCCCCCTCCTCATAGTTATACCATGCAAGCCCAGACATTTTGTTTTTGTTTTTACTTTTTCTATGAGTGTTCATTTTTTTGTCTCACCACGTGTAACTGGTGAGGTAAAATGATAACAATTTGGGTTCAGAGCTGTGATTATTTCATCAGGTTAGGCATTATAATATCTGAATTGAAATGGTTTTGTAACCTAGAAGTTCATTAAGAGTAAGAAGTTGAGTAGAGAATCTTTGAGATCCACCTAATATTATCTAAGGATAGGGGAAAACTTTACTCGTTGAGTACATTTTTTTTTTATTATTATACTTTAAGTTCTGGGATACATGTGCAGAATGTGCAGCTTTGTTACATAGGTATACACACGCAGTGGTGGTTTGCTGCACCCATCAACCCATCATCTACATTAGGTATTTCTCCTAATGCTATCCCTCCCGTAGCCCCCAGCCCCCAAAAGGGCCCAGGGTGTGCCCTGTGTATGTGTTTTCATTGTTCAACTCTGACTTATGAGTGAGAACATGTGGTGTTTGGTTTTCTGTTCCTGTGTTAGTTTGCTGAGAGTGATAGTTTCCACCTTCATCCACATCCCTGAAAATGACATGAACTCATCCTTTTTTATGGCCACATAGTATTCCATGTTGTATATGTGCCACATTTTCTTTATCCAGTCTATCATTGATGGGCATTTGGGTTGGTTCCAAGTCTTTGCTATTGTGAACACTGCTGCAATAAACATATATGTGCATGTGTCTTTATAGTAGAATCATTTATAATTCTTTGGCTGTATACCCAGTAATGGGATTGCAGGGTCAAATGGTATTTCTGGTTCTAGATCCTTGAGGAATCACCACACTGTCTTCCACAATGGTTAAACTAATTTACACTCTCACCAACAGTGTAAAAGTATTCCAATTTCTCCACATCCTCACCAGCATCTGTTTCCTGACTTTCTAATGATCACCATTTGAACAGGCGTGAGATTGTATCTCATTGTGGTTTTGATTTGCATTTCTCTAATGACCAGTGGTGATGAACTTTTTTCCATATATTTGTTGGCCACATAAATGTCTTCTATTGAGACGTGTCTGTTCATATCCTTTGCCCACTTTTGATGGGGTTGTTTGTTTTTTTCCTGTAAATTTGTTTAAGTTCCTTGTAGATTCTGGATATTAGCCCTTTGTCAGATGGATAGATTGCAAAAATTTTCTCCCATTCTGTAGGTTGCCTGTTAACTCTGATGATAGTTTCTTCTGCTGTGCAGAAGCTCTTTAGTTTAATTGGATCCCATGTGCCAATTTTGGCTTTTGTTTCCATTGCTTTTGGTGTTTTAGTCATGAACACTTTGCCCATGCCTATGTCCTGAATGATATTGCCTAGGTTTTCTTCTAGGATTTTTATGGTTTTATGTGTTGCCTTTAATGCTTTAATCCATCTTGAGTTAATTTTTGTATAAGGTGTAAAGAAGTGGTCCAGTTTATGTTTTCTTAACATGGCTAGCCAGTTTTCCCAACACCATGTGTTAAACAGGGAATCCTTTCTCTATTGCTTGTTTTTGTCAGGTTTTTCAAAGATCAGATGGTTGTAGATGTGTGGTGTTATTTCTAAGGCCTCTGTTCTGTTCCATTTGGTCTATATATCTGCTTTGGTACCAGTACCATGCTGTTTTTGTTACTGTAGCCTTGTAGTATAGTTTGAAGTCAGGTAGCATGATGCCTCCAGCTTTGTTCTTTTTGCTTAGGATTGTCTTGGGTATATGGGCACTTTTTTGGTCCCATATAAAACTTAAAGTAGTTTTTTCTAATTCTGTGAAGAAAGTCAATGGTAGCTTGATGGGGCTAACATTTTGGGCAATATGGCCATTTCCACGATATTGATTCTTCCTATCCATGAGCATGTAATGTTTTTCTATTTGTGTCCTCTTTTATTTCATTGAGCAGTGGTTTGTAGTTCTCCTTGAAGAAGTCCTTCCCATCCCTTGTAAGTTGTATTCCTAGGTATTTTATTGTCTTTGCAGCAGTTGTGAATGCGAGTTCACTCATGATTTGGCTCTCTGTTTGTCTCTTATTTGTGTATAGGAATGCTTGTGATTTTTGCCCATTGATTTAGTATCCTGAGACTTTGCTGAAGTTGCTTATCAGCTTAAGGAGATTTCGGACTGAGATAATAGGGCTTTCTAAATATACAAACATGTCATCTGCAAACAGAAGCAATTTGACTTCCTCTATTCCTATTTGAATATCCTTTATTTCTCTTGCCTGATTGCCCTGGCCAGAACTTTTAATATTATGCTGAATAGGAGTGGTCAGAGATGGCATCCTTGTCTTGTTCTGTTTTTCAAAGGGAATGCTTCTAGGTTTTGCCCATTCTGTATGATATTGGCTGTGGGTTTCTAATAAATAGCTCTGATATTTTCAAGTTACATTCTATCAAGACCTAGTTTATTGAGAGTGTTTAGCATGAAGAGGTGTTGAATTTTATCAAAGGCCTTTCCTGCATCTATTGAGATAATCATGTAGTTTTTGTCATTGGTTTTGTTTATATGATGGATTAAGTTTATTGATTTGTGTATGTTGGACCAGCCTTGCATTCCAGGGATGAAGCCAACTTGACCGTGCTGGATAAATTTTTGTTGTGCTGCTGGATTGGGTTGCCAGTATTTTATTGAGGATTTTCGCATCAATGTTCATCAGGGATATTAGCCCAATTTTTTTTGTTGTTGTGTCTCTGCCAGGTTTTCATATCAGGATGTTCCTGGCCTCATAAAATGAATTAGGGAGGAGTATGTTTTTTTCTATTGTTTGGAATAGTTTCAGAAGGAATGGTATCAGCTCCTCTTTGTACCTCTGGTAGAATTCAGCTGTGAATCTGTCTGGTCCTGGGCTTTTTTTGGTTGGTGGGCTATTAATTACAGCCTCAATTTCAGAACTTGTTATTGGTCTAGTCAGGGATTCAACTTCTTTATTGTTTAGTCTTGGGAGGGTGTAAGTGTCGAGTAATTTATCTATTTCTTCTAGATTTTCTAGTTTATTTGCATCGAGGTGTTTATAGTATTCTCTGATTGTAGTTTGTATTTCTGTGGGATCAGTGGTGATATCCCATTTATCATTTTTTATTATGACTATTTGATTCTTTTTTTTTCTGTATTAGTCTGCCTAGCACTCTATCTATTTTGTTAATCTTTTCAAAATCCAGCTCCTGGATTCACTGATTTTTTGAAGGGTTTTTGTATCTCTAGCTCCTTTGGTTCTGCTCTGATCTTAGTTATTGCTTGTCTTCTGCTAGCTTTTTAATTTGTTTGCTCTTGTTTCTCTAGTTATTTTAATTGTGATGTTATGGTGTCTACTTTTGATCTTTCCTGCTTTCTCCTGTGGGGATTTAGTGCTAGAAATGTCCCTCTAAACACTACTTAACTGTGTCCCAGAAATTCTGGTACGTTGTGTCTTTGTTGTCATTGGTTTCAAATAACTTATTTATTTCTGCCTAAATTTTAAACTTCATAAGGAAAGGAGAAATAAAATCCTTTACAGACAAGCAAATGCTGAGAGATTTTGTCATCACCAGGCTTGCCTTACAAGAGCTCCTGAAGGAAGCACTGAATATGGAAAGGAAAAACTGGTACCAGTAACTGCAAAAACAAACCAAATTGTAAAGACTATTGAAACTATGAAGAAACTACATCAACTAACAGGCAAAATAACCAACATAGCATCATAATGACAGGATCAAATTCACACATAACAATAGTAAACTTAAATGTAAATTAGCTAAATGCCCTAATTAAAAGACACAGACTGCCAAATTGGATAGAGTCAAGACCCACCCATCTGTGTGCTGTATTCAGGAGACCCATGCAAAGACACACATGCAAAGACACACATAGGCTCAAAATAAAGGTATGAAGGAATATTTACCAAGCAAATGGAAAGCAAAAAAAGAGCAGGGGTTGCAATCCCAGTCTCTGATAAAACAGACTTTAAACCAACAAAGATCAAAAGAGACAAAGAAGTGCATTACATAGTGATGAAGAGATCAATGCAACAAGAAGAGCTAACTATTCTAAATATATATGCACCCAATAGAGCAGCACCCAGATTCATAAAGCAAGTTCTTAGAGACCTGCAAAGAGACTTAGACTCCCACACCATAGTAGTGGGAGACTTTAACACCCTGGTGTCAATATTAGACAGGTCAATGAGACAGAAAATTAACAAGGTTGTTCAGGACTTGAACTCAGCTCTGGACCAAGGGGACCTAATAGACATTTACAGAACTCTCCACTGCAGATCAGTGGAATGTAGATTCTTCTCAGCACCACATTGCACTTATTCTAAAACTGACCACATAATTGGAAGTAAAACACTCCTCAGCAAATGCAAAATAACAGAAATCATAAAAAACCATCTCTCAGACCACAGTGCAATCAAATTAGAACCCGGGATTAAGAAACTCACTCAGGCTTTGCGCAGTGGCTCATGCCTGTAATCTCGGCACTTTAGGAGGCCTAGGCTGGTGGATCACCCGAAGTCAGGAGTTCAAGACCAGCCTCACCAACATGGAGAAACCCCATCTCTACTGAAACTACAAAATTAGCTAGGCATGATGGTGCATGCCTGTAATACTAGCTACTTGGGAGGCTGAGTCAGAAGAATCACTTTAACCCAGGAGGCAGATGTTGTGATGAGCCAAGATCATGTCATTGCACTCCAGCCTGGGCAATAAGAGTGAAACTCCGTCTCAAAAAAAAAAAAAAAAAAGAAAGAAAGAAAAGAAAAAAAGAAACTCACTCAAAACCACACAACTACATGGAAACTGAACAACCTGATCTTGCATAAATTTTTCTATGTGAAATAAAAGGCAAAATTTAATTTCATTCAGATCACATTAAGATAAGCTTGTTCAACAAGTTGGTTTCAATGCTAAGGGGATAAGTTAAATTTAAATTTTCCTGAAAGAGACTATATGAATATAAAAAATAATGAAACCAAAACATTTGTATACTGCCTTAAATGTGTCTCTATTAATAACAAAAATCTATACAAATAACACTATAGGTATATATAATGAGAAGGTCATTTTCTATTCCTGGCCCATTGAGAACAAATTACATATAACCGGATGCAGGTCAAGATATTTACTACATATATTTTGTAATTTAGTGTTAATTAATCCATTTTGTCAAAGGAGAAAGGGAAGCTTAATGTGAATGAACTGTTCATCTATAATACTTCAAGAGTAAAAGGCATAAACTCAAGAAAACAAAATTCCAGGCCATAATGCTAATGAGTAGATAAAGATGTATCAGCATGATCCAGGAACCTCTGGGCATCTAGCAAATTGGCCATATGCTAATTTCACTCTCAGAGCCATTTCCAGAAGCTCAAATGTAGCTGGACTGGGAAATACTAGTGCTGCATTCCTACAAGCCTGGCATATCTGTACTTTCTAGACATCTGGAGACACAGTGAGTCAGACCCAGGAGGAATTTTTACAACTCCCAGTAAACAGTGAGTCCCATCTTATAATTTACAGATTATCAAGGCAGGTAGTGAATCCCCAGGACCTCTTTTCTGGTGTTATCCAATTCATTTTATAAAAGTTCACGAAAGTGGAATACAACATACTATGTGTGATTTGTTTTTTTATTTATGGTTGATATTTATATACAGCCTCACACTACATACATTCTAAAACACATTCATGTTTGGTTATCCCAATAACAATTTTCCCTGAGACATAATTTATTATTCACATTCTATATAAAAGGAAGTAGACATAGAGAGGTTTGATGAATTGGGCCAGGATACTTTTATTCATATTGGACTTGCTAAGCACTCTGTTGTAAGCACAAAAAAGGAGATGTAAGAGAAAAGAAATTACACTTTCCTTGTCATAATGCTGTCCCAAATAAATAAGCAAACACTTACTATAGAAGACCTAATATAAGTGTCCATAATAAAACAGTCTGCAATCTCAGAGGGTGATGTGGAAGCCTAGGAAAGGATTCTCAGGGAAGGTGACTTTAGATGTACACTTTAAAGGATGTGCAGAATTTTAGAAAGAAACAGAAAACAGTAAGGACATTCCAGGCAGATGGAGTAGCAGTATCCACCACCAAAATCAAGAAGCTCATCTTGTGTATGAGTACTATAGTCTGAATGTTTGTGTTTCCCTGAGGTGACTTCAGAGATGGGGCTCAAATTCTGGACAAGACTGAAGAGTCATTGAAACAAGGAAGAAGTGAAAGCACTTCTCTCTGAGACAAGTCCACAAGTGTCATGTCGGTTTACTATTACCATGGCAACACCCAGAAGTTACCACCTCTTTCCATGGCTGTGACCTGGAAATTATCATCCCTTTTCTAAAAATTTCTGAATAACCTCCCTCTTAATTTGCATGTAGTTAAAAGTGTGTATAAATACAACTGCAAAACTAATTTTAAGCTGATATTCTGAGCACACTGCCTCTGGGTAGCCCTGCTCTGCTAGGAGCAGTACCTCTGCTGCTACTGTACAGTGTTGCATCAATAATAGTTGATGTCTAACACCACCAGCTTGCCCTTGGATACAGAAGTACTGCTCATAGCAGAGCAGGGCTACCCCATAGGCAGTGTGCCCAGAGTAGCAGCTTAGAAGTAGTTTTGCATTTGTATTTACACCCATTTTTTATTACATGCAAATTAAGAAGGTTATTCAGAAATTTTTAGAAAAGGGATGGTAATATCCAGGTTGCTTCCATGGAAAGGGATGGGAAACTTATGGGCAAAGCCTCAATTTGGGGGCTCACCTGGCCTATATCACCCTCAAAATTCATATGCTGAAACCCAATCATTGTGATGTTATTAGAAGGTGGGGCCCTTGGGAGGCAATTTCGTCCTGAAGGCAGAGCCCTCATGAATGAAATTAGTGCTCTTATAAAAGAGGTTCCAGAGAGCTGCTTTGTTGCTTACACTATTTGAGAACAGTGCAAAGTTGTGCCATCTATGAACCAGAAAGCAGGCCCTGTCTCGACATCAAATATGCAGGTTCCAGGTTCCTTGATCTTGGACTTCTCAGTCTCCAGAACTGTGAGAAATAAATTTATGTTATTTATAAGCTACCCAGTTTGTCATATTTTATTATAGCAGTCAAAATGAACTGAGACAGAAGGACAGTCCAGGCAGAGGGAATAGCACTATCCACTATCAAAAGCATGAAGCTCATCTTGCATATTAATACAGATATGCTGATGCAGTAGGTGTCTAGATCTGTTTTGGCTTTTGTTACTTTTTTCTACAACTTCAAGCTGTTTCTCAGCCTAAGGAGGTTTCTTTAGGCTGGGAGCTATCAAGAGTTGCAAATGAATTAAGCTCCATCCCCTGGAGTTCAATTAGGGTCCCCCAGGGTGTTCTTGGAAGAGTCTTGGAAAAGTCTTAACATTGATTCAATCTGAGGAACACCACTGAGCCTGGAGGATTACACTCTAGAGTTATCTGTCAATCAAGTTTCATCTTCCAGTAGCTGGTTGCAGAAGAAGAAGGTAATTGGATGCCCATAGGGGCTACTTTCTGAAACTCCATTGTTGGTAAACATCTAATTCTTTGACGATAATAAAGAGAAAAGACAGACTACAGGAAAAAGTAAAATTGATTTCCTGAATAGCATAATATACACTTCTATTCATATGTGTTCTATATGAGAATAATTAATATTTACTTTTCCAATTTTAGTTTTCAGTTTTTATTTATTTTTTAAAATTTTTCTTTTTTCCCCATACCTCCTTAGTCCCATGACACGTGAATCTTACAGAATCATTATTACATTTATTTATTCTCTTTTATAAGAAAAATAGATTTAGAAACTTTGCTCTTCAGAATGAATAATTTAATTGATATTTTTCCTGTTTATGAAAGTCATTTTCTACTTTTGCTAAGCTTTCCTTTTTTTCATAATTTTTGTTCTAAACAAAGCAAATGTAAAACTGCATGTCCCCTTTTCAGAATTCATTTTGATGTACAAAAGCTCACCTTGGCTGTATTTTGTACAAGAAATATAATAGTTCTTTAGCAAAATAGTAAAGGTTGAAATAGGTCAGTCTCATTTTATATATTGAAATTCTTATAAAATATAATAATAGAATTAAAGTTGAGCGATTTATAACACTGGTTTATCTTTACCATTGAAGAAAATATGTTTTATTTTTTATACAGTGAACTAGTGTATTATTATTTTTGTTCTTCTATTTTTTCTTTTCCCTTTCTTTTTTCTTCATTTCTTTTACATTTTCATAAGCAATTTTAATTTTTATCATGGTTTTGTTTGATTATTTGGATGTAACATGGGGATTTAATATGATCTGGCTCTGTGCCTCCACCTAAATTGCATCTTGAATTGTCATCCGAATTGTAATTCTCATGTGTTGGGAAAGGGACTTTGTGGGAGGTGATTGGATTATGGAGGTGTCTCCCCCAGGCTGTTCTCATTAAAGTGAGTGAGTTCTCATGAGAGCTAGTGATTTTATAAGGATCTCTTCCCCCTTCACTCTACACTTTCCTCTCTTGCCATTTTGTAAAGAAAGATGTGATTGCTTCCCCTTCTGCCATGATTGGAAGTCTCCTGAGACATCCCCAGCCATGTGGAACTGTGAGTCCATTAAACCTCTTTCCTCTATAAATTACCCCATCTTGGGTATTTCTTCATAGCAGGGTGAGAACTGATGAATACAGTAAATTGGTACCGAGGTAGTGAGGATTTGCTGTAAACATACCCAAAAATGTGGAAGCAACTTTGGAACTGGGTAACAGGCACAGGTTGGAAAAGTTTGGAGTGTTCAGAAGAAGAGAAGATTTGGGAAAGTTTGGAGCTTCCTAGAGACTTGTTGAATGGTAAGATCAAAATGCTGACAATTATGTGGACAATAAAGTCCAGGTTGAAGTGGTCTCAGATGGAAATGAGGAACTTCTTGGGAACTAGAAAAAAGGCCACTCTTGCTATTCAAAGAGACTGGTAGCATTTTGCCCCTGCCCTAGAGATCTGTGGAACTTTGAGCTTGAGAGAAATGATTTTGGGGTATCTGGTAGAAGAAATTTCTAAGCAGCAAAGCATTCAAGAGGTCACCTGATTGATTCTGAAAGTGTTCAGTTATATATGCTCACAATGAGGTTGTTTGAAATTGAAATTTATGTTTAAAGGGGAAGCAAAGCATTAAAGTTTGGAAAATGTGCAGCCTGACCATGTATTACAGGAAAAAAAATTTCTGGGGAGGATTTCATGCCAGCTGCAGAAACGTGCATGAGCAATGAGGAGCTGAACGTTAATAGCCAAGATAATGGGGATAATTACTCCTGGGCATGTCAGAGACCTTCACAGCAGCTCTTCCCATCACAGGCCAAGAGGCCTAGGAAGAAAAACTGGTTTCATGGGCCAGGCTCAGGGCCCTGCTGCTCTATGCAGCCTTGGGACATGGTGCCCTGCTTTCAGCTCCAGGTCCAGCTCCAGATGCTCCAGCTCCGTCCATGGCTAAAAGGAGTCAAGGTATAGCTCAGGCCATTGCTTTAGAGGGGGCAAGCCCCAAGCCTTGGTGGCTTCCACATGGTGTTTGGCCTATGGATGCACAGAAGTCAAGAACTGAGGTTTGAGAACCTCCACCTAAATTTCAGAGGATGTATGGAAACACCTGGGTATCCAGGCAGAAGTTTTCTGCAGTGGTGGAGCCCTCATGGAGAACCTCTGCTAGGGAAGTCCAGAAGGGAAATGTGTGGTTGGAGCCCTCACATAGAGTCCTCACTGGGGCACTGCCTAGCAGAGCTGTGAGAAGAGGGCCACTGTCCTCCAGACCCCAGAATGATAGATCCACCAACAACTTGCACTGTGCAACTAAAAAAGCCATACACATTCAATGCTAGCCCATGTGAAAATAGGTGGAGGGGGTGTATACCCTGCAAAGCCACAGAGGCAGAGCTGCCTAAGGCCATGGGAGCTGCCCAAGTCCTCTTGCATCAGCATACCCTGGATGTGAGACTTGGAGTTAAAGAAGATTATTTTGGAACTTTAAGATATAATGAATGCCCTGTTGGATTTCGGATTTGCATGGGTCCTGTAGCCCCTTTCTTTTGGTCAATTTCTCCCATTTAGAATCAGAGCATTTATTCAATGCCTTTACCCTCATTGTATCTATTAAGTTGGTGCAAAGTAATGGCAAAAACAGCAATTACTTTTGCACCAACCTTACAGGAAGTAACTAACTCTTATGATTTTACAGGCTCCTAGGTGGATGGGACTTGCCTTCTCTCAGATGAGCTTTGGATTTGGACTTTTGAGTTAATGCTGGAATAAGTTAAGACTTTGGAGACTGTTGGGAAGGCATGATTGTGTTTTAAAATGTGAGAAAAATGAGATTTGGAAGGGGCAAAGGGTGGAATAATATGGTCTTAGCTCTGTGTCCCAACCCAAATCTCATCTTGACCTGTAATCCGATTTGTAATTCCCACATGTTGGGGAAGGGACCTTGCAGGAGGTGACTGGATCATGAGGGCAGCTCCCCCATGCTGTTCTCGTGATAGTGAGTGGATTCTCATGAGATCTTATGGTTTTATAAGGGGCTCTTCTCCCTTCAATCTGCACTTCTTTCTTCTGCTGCATTGTGAAGGAGGATGTGTTTGCTTCCCCTTCTGCCATGATTGTAAGTTTCCTAAGGCCTCCCCAGCCATGTGGAACTGTGAGTCAATTAAACCTCTTTCCTTTATGAATTACCCAGTCTCAGGATTTTGTTATAGCAGTGTGAAAACAGACTAATACAGGATTGCTTAAGAGATTTCCTCCAGATATGTATTTTTTATCTTAGAGCCATTAGATGGAAAGTTTTTTGAAAAGTAAAAATTGCATTGAAATAAGACCAAATGACTACAAAATTAAAATATGATGTGATTAGAATAGTTTAATTTTCAAACCACATACTGTCTTTGCAAAATCATTTTTTTAATTCTGTTAATTTTGAAATCAAATGCATCTTTAGCCATTGGAAAAATACGGTCTTCTTAACAGTATATTTTTTCGTAGACCACTTTCCTCTGAGGGCTGTTAAATCAAGCTTAGCCTAAAGCTGCCTCCTTACATATTTAAATTTGGCCTAAAGGTTTTTCTTTACATCATGAATTATAATAAGGGGCAGTATAAACCTACCATAGCTCACACCTTTGCCAATCACTGAGTTTTGGCCAATCAAATGTAGCCAACTGTTCAAACTGTGTTCAAATACGGCAAATGCCAAGCTGTAACCAATCCAGGTGTTTCTGTTCTTCACCTTCATTTACTGTATGTCACTTTCCTTTTGCTGTCAATAAATTTTTTTCCACCATGTGGCTGCACTGGAATTTCTCTGAATCTGATGTGATTCTGGGGGCTGCCCAATTAGTGAATCATTCATTACACAATTAAACTTCCTTAAATTTCATTCGGCCAATTTTTTTATTTTAACAGGGCCTAAGAAAGCAAATAATTTGAATCAAACTTACCTAGGAGAAGAACAATTATTATTAGTTTAATTTTATATACTGTGTCAAGTAGAAATCATATTCAGTTGTTAAGAGACACCCAGAAACGGAAAATGTTTTCAACTGTAAAATGGGGATTGGTTATTTCTCATAAACAAAGAAACCCAAAGATAGACATTCAGGCTCTTTAAGCTTTGCCATCATTGTGGACTTACTCTTCCTTTCACTGTGTCAGAAAGCCTGCTAGATATCTGGGAATCATTTTTTTGTTTCAAACTAAATGAAGGAAGAAAGCAGAGATTTAAAAAGATGTGTTTGAGAAGAAATGGTCCCCATAAAAAGCCAATCCAGAATTCCTATCTCAACACTTTGGCTTACATCTGATTTGTTCAAAATAGTTTCACTTTGCCATTGCTAGCCACAAGGAAGGCTGTGAAATATATTATTTTTAGCTATGCACATTGCCATTCTTAATGAAATCATGCTATATTGGTAAGCAAGAAAAGATGAATCTGAATTTGATAGACAATTAATCAATGCTTTTTCAACCTATATTATGCTTGGCTCTAAACCGATAATACAGAACTGACTTATAAAATATGGGAAGATTGTTGGTTTGAGTTACTACTCTAAAGAACACCCAATAAGAACAAAATGAAACACTTACAAAACACCTTATGAGCCATACTGTAGGAACAAAATGATTCAGAACTTGCTTTTTTAGTCAAAAATACCTGGGTTGTATTCCTGGCACTAATCTTTTAAACTGTGTAAACTTAATAAGTTATTTAACCTGTGGTCTCAATTTCTTTTTCTGTGATATATGAGAATTGTTTAGCTATCGCATGAGGTTGTTATAAGCATTATGTAAGTTAAACCATGGCAAAATGCCAGCAGAGTGCCTAGCATAGAAATCTTAAATACAGCTTAGCTACTATATAGCAATATGATTACTGAAATCACAAATTAGAACTAATGTAAAAATATAGAAATGGCATGCTCCTTGAAAAGGTAAATCAGTGGCCGGGCCCGGTGGCTCTCTCTTCTGTAATCCCAGCAATTTGGGAAGCTGAGGTGGATGGATCACTTGAGGTCAGGAGTTCGAGACCAGCCTGACCAATATGATGAAACCCCTTCTCTACTAAAAATACAAAAATTAGCTGGCGTGGTGGCACACGCCTGTAGTCCCAGCTACTCTGGAGGCTGATACAGGAGAATTGTTTGAACCCAGGAGGCGGAAGTTGCAGTGAGCTGAGATCACATCACTGCAAGAGATCGCAACATTTGGGCAAGAGAATGAGACTCCATCTCAAAAAATAAATTTAAAAAAAAAAAGAAAAGAAAAAGAAAAAGGTAAATCCCTGCTCAATACAATTACAGAAATATTAACATATTACTTGTCTTTGATACCTCCAAAATCTTGGGGTTTTTTTAATATTTTATTAAAATGGCAACAAGCATCTTTACTTAGTAATAGAAAGTGGCAAGTGTCATGTGTGTGTTAAACACTTTAAAAATTGGCATTTTAGCCATTTTTTAAATCAGTGATTATATTTGAAAATTAAGTGAAAACTTCATTGTTGTAATACTCGTTGATCTACTTTAAATAAGGGAAAGGGAAACTTCAATTTCACAATTCTGTTTCCATGCAATAGAAGCAAGTTGGAATATGTGCATGTGACACTATGGATTTTTAACAATTTAATTGAAGATAAGTACTAAATAATGCCTACTCATACTCTTAGGAATTATGCAGGGTGAAAACAATGTGTTCATAAATATAGAAGTGGGAGGGATCTTTCAACCTATTCTTACCAAATCTCTTCTTGATCTGGAAAAATTTTCTGTCATCATTTCTGAAACGTTCCTATCTCAATATTTTCATGGTCTTAACAGCATCTAGGAAGATTGTATTCTAAGGGTGAAAGATGGACTCTAAAAATGTGTTTTACTCTTGTTTACTTTTTATATATTAAATTCATCATTACTAAAAAATAGAACATTCTAGAATAAAAATTAGAGATCCTCATCTATCACTGACTTTGGACAAATAACTTAAAATTATCTATATCCTAAATTCCTGAGTGTGGGGATATCAGTGTATAAGTTTCTGACTCAAAAAGTTGAGGTGATGATAAACAAGAAAATTAACATATATTAACATATTTGTAATTTAGATGACCTGTAGCATTCATTGTGACTTTCAATGTCAATAGTAAGATCAGGGTTATAATATAAATACCAGTTCAGCATACTGCCAAAATAAAAAGAAATTCAGAGGATACGTCTGCCTGGGGTGGGGACAGGGGAATGAATGAATTTCCAATAGTCTTTTTTCTTTGCCTAAAAAAATACGTAATCATTCCATGTGACTGAATAAAAAAATAACCAAAGGGGTAGCTTTGACTCCCATGATATGCATTTCAAATTCTAATTTTCACATCATATTAACATTTTCTTCTATTTCTTTCAATTTGTGCACTTTCCCTGTGAAGAAAACTCATTCCAGAAGTTAAGAGCTTGAGCTTTTCTTTTTATAAATCAGAGTTGTATATAGTTATGCTATCATAAAAAAGGTATTAAACTGGTAAATGGGTTTTACTGGAGCTTATACACTTCGCTGAAGAATAACAAGACCAATATTTCAGGGCATTTATTTGAAAAAGTGCACTCGTAGAGACTTTCTGTTGAATGTGATGAATTTCAGATGCACAAACTTTACAATGGAAGCCCTGATATTTCTGCCTATTTCTAATGTAAGCATTTTTATAAATGTCATAGTTATTTATCCTGTGAATACTCTTTTTTATTCCTTTACTGACAAAATAATTCCTATTCCAAAGTGGAGGGATTTTTTAAAGCTACTTTAGGGTCTGCCATGTCCTGGATCCCTTATGTTCAACAGTTGGATATGCTATGTTTTAAAATTTTGCCTTAATCAATTTGTTGGAATTTCATTAATGCAGTTACTAATTCTCTCTCTCTTGAATAATGTCAGTGCTTTCCCTTTTCAGGCTATAGCTATATCCTTTTAACCCTTCTGTTTGTTCTAAATAGAATTGTAGCTCTCACCTCACAATTACCTTCTTCTTTCATTTTACATTATATTTTAACTTTAAAAATCCTAATTATACGTTTTGCAATTCTAAATGCTCATATTTTCTTGTTGGAGAGAAACGCTCTCCCTCTGTGTCACAATGTTTGGTTCTAAAATTTCACCCTGTATTCAACCATCTCTGTGCTACGGAGCTCCACTCTTGTGGACCTTGGAAACAGCTACTACCCACAATAGGTCGGCTGCCTTCCCAAGAAAGCTCAATTCCCCATACTTCTCTAAGAGATGGCTAGCCTTCTTTCCTAATCTGACTGTTCTTCAGGGTAGAAATTGCTTATATACTTAGACTTGAATATCATTTTATATATTTTTGTCTTTTTCTTAAATAACTTTCAAAAGCAACAATATATTCTGAATGGGATTAATGTATTCATTTTAAATGGTTTGAATAGTTGGTTCAAAAATAATTTCAAATCAATTGCAATAAAAACATAACCTGATCAGTAAAATGCTGAAATCAAAAGATTTAATTAGTACAGGTACATTTTATATTATGGGCAAAGGAGCCTTGAGAATCCTTGAGGACTGCTTCTTCTCATGGGAGAGATATAAACTTACAGACACTTGATTAATCTTAAGCAGTTGGGAATTGATCATCATCAGAAAAGGCTCATTAAATTAACATTTAAAATCTCAGCTACTTTAACTTTTCAAAGTAAACTACCTGTAATTGTTTCAAATAACTTACTACTTTTCCCAGAGACTCTTTAATAATGTATATTATTGCTCTACCTGTTGCTTAGAAGTCAGAACACGCTAGTTGCATGCTAATGCATACACATTATGCAAAAACCACCCAAAGGTAAAAAGTCTTAATGTATCAGGGAGAGAAGCATGTGGCAGAGCTAACCACGGTCATCAAATATAAACCACAATAAATTTAAGAACTGCTTATCATCTGTCAAAATAACAAATCTCTAAAGTAAAAGCTTTAGAGAAATTGTAAAGAATGCTGAAAGATCCCAAGGAATCAATAAAAAGACTGTCAAAAGCCAAAGCCTAGAATAGGACAAGACTAAAAATCACCCCCTCTAAATGGAAGCAATCTTTTTAAAAAAAAGGATATAAATATTTCAGCTAAATCCTTTTCCTATGGTTTTTTGGATGTTAAAAGAAGGTGATTTAAATTATTTACACGTATCCCCAAAATTATTAAAAAAATATATACTTTCCAGAAAAAAAATTCTACTAGACTAGGATAGCCTTAAAGAAATTCCAAATTCCTAGGAAGAATATACAAGTTCATTTTAGAGAAAATTTTGAATGATTTAAAAGAGAGCCTAGAAGAGACAAGACATGGGACATCTTACATAATCTCAGAGCTGGCTTTGAAGGTTGTTTTATAATAACATTAAATTCTTCCAAGCATTTGCCTAACAAAAACTTTCAAAAGCATACATGGACATAGACTATGGCTTTAGTCCATATTGAGAGTACTCTTTTTCCTCAAAAATTAAAATGAACTAATTATAGGACAACATGCTAATACACCAAGTGCAATGAGGACAGATGTATCTTGCCTAAATCCCAGGCACCTCAAACCATCTGCTTGCTTTAGTTTTTGTTTTTGTTTTGAAGGCAAATTTTTGTTTATTTGTTTTCCAAATAGTGTTAACAGATTATATATAGATTGCACTGAGGAGCACAATGCCATGGAAAGCCTGCATGACAGAAAAGAGTCCTTTCTTATTGCACATTTGTTCTACCCATGCCTAACATACAGAGATAGCATAGTGTAATGCTTTGCTGCTTAACATCTGGTCTGCAGAGCAGCAGCAGCACCTGGGAGCTTATTAGAAATGCACAAGGGGAGCTTCTAGCACAGATCTGTTCATTAGCATCTACATTTCAGTAAGATCTAGGGGTAATGCACTTGGGAAGTACTGATATCATGATTAAGAGCAGGCACTGTGGAGCCAGACTGGCTGGGTTCAAGTGGTCTTTCCTCTTGAAAGGATAGGTGACGTTATGCAACTTACAAAACATTTCTGTGCCTTGTTTTTCTCATCTGAGAAATGGAGAAAATAACAAAGCCAGCCCCTTAGGACTAGTGTGAAGGCTGAAGGAGCGAATTCATGCAATGCTTTTACAGTGAGTCTGTAATATAATAAATGTTATAAAAATATTTGCTATTGGCTGTCCAAGGTGGCTCACGCCTTGTAATCCCAGCACTTTGGGAGGCTGAGGGGGGTGGATGACGAGGTCAGGAGTTCAAGACCAGCCTGGCCAAGATGGTGAAACCCCATCTCTACTAAAAATGCAAACATTAGCTGGGCGTGGTGGTGGGTGCTTGTAATACCAGCTACTTGGGAGGCTGAGGCAGAGAATTGCTTGAACGCAGGAGGCAGAGGTTGCAGTGAGCCGAGATTGCTCCACTGCATTCCAGCCTGGCCGACAGAGCGAGACTCTGTCTCAAAAAAAAAAAAAAAAATTGCTATTACTGTTATTATCCCCATTTAGGTGTGAATAAATGTTCTTTTAGGAAGAATAAAAGAGGAAGTGTAATGGTGAGGGATTTTAGGTTGGAGAAAGGTAAAAATGAATGTGAAGGAGTTTATGCTCGCTTCCTGCTTTGTGGATAAAGCTGTTCTGATTTGGAATACTGAAACACAATCTTTTAATACCATTGATTCAAATGAGTAAGTAATTGTACATAACATCCTTCCCCAATTGCCCAACATCTCAGTCATTCTTTATTATTAATTAAGATTGTGAAAACATATTTAGATAAAACTTTGAAGAAAAAAAGGAAACACCCATAATTGCACCATGATAACAATTATTCTATTTTTATTATTATATTTGCAGTTAGGAACAAGTTTTGTTTTATGGATCACTATCATAAAGATAATACTTTTACTTTTCATAAATAATGAATAGAGAATAAAAGGCCATTTTCCTATGAATTTTTAAAAATTCAATTTGTTAAGAGAAAAAGCAACTGGGGTTACAGTCAACGAAACCTGTTTGAAAAATAAATCGTTTGACAAATGAAAGATGGTTGGGTTAAGAAAATGTTAAATTAATTTGAATTCTATAATACGATAAATTTAAATATTGTTTGTACCTGTGAATGCAAAAATTCCAAAAATACAGAGAAAAAAAAAACTATGATAAAAGCAGGCTTGAACAGTATGACCTATTCCATTTAATTAGGATATTTACACCAAATGTGCATTAAAACAATAAAGCAGTAAATGCAAGAAGTGTGAAGATAAAAATTCAACGGTTTAAAAAATGGTTGAAATATGAATGGTGCTTTTTCTGGAATAAACAAGAGAAACATTTACTGCAACTTCTGAAAGTGCCAAGAAATATGACTAGAAATATAAATGCCCTTGTAGATCAAGTGATTAGTCAAGCCTTCAGAGAAAATCACCAAGGGACTTTGACTATGGGAGAATAGTGAAGGGTTTCATATTTTTGTGGGTTCACACAGAGATCACTTTTATTTTCTCCTTTAATTTAACACAGATATATATGAGACCTGAGAACTACTCAAAAAATAGAGTAAGATATGTAAAAGTGTTTGTAGTAATTATTTCACTACATATGTGCATTAAAACATCATGTACTTCTTAAATATGTACAATAAAAATAAATTTAAAAATACAGTAGACAATGTCAACCTGAAGATTTTTTCTTGATGGCAGCTTATTATAAGATGACTATGTTTACATGTTAGTAGGAACAATTGACTATATTAGTTAAAACATGTTTTTTCATGTTGCTTATACATGTAACAGCTAAAGAAAGGGCATATTTAGGATTAAAAAAACTGAACTTTGAAGGCAAAGAATTTGTTAAAACTGAAAATTAGTATTTGGAGATTTTAATGACCACTACATATATTTATATCACATACTGTCTTCCTCCCCTAAATTAAGGAAATTATTCATGCTACCTAAAAAAGTACAAATAAAAACTTAGGCAACAAAAAAAGTTTTGAGTAAAATTTTAATAGCCTCAAATTCTCTTTAATGGATGCATTGAACTGCATAGTTTGGCTTAAAAATCTATTTTCTATACAGCTTGAAGCCTTAGGAAGTTTGAGATATTCATAAATAAATGTATAATAAGATTAAAAACTTAATAATGTATAAATGTATAATCACTTTGTACTGATTTCAAATTATAATGGATTATATATTTTAAAATTATGGCTCATTTGTTTTAAAATTATATGTAATGACTATTGACATTCATAATATAACCTTTTAAAAATTATTGTACATATTTGTATGATGACATCCTGAATTCTACTTATGTCTTGATTCTATATGTAGGAACTCAGGAATTAATACATAAATGGAGTAGAACATAGAATGGGTGTTTAAGATTATCATTTTTTTTTTTTTTTTACCATTTGAGTCATCCTAAAATCTGAACTTAATTGATTAGATCTAGTGAGATGATATCATTAGATTTGCTATCATCATATGTAACTGTAGTTTAATGAAAGTAATAAAACATTAAACATTAAGCAAAATTATTAAACTGCATTAACAGTCAGGAACCAGCAGTATATTAAAGTAAAGGCCTTAAGGAGATAAAGAAGCATACGAACAAGTATCTGGGAGTAGAATACCTCAGGTAAGGGAAACAGCATGCCTCAAAAGTCCTGAGGAAGGAGTTTGCTTCATCTTTTGCAATCATGTTGCTAGAGAGAACAGAACAACAAAGAGAGTGGGAAAGGAGGAGTCCAGGGACATGACAAGAGACCGAGACCGGGTCACTCTGAAGACTTTGGCTTCTACCCTGAGTGGCATGAGTGGCCACATGTTATACTTAGACTTACATATTAATGGGTGAACAATCTATAAGGGGATAAGAGTGAGAGCAGAAGGACCAGTCCAGAGGAGATTGCAATAATTTAAGACATGGCCACAAGTATCTGCTGAGTAGCAGTGATGGAAATGGTAAAACATGCTCAGATTCTAGATATAGGTCAAAGGTAGTGGCAGGAAATCCCATGAATGAATTGGATGTGTTGAGTTTTTATGTTTATCAAATCATAACTTTAAGGCTACAAATCTACTCATTTTAGGTCCATCTTTCTTGATATAAATTTTCATACACAACTATTTGCTACAGCTCTCCTGCTAAGATGATATAATCGTTATGATTCAATAAGTGAGATGAATAGCCTCAGTTCCACATGACAGTTGCCTCCCCAACAAGAAATGTGATGGTAATCCACAGCAGGGTTATAATAAGCAGAATAAAATTAGGCAAAATAAATTGAAAACTGGTACATATGGAATATAACTTTAATTAACACAACTAATTTTCTATACTTTATCTTTTTCCAGCCATACTAGTTAATTTCACAGTGCATTCTATTTTAGCTTTCCACTACGGTCTCTCCATATTCCTTTTGGGAAAGATATAAAGATATTTATTTCTTGAAATTCCTTACTTAATGGGTTTTCTCTTTTTTATGAGTTATACCTGTTTTACCTATCAGACAAATTCTACTTTAAAATCCCTCTCCCATAATTTTCTTTCATAAAATAGATCATAGAACAACATTTATTTAACTTCTTGAAAATATCACTTTGCTACTTAGTTTGTTATTGTTTGATATCTAAGAAATTTTGTATCATATTATAAGTTTCACTTTACATGATATTTGCTAATAAGTTCTAGTCAGACTAAAGTCTCTTCCATGTTAATGTAATGATTTCATAACCTCAAGTGCCTAAATTTTTACTTGCTTTTGCCACATAAAATCAAAGGCAGCACAAAATCTAACAGATATTAATATCTGTGAAAGAAATATATCTGTCTAGTTGACTGAATACTGCACTGGGCTGATTCAAGCCACTCTGCCCTAGAGAACATTTCAGAAGCTTCTAAAGCACTCAGAGAAACTCAACAACATCTTGTGTCCTAGTTGTCACAGGAGATACCCAGAAGCCCTTCATCTTCCTTACAGTAATTGTGCCCATCAGATCTCGCAGCTGTATGTTCATTTGTCTGCTTTGTGGACTCCTAATGAATGTTTCCTGTATTTCCTTTGTCTTGTATAGATCTATCATAACAGTTATTCCATCACTGTTTGTTAAATGGGCAGAGGGACAAAGAGGGATGTAGGCAGGAGGGCATCTTAAACTGCACATAAGAGATAATCAATCCCCTAGTGACAATTTTCCACCTTACCTCTGTCCACCTTTAGTTATATCAACTGCCAGCTGGCTCTTATGATTTTCCTCTCATTAATCCTTAATTATAAACAATAAGGGATACTTTGTGGGGTCATATAATCAAGCATAATTTCCTGGAGGATCTACAAAATAAAGTAATTTTACTGTTTATCACCAAAAGCCAATGATAATGCATAAATAATCAAAACCCCTAAAGGAAGATGAAGATACTTTGAAAGGCATAATTAATCTTGCAAATTCTAAGAATCATACGGTAATTTTACTACATAAAGGAAAAAGTGAAAAAGGCAAAACCCAAAGGAGTTTGGGGCCAGAACATTTCTTGAAACCAAACACTTGGTCAGTCTCTACAGGTGAACTATTTCTGCAACATAATTTTAAATAATTAAAATCACCACAGAACACACATTCACAAGCAAAAAAAATCATTCTTTCTTATAGCTGCTAGGGTCACAGGTACCAGGGCAGCATCGCAAGAGTGTGGAGAGTTGACAAGTGAAGTAATGAAAACACTATAGACCTTGTTAAAAAATTTTAAGATCCACATTTCAAATTATACTCTATTTTCATCAAATCCTCATGGGGTAAAAGTGGCTGAATTTATTTTTGTTTTAATGTGTACACATTTTTTGACTCTCTTTGATGGATCATTCTCTTTGGTTTTGCACTTTTTAGTCAATAGAGCATCAGTGGGAATCAGGTACCTAAATGATATACTGGTATGTCTCTATACATTAAAGGCCCATGATCTACTTCGTGATAATGTGGTTAACTTAAATTTCTCAATAGTCAATATACGTGGGAAAGGGAAACAAGATAAGGGAGAAAAGAAATGAGAAAAATACAGAAACTGAAGAGAAAAGAAAGAAAAAACAATGGGGTTAGGGGAAGAGAATAACTGATTTGAGACCAAAAAAAGTGAACGTTAAAGAAATGCATATGTTTATATTTGAGTGCATGGGTCATTTTCAACAAACAATATGTGCTATACAGACTGTACATCACCAAGAAGAAATTTAGTGAGGTGTCAAAGACAAAAAATAATCTGCTCACAATGTTTTTGAAACTGGAATGAGAATTTTGGCTAGTAATAAATATCATTTCAACATTAACATGGCCGAACTTGAAAACTATGTCATTTAAATTTGTGTTTTTGATATCACAAAGAATCACTCATTTTAGAGAAGTATTACATTTTAAAATCACCTAAATTCATAAAGGGCATTTAGAAATATATAGTTCTTTGACTTTAACTGCACTTGGTACCCACGTGCTTGAGAATCAACACGCTGTTATGACCAGAAAGCTTCCTTTAAAAGGGAAGGAATGTATGTCATTATCTATGAATCTCCTCATTTTACCCTCAGTATCTCATCTATATCGTTGGCTAAGAAAAAACATATTTACCATATTCTACCACTTCGATTTCACCAAAATTGTCTTGGGGAAATGAATTCTAATAGTACATAGAATAGTATTGTACAGAATTGCTGTGAATAAAGATCTAGTTTTCTGTCCTTTACAGTCTGTTGCAAAAGCATTTGAAAATATACAGGGCTTCAGTGTTACTATAGAAAGCTCAAACTGCTTTTATTTAAAATGTCATCATCAAGGAAAAAAGTCAGAATTCATAATCCATGGGGCCAATGCGCATACAGGCTAATCACATTCAGTACTTTTGAGGTCAGGATTCATATCTGAGTCTGAATCAATATTAATATTCCTTCTCTGCACTTGGTAGATAAAAAATGTTTTCTGCAAAAGAAAGAGCTTCTATTACTTTTATTAAATAGTAGTTAGTTGGCTGCACTTTCCTTGGATTTAAAAAGAAAGTGTAGAAACGGCTGTGCTTATAGTTTCACGGTTTGCAAGAAGTGGTTTTGAGAAATGATATTTTAGCTTTATGGCATTCTATGACTTCACAATAACAGTACTTTCACTCACTTCAATATGCTCCTTCCTGAGGAATCTAACAGTGTTAAAGTATACTATCTCACTGGTCTTCATAATAATCCCATTAAGTCTGAATAGATTCTTATTTGATAAATCTTTGAAAAACCTGCTTCAGATTAAGCATCCTTATTGTTCTTCAAGGAATAGATTGATTTCATCCTCAACCAATCTCTTTTATGAGAATGAGAGCACAAGAATCACTCTTTCTAAATCTAAGTTCAGAGACAGAGCTTCCTTCGTTACTACCAGCTTCAAGAAACTCTTCCTCCAATTTACCCATCAGCTTTATCTCTTTAAAGAGTACAATACTTGGCCAATAAAAAAGAGACAAACAGAGAAAGGGAGAAATGTCAGAAAATAATTTTTCTTCTACCTTCTGGAGAAGCAGGTAATTTTCAGCTGAGATAATTTTGAATCATTAAAAACATTTTAGTGAACTAAAAAAATCCAAGAGGCATATTAGGACAATCACATATTTCTTATTCTGCATCAGGCAATATACTATATTAGTTTTATTGTTTATGGAAAACCTCTCCAGTTACGGCTTATTGGAAAGTGTGCAGCTATTTACGAATTATTTATGTTGCCCAGAATGTTCACAACTGTCACCCCCAGCACCTCATAGCATATAAAATAGCTAGTTCTTGTAAGTCACACTTGGCTTAGCCTCTGCTATCTCCAAAATAATGTAAAGAAGATATCACTCTCTCACAAATGAGTGAAACCCAGGGAGTTGAGTGACAGATCTGCATTTCAGGGACTAGCATAGTTCAAATGTCACTGTAAAAAAATTTACTTTTCCAAAATATAAAGTAAAATTTTACTTTTTATATGGTTTCTAAAAACAAAACAAAAAGACAGGAAATCAAACAAAATAATAGTACATCCTGTAATTACTAGTAACTTATAGCACCAAATTTTAGATTCTTCTTTTAAATTTCTTAAGCTATATTTTTAATACTGGGGAAAGTAAAAGCCAAACATCTCATTTGTTTTGTCTCTGGGTAAAAATTGGATTATTAATTAGCTAAATAGACTCATCTGCCCAAGAATGTTGTGTCTTCATTTGTTTTTCTACCTACTTTACCCCCAGGAAAGGTTTACAAGAAGAAGAATAAAGTCAAGAGGACTTTGAGGCTGAATTTTATTGCTTGTGGCTGAATTTTAGCCAGATTTAGTTTTTGTTTCCATAGCTTAAAGTTCTACCTCCTGCCCTAGTTTTCCAATTTTCATTCAGTCCCATAATAACAGATTCCTATTGCTCAAATTAAGACAATGTCTTTGTATTGATTCATTAAGGCAACAATTTTATTTCTCACATCAACAATTTGTATCTGAACCTCAGGTTATGTCCCTATCCCATAGAAACTGAATTCACAATTCTAGAGCAAATCATTTGGGACAACATACCTGAGAATTGTACTAGATAGGATTTTCAGCATATACACATTTTTTCAGGCTTGTTTATGTACTGCAAAAGCAGAAACAAACTTAGTAATTCTATTTAATAGAGCCTCTCAAAGCTCTGTCTTGCTATAATTGAAGACAAGAGCTGTCAGGAAGCAAACACTGAAAAGATGTATGCTGCTCTTTGCTCAGTGATGTAAGTAGAACAATCTTGGACAGAGGGGCCAATATCAGACAACAGAACTGCTGGCACAGTGTGGTGAGGCAATTAATTTCTCAGATGCTAATTCAATGTCATAAAGAAGAAAGGAAGGAAAATAAGAGCTACAATAATATTGTGAATATCGTGTAGATGATAGATTAATGAAAATTGTAAAAATGAAAAGGAGAAATACATTTTCAATTCTTCTCATCCTAAGTTTGACTGGATGCAGCATAGCATTGCAAAATTGGTTTTTTATTTTATTGGTTTTTTTTGTAATGGAAGAAAAGGTGATATTTCTACCCAAATCAATCATTTATCTGTTTTTCCAACCAACATGATGAGATAAAAACTATATTGACAGAATGGAGTTTGTCTGAGAGTCATATTTCCTTATAAGCTAAATCAGTAGCCATTTAAATGTTTCTAATTCAAAAGTGTAAGAAAGAGGGAAATTAAACAACAAACTAGGTCTCTGAGGGGAGGATTTTGGAAAAGTGAATTACATTTTAAGCTAGACCTTCACAGCACAGAGGAGCATTACATGGCTGGTTTGAAATTAGTTGTACTTTTTCTATCAGGTTCCTGTTTCTATCCGTATTTAAGGGGTTGTCCAGGTAACTTCACCACTTGGTTTCATTTTAAAGCCAGAAGCAACTATTTCCATATTCTAAAGTAGAAGTTCAAATTGTCTCAAGAACACAGCAATTAAGTCTGAAAAGCAGAGGTAATCGTGTCCTTTGAAATCAAATTATCAGTTCATTGTCTCTGCTATGGTTTGATTATGTCCCCTACAAAATTCCAGTCTTTCTTCTATCATTATATGAAAAGGTGGGGCCTTTAACAGGTAATTTGGCCATAAGTGCTCTTCCCTGGTATGGGATTAAAGCCCTCCTAGAAGAGGCTTTATGTAACATTTGGCTAGCTTGCCTTTCTACTTTTTGCCATGTGAAGACACAGCAAGAAGGCCCTCCCAGATAACATGTTGGTGCCTTGATCTTCTATTTCCTAGTCTTTAGAACTGCAAGAAATATATTTCTGTTCTTTTTTTTTTTATTATTATTATACTTTAGGTTTTAGGGTACATGTGCACAATGTGCAGGTTTGTTACATATGTATCCATGTGCCATGTTGGTGTGCTGCACCCATTAACTTGTCATTTAGCATTAGGTATATCTCCTAATGCTGTCTCTCCCCCCTACCTCCACCCCACAACAGTCCCCGGAGTGTGATGTTCCCCTTCCTGTGTCCATGAGTTCGCATTGTTCAATTCCCACCTATGAGTGAGAACATGCGGTGTTTGATTTTTTGTCCTTGCGATAGTTTACTGAGAATGATGTTTTCCAGTTTCATCCATGTCCCTACAAAGGACATGAACTCATCATTTTTTATGGCTGCATAGTATTCCATGGTGTATATGTGCCACATTTTCTTAATCCAGTCTATCATTGTTGGACATTTGGGTTGGTTCCAAGTCTTTGCTATTGTGAATAGTGCCTCAATAAACATACGTGTGCATGTGTCTTTATAGCAGCATGATTTAGAATCCTTTGGGTATATACCCAGTAATGGGATGGCTGGGTCAAATGGTATTTCTAGTTCTAGATCCCTGAGGAATTGCCACACTGACTTCCACAATGGTTGAACTAGTTTACAGTCCCACCAACAGTGTAAAAGTGTTCCTATTTCTCCACATCCTCTCCAGCACCTGTTGTTTCCTGACTTTTTAATGATGGCCATTCTAACTGGTGTGAGATGGTATCTCATTGTGGTTTTGATTTGCATATTTCTGTTCTATGTAAATTACCCAGTCTTTGATATTCTGTGACAGCAGCACACAATGAACTAAGACACTGTGTTGCCATGTTTAAACTCTGCCGCTGCCTCACCTTTCATTGACTCCAGGACACTAAGACAGTGGTAAAGCTAATCATGGGAAGATAATTATCATCTCCAGAATTAATGATGTAGACTTCACTGTCACTTATGGCAGCAAAACAAGAGAGTGAGGCAGGTAAAGAACCATTTGAAAGAGGGAAAAACATTCAGTCCAAGCTGGATACAAGAAAAAGCTCTGCCGACCCAAATTGAATTTACATTTCCTACATCGATCAAAGTTCTTGCTTCTCTATTTATTAAAATTTTACTAATGTTCACAAGATATGGCATCTGAGCTCCAAGTGGTTTCTTACATAAATCTCATGAGCATAACAAATAACAAATAAAAGAATAGCAGAAGGAGGACTTCACATTCATCCTTTAAGGCTATTACAAACTTACGAATGGTGTTTTGTTAGATCATCAGAGAGCCTATGCAATGACAAGAACCATTTCAAAAACTCATTAAATCAAAATAGAATCCAATTAGTTCATTCAAAGAGGCACAAAATTTTCTTTTATTTTCAACTTAATATACTGAACTATTTATGTAGTTGTTTTGTACAGACGCTGAGAACATACTTTTGGAATATGGAATGTGGCTAATAAGTTCTGTGAATTACACCATTACCGTTACTAATCTCACTTTTGCTAATGAAGTCAAAATAATTCATGGTTTATGAACTTCAGGCTGTGAGAGGTTACTTCAAGTGTGCGGGGTAAGTGTTTATACATTATTAGGCCATTCATTTCAATTTTAAGAAACAAATTATGGCATAATGATACCTACATGCACATGGTCTGTCAATGTCATGTTGTCTTGAGGCCATGTTTTTTAACTATATAATTATATTGTCAAACGGGATTTGTGTCACAGTTCTAAAGGTGTTTTTTATTTTATTTATTTTTTTTTTATTTTGAGTCTCGCTCTGTCATCCATGCTAGAGTACAGTGGCACGATCTCAGCCCACGGCAGCCTCCACCTCCCAGGTTCAAGTGATTCTCCTGCCTCAGCCTCCTGAGATGGGATGACAGGGGTGCGATGATGGGATGATGGGATGACAGGGGATGTCATCCCAGCCTCCTCGCCTCCCTGGGATGACAGGGGTGCACCACTGCACCTGGCTAATTTTTGTATTTTTAGTAGAGATGAGGTTTCACCATGTTGCCCGCCTGTCTTCAACTCCTGGCCTCAAGTGATCCTCCCACCTTAGCCTCCCAAAGTGCTGGGATTACAGGTGTGAGCCACCGCACCTGGCCTAAAGGTGTATTTTAAAGCATGCAAATAAAAAAACTATTTTTAATAATCTGACTTTGATGCGAAGATTAATAAAAGTTAATGCTGATTGTCATATGAAAGAAAAGTTTAATATGCTTAACTAAAATAGTTTCATATTCTTTGTCTTAACCACATATTTATAAAGTAGAAGAAAATAGACAACCTATTATAATACAAATATGTAATGTTTAATTGCATCAGTTGTTTTAAGAGGACAGATCACATACTGTTGACTTAATTCTAACATTATTTAGAAGAACATAACATTATTACTGGATTTTATTTTAGCACCCCATTAATACTGCAGGCAACACTTCAACACTAGTTTCATGCATCATCACACAACAAAGGTGTTTATTAATAGACCATTAAAATATCCATGCCATTTTTATCTTAATAATTTATTTACAATGTATGTATGCTTGCCTCTGACAAGTAGGGAAGAGCCATTAATTAAACTGATCATAAATGATGCAAATGTTGCTTTAAGAAATATAACAAATGAAAGCATTTTTCCTCAAATGCTGTATCTGTTCTTGGTCTCTTTATTCCTTTCAGTACTTCTAGGCTCATTATTTTGACTATATGTTCTCCATAATGAACCTAATGTACATCTTAGACATTTATTCCTAAGCTGACATTTAATTAATGTCTTTTAAAAATGGTTATATTTAGAAATGTTAATATTTTACTACTTATTAACTTTATAATATAAAACAATCTAATTATAATGCAAATTGCTATTATCTGAATAGAATGACATCATATGTTAACTAAAATTGCATCACACTGCTGGAATATACTGAAAGTTTAAAATTATATGATATTGTTAAACATTGATCTAGCATCATTCATAAAAGGGTTACCTTAATTTTTTAACCTATGGATATGTTTTTATTTATTTTTCTTTATTGTTAAATAACTGCCTTTGTATATAGCAGTGGAATTTATTAAATAATTCAAGAAAGGATTTTTTGGTGGCATTAACAGAGACTTTTTGTAACAGCAGTTGTATATGTATTATCAATTGATTTTTAACATTTGTAAAATATTAACTAGTTACTTTAGTAATATGGTATATAATAGAACATATCCTTCATAAGCCATTAACTCAATCCAAAAGTCATATTACTCTTTATTTATCTAAATATCCTTGCTTTTCAGGCGATACATTTATTTTCCATATTTCGGATGTGCTGCAAATGCAAAAAAATGAATTTATGTCCCATATATGTTGGTTCACACCTGTAATTCCAGCATTTTGGGGAGCCAAGGCAGGCAATCTCTTGAGGCCAGGAGTTTGAAACCAGTCTGGGCAATATAGTGAGACCCCATCTCTACAAATTAAAATGCATTCATGTAAATCCATCATTAATAGAAACTCTCACCATTAAACAGTACATGTGAAGCCAAGAAAGTACATTGACATTATCATCACTTTTAAAGTTGAATGTAATTTTTACAATGCCATTGCATAATTTGGTCATCTTATAATTAGTTTATTTTAAGAATATTCTAGGAAAAGTGTTAAGGCACTGAAGGAAACAAGCATTATGTATTTACATGATTAGTTTAAATACTTAAGGGAGCTATAGACTCAGAAATGTGAAAAAAAAGAAAAATAGAGATATGAAAAAACTAAAAAATAAGTAAAGAAATTCTAACAAATACTTGAATGCCTATCAAAGTATAGCATAGGTCCTCCAAGAAGCAAAACCAAGGCAGTATTAGCTGTGCAAGAGGTTTACTGAGGGAAATGGCAGGGAGGAAAAATGAAAAGTGCCTACAGAAGGCTAACACATCTTCAGAGTGTCAACTATGCTTTTCACAGGAGATTTGAATGGTATATTTCCATTAGCGCCATACTACACTTCTTATCTCAAACAAGTTCAGGGCCACCTACTCCGTGATCCCCCAGGTCCTCTCTTTCTAAGAAGAAATAAGAAAAGAAATGACAGGATAAACTACAGCCCTTTGGCTGCAGTTGATCTCAGACCAGCAACTCATTCTTTATTTCCTCCACAATTCTTCTATTTCTCAGAGGTTGAAACTCTTGGATACTAAATTTTTTTTTTTTTCTGGTTGGGATTTCTGTACGAATTTGTTCACAGGTATAATGGGGAGAGGGAGTTGCAGGGCATATAGATGTGGATCACCTAGGTTCCAAATATCCTTATTATTGTTCCTACTGTGAAAAGCAGTCCTACATACTCTTGTAGATGAGGGTTGATTACTCCTGCCAGACAGTGACTCCTCTTCTTGTCTCCAAATCTCTAGGAACATGTGTCCAAAGTGCCCTGGCAGCATGGTGATGCATAATTCTATAGGAACTTTACTGTGTCTGTTGTCAGGAAGCTAACTATAGGGATCAGATTTGAGGGGCAGAAAGAACAAAATCTCCCAGTGAATCATTGGAAGTGATGGTAATTGCAAACACTAGTGCTTTCCCCCTTAATTACCAGATTAGATATTATTTCTATTGGGAACAATGTACCATATAGAGGTATCTAATTTCATGCATATACTGCATCCTGAAGGGTGGCACCCATCCTTTCAGTAGGTTGCCTCTGAACTGGTGCTTCAGCTGTAAAAGGCTTTCCTAGAATTGTGTGAGACAGACTGCTTCTGCATAGGGAGATATACAACACAACTAGTGGCTCTTACGGTTATTGTCTGTCTCATGCATGTCTTTAACTGCAAAGTCTGTCTCCTGGTTAGATGGCATTATATGCTTCTGTATCATGCATTCTATAAGTACCTACATAGCAGTGATGGCTGAAGCTCAGTAGGAAAGGCAAATCAATACCCAGAATAGGTGTCTATCCTTAGGACAAACTGGTGGCCTTTCCAGAAGGGAAGGAGTACAATAAAGGTGGCTTAAATAGCTGGTTGGTCTCCATTAGAAGAGCATATTTCTCTGTTTCTGTGAAGTTGTATCAACCTTGGTAAGTTGGAGGCCATGCTATTAGGCTAATGCTAGGCGCCATCTCTGCCACTGTAGCCACTATGCTCATATACACATCATATCCGTTTTGGAGCACTCAATGATAAAGGGTTAATAATGTCAACTGACTCAGTCATTTTGTCTACTGCCTTCTCCACTAGAAGGTTGTCTAGTGCCTTCTCCACAGTGAATGGATGCTTTGCGTGGGTGTTAACATGTGAAACAAAAATATTCATATGGTATGTTCACTTCTATACATTCATTTTTATGCCTCTCCCTCAGACCTCCTTGCTTTTGAATTTCCGGGTTTTATTCTTCCACACCCCTAACTAGGTGACCATACCATTACCCACTTCCTACACACATACACACACACACACACACACACACACACACACACACACACACACACTAACTTCAGGCTACTTCTCTTTCCACACAAACTGACTAAACAGTTTCCTAATAGCTCAGTTGCGAATCTACTTCATGGAAAAAATTTTCCCTCCTCACCATTTTACACTGTTTTTTGTTTGTTTGAGAGATGGGGTCTCATTATCTTGCCCAGGCTAGAGTGGAGTGATTATTCACAAATGTGATCATAGCATACTAAAGCCCTAAACTCTTGGGCTCAGGCAATCCTCTTGCCTTAGCATCCTGGGTAGCTAGAATTACAGGCAAACGCTACTGCACTCAGCTTCCAATGTCTTTTCAAAACCACTCCTGAATAGTGTTATAATGCAACCACCATCCACTTATAGTTTGCATTGAAACCATATCTAAACTCTACATTTTTGTTGTTGTTGTTGTTGTTGTTGGTCATCTCCTCTATGTGGTCTCCTCTATGTCCATGGGTATGAGCTTGCCATAAAATGTATACCATGTATTTTTCCACCACTGACATTTCCCAAGCCTTAAGGTCTGCCAGAAATATGGTCCAAGCAACAGGTTTCTTGTGTTGCAACTGTACCTGCAGCAGAGGCTTTCCTCTTCCAGACTTCACTAGAAGCCCTTTCCTCCTCCAGACTTCACTGGAAGCTGGGTAGCATTCTGTGCTACCCAGAATGTAGGCTAGAGCAACATATCTACACGTGGAATGTGTTATCTCTAGAACCCAAATGGTCCAATGAAATTCTGTGTTTCCTTCTTTTTGGTAGAAGATACATACAAAGTAATTTCTCTTTTGCTTTGACTGTGGTATCCTGGCATCCCCTGACCATTCGACCTCCTAAACACATTACTGAAAATAGGTAATCCCTGAATCTTCATAGAGTTTATCTCTCACCTTTTGGAGCTACTGTATCTTAAGGAGTCCTTGCACCAATACGTATATTTTTTGCCCCATCCACTTAGCATGATACCATCAATGCCAGTATGATATTCTGCAGTATGTCCAGGCAGTCCAGATCCTTCCCGATTATATTATGACATAGGGAGGGAGAATTTGCTTAGACATGCGGTAAAACTGTAAATAAATATTCTTTTGTGTTTCACTTAAATGTATGTTATTTATGATACTCCTTTCTCATTAGAATAGAGTATACAAATATACTCTATAGGAATAGAATATAAGAATATAATTGCAAATCACTGGCCATATCTCGTGTACCTGAGATCTTATTAATCTGCTCTAAAATGATACCATGTTTAGCACAACAACTTGGACCAAGGCCGCTATTTAATTGATGCTGTGAGAGTCTACAGTCATTCTCCCAGGTTCATCCAGTTTCTGTAGGGCAAGACTGGTATATTTCATAAAGATATAACATGATAGGAACCACAAATCCTGCATGCTTGTGCAATATAATAGAGTCACTTACCTCAATTTTTTCCCATTTCCAGGAGTTAATATTGTTTTTGATTTACTATCTTGGACAGGGCAGTTTGAGAGGTTTTTCATTCAGCTTTCCCACTATGATCACTCTTACCTCATAAGTCAGGGGAATAATGTGGGGCTACTCTAATTGCCAAGTATATAAATTCTAATTATATCCTTTAAAAATGGGAAAATTATCCTGGTGCAGGTTCATGAATCCAGTGAGGATATTGCGAGTTGGTCTTTGGTCAGGTGTTAAGATTCCAGTTATTCTCTGGATCCTATAAGCTCACACTAATATGGCTGGAAGTTAAGTAATGATGCTTTGTCTCTGCAGGTACCAACGTCAACTCAGACCTTTTATCTAATAACTCTCAAAATGTCTCCATGTCCCCCTTCTCCCAGTGTAGTATATGCTTGCAACAGCATAGTTGTGTAATATCACCTAGTGACCCAGTGGATTTCTGATTTGAAAACTACCTCAGTATTAGAAACTTGACAAGAGATTGCACACATTATTGGCATCTTCATCACTATACTTTTACTTTTTGCTTCTTGACTTTTTGATATTTTTAATGTTATAAATATTAATCTCATCTATTTTGTCCTTAGGGACACCAAGCTCTTCTAGCCATCTCTACAACTAGCTGAAGGTTAAGATCCCTTGCTTGGTCCTCTGACTTTACCAGTCTTTTACGTAATTGTAGCTTCCTGCTTCCTGATGTTAAACTGATGCTCCCTACCTTGTGTTGCTACAGGGCTGTATTATCCATATGGGTATTAATTAGCCCAGCTCTGTGACTATTTCTCCCACTGTCAGCAGTGCACTGAAGAAGAAAAACACGACAGCATCTCAGGGATGCTGGTGCCCCCTCACTAGCACTTTTCTAGTGGCCTTGGTGCATGTTGTGTTTTTTGGGCCCTCCCATGTGATATAATCTTCTGATGAGTTTTCTAGCCTAACGTCCATTCCCAATTGCCCAATTTATTCGGCCTCTCTAATTTTCCCTTTACTACCTTCTAGGACAACTAGGGCATTTCCACTACTTTAGGCTTTGCCAGTATCTCTTCCAGATTTCAAAGAGCTACCACCACAGCAGCAAGTTTGACCCACCCCCTGGAAACTTTTCCATAATGTCAAATTCTATATCTTGAGAAAGTACCCCCAACCTAATACATTCTGGCTTATTCATTCTTATATTTAGACTTTCTTTGGTCAAGCAATCTCGTAACCCAATCCCAATATTACTGCTTTGATTTTTGCTTGTACATGTTACCAAATTCTTACAATCCTTTTAGAGCATAATCGTTTTCAGGACCATAATGTTCCCAGGTGAGTTATGCTTAGACTTACTCCTACTTTTCAGCCTGAGAGCTAAGAGAAGAGGTTGAGAAAGGTCTTGAGGTGATAAAATGATGTACCTGTTTCCTGCTGGAAGAGGCCTCTGTGGTGTCTTGGAGCACAGGACGATAGTCTGGTAGAGAAAACCTGGGGTTGTAAAACATGGAATGGGTTTATCTAAAGGGATGCCTCTGAGCATGCTGGTAGGCAGACTCCGATGAATGTTCTGAGGCTGCAAGAGTAGACCTACCTGTTCCTAGTAACTGTTGGTATGCTTTCTGCGCTTGAAGATATCCTGGTGGCTGAACACCCAAGTATCTCTTGAGCTTTGCAACTCTATTGTATTTACATCCTGTCGCTCAGCATCGTCAGCTCTTCTCCAGGGAGAAATAAGGGCTGTTTTGTAAGCTACCATGGGGAACCCCTTACTCTCACACAAGTAGCCATTATCTGATTGTAAGTGACCCTCAGTTCTTATTTTTTGAAGGGAAGAGGTTAAATACAACTTGGTAGTCAGCTAACTCCATTGTAGCTATATGCATTACTTACCCAATTATCATTCGAATGCCCAAATGATCACACTTGTAGAAACATTCCCCTCAACCTGAATATTTTCCAAGGCACCTTTGGTAAAATTTTTAGCAACTGGGGCCCTACTTTAGGCAAGAGACTCTCCTGCCTCACCTAACAACTTAAATGGTGTTCTTTTTGCCTGTTGGCTAATAAGTGAGCTGGTCCCAAATTCCAATCTTAATATCTGTTTTCACACATCCACTTGTGTTTTTCTGGGTCCTCCCAAAAGTAGATGACAAGACAGGATTATATGTATGAGTTTTTTTGGATGAAATGCTAGTGAGGGAAAATAGGGAGGTACATAATGAATGCTGTGAGAGCCCTTAGATCCTGATACAGGTCTGTTCATTGACAAGATAAAAGAAGAAGAAAAAAGGTTGCATGGAAGACTCAGTCTGCAGTGCATTTCTAAGAAACTTTCTGCAAGGCCAAGTCTTTAAGCCAAAGTTGTCCATCAGAGGGGTTCTGTGTCTGACAGAAACTAGCCTACCTTAGTATGCCATCTGTTTTAGTCCATTTTATTTGCTTATAACAGAATACCTGAAACTGCATAACTCGTAAAGAAAAGAAATTTACTTCTTACAGTTATTGGAATGAGAAATTCAGGTTGAAATTTATGAGATCCTTCTTGCTGTAGGGACTCTCTGAAGAGTCCCAAGGAAGCACAGGGCATTGCACGAGGAAGGGACTGAGCATGCTAGCTCATATTTTACCTCCTTTTCTTATAAAACCACTAATCTGACTCCCATGATAATCCATTCATTCATTAACTCAGTAATCCAGTAATCCAATAACCCATGCATGGATTAATCCATTAATTCAGTAACCCATTAATGGATTAATCTATTCATGAAGGTAGAGCCCTCATGACCCCATCACCCCTTCAAGGCCCCACCTCTCAGTGGGGAATAAATGTCAACATAAATTTTGGAAGGAACAAATGTTCAAAGCATTTCACCATCTACAAATATTCACCACCTGAGAGCAACCCTTGAGAAGTGTGGCCTCAACATCAATGTGGCAATGGAATTTAGAGTGCAGTAGCTGGGGCCATCAGTCAACTATGCAAGCACTACTATGAAGCCTGAGAGGGATATTTTCATGGGTACCACATATTTATGCCATTTATATAAAGACTTTTTTTTTAATAATATAGACAATTTTCTTTTTGCATAATAGAGGAAAGTTTTCTATCTTGGTCTATAGACACAGCCATGATTAACCCTGTTGGTTTCATAAACATGATTAAATAGCATTTACAGTGGAAAGCACTGATGATGAAATAATAATATGAGATGTATAATAAAGGAAGAAAAAATGATAAAATTTGATTGCTGAGCTTAAAATGACAGAAAGGAAGATATGCAGGTAAATGTAGCACCTAAAAACGTGAATGGATAGTAAATTTTGCTAACGCTGTTTCTAACATTTCTAAACGCAGTTTTTGTCCTTCATTTAGCAAGTCATGATATCAAAGATAATAATAAAAGAACTCAGAACCATTATGCATACTATATTAAGAGTTTAGTTAACCTCTAATTTCAGTTATCTCAAACTATCTAAAATAACACAAGTAAGTTATAACTTACTGGAAAGTTTATATTTTCCAAAATTAGCCCTATTTAATCAGACAAAAAATTTATCATTTCAATCTTATAATCAGAGAGTTTCTGTGTCAAATTATGTTGCATGAAACATAAAGTGTGCATTAAAATTATTTTATGTGCAAATGGGAGGCAGTTTGTCCTGAATAAAATTCCCTTTCAACTATATGTCCTATCATACTCTGCCAAGACACTAACATTCTGCCCACATAGTATTTTTTTAAATAAATGCTGAAGAGCCAATTAGCCCATTTGGCATGTAAGGGAAAAAATAGAAATGAATAGATGCCTAAGTAATAGATATGGAATGAACAAGTACATATTCACTTCAGAATTCAGGTATCTCAAAAAATGTCTACAACTGGCTTTTATGAATAATATCAACTTCATTTTATTTAGCTGAAATGCAATGGAAATTGTTCTTTCTATGAAAATATTCTAATAGTGGTCTTAAGAGAATATGGTCTTTTTATACATCTGGATGTAATATATCTGCTATTGTGAAATGATAGTAACTTTGTTCTCTTAGGGGCATTTTAATAATGAATGAGTTATATATTGTGCATGTGATTTGTTTGTTTTAACAGTGTGTCACCGAAGGCTTATGCTCACAGGGACCCTAGGAATACATTTAAATACAGGTCATTAGCATCATAAAGAAATTGAGTTCTGGGTGCTGTATATTGTATCTGTATGATGTTTTGATACTATACATATAAATATTCAATGGTAACTGAGCTCACCGGCTTATGTTTCAGGATCAATGCCATAAAAGCCACTTTTCTCTACTGAAATTGATACGTAGGAGATGTATATTTAATACAAATTTATTTTTCACTATTGTAGAAGGAAACAAGAGGAGTTACATTATAGTAATGTAAAGAATCTGTATAAAATGTGCAAACTTTTAGCTTTTCAAGCCGCAAATATACTGCTATACTAATATCAGGGTTTATTGTGGTTCCTTAGCAGAGGGCAAATTCTTTCCTTGCCTTAAAATATTGCACAACTATAACAGGTACAATAACCGTAGGTGGGGTAAAATTTAACTTATAAAATTAAAAACACCAATAAAAGATATCTTTGGGTGGATTTAATTAGAATTATGCCAATGATTATATAATTTTATATACATAAATAAAAACATGAATATAGATATCCCTAAAATTTTTGTTCTAAAATTGTATTTTTACAGTAAAGGTTTTTTTGGACTAAAACTTGGCTGACAAGCTTTCAGTCCGTATGAGAAAGAAATTTTAAAATTAAGTATAAAAATAAAACATTGTTTAGAAAAGCATTTAAAATAAAAGAGCTTTGTAATTTTAGAATGCTTTCTTCTATTGGTTTTGAAGAAAATTCTACCCCATAAAATCATGGTTCTTAATTCAAAATGTGGTTTCTCTGTAAGCAAATTTGAATAGATGGTAGGGACTATTATTAGGTAATCAAAATAAATAAACTTGTGCAAAATAAAAGTGGTTTTATTGGTTCAAATTTTTTAGAGTGAATACATAAATTAATTAAATTAGTTAGAAATTTGTCCAACACTTCTCTTTGCATGAGTGGATAGAATCTGAATTATAAAATAATAAGGATATATAAACGGTATACCACAAAAATATGTGCCTCCCTACAAAGAAAGTTTGGGGGAATGTGAAACTGCACAATCATATTTTAACAAATGAGTGAGTCAAATAAAAACAAACTAGTAAATATGCCTATAATCTTAATAAATCGTGTCCATTACAGCTGACTCCTACCCAAGATTTTAATTTTCCTTAACCTAGGATATAACAGAATAAATGTAACCAAATAATGTTCAAATCACTATACTTTCAATGTTACAGAAAATTGCAAGTCAAACAGGCTCTAGGTCACAGTGTTGTATTCTAAATATAAATTTAAGTTTCACTTACTGTAACTCCGAAAGCATTTTCTCAGGCCAATATTTTCAAAGGATTGACTCAGCCCTATTTACTTGCTTACATTGTTTCCCCTTGGGCTGCACACATACTTTTGCCAACTCTTTTTAAATCATTTGTTATGGTCTGAATGTTTGTGTCCTCTAAAATTTAATGTTGAAATCCTAACCCTGACAGACGTGGTATTAAAAGGTAGAGCGTTGGGGAGGTGATTAGATCATGGAGCAGAATCCTAAGGACTGCCATTAGTGCCCTTACAAAAGAGACCCTAGAGAGCTAGCTTGCACCTACCACCATGTGAGGACACAGTAGAAGTCAACCATCTATGAACTAGAAAGCAGGCCTTCACCTTCACTAGCCTTGAATTTGCCAGCACCTTAATCTTGGACTTTCAGCCTCCAGAACTGTGAAAAACTAAATTTCTATTATTGACAAGCTACCTAGTTTATAGCATATTTTTACAACAGTCCAAATGGATTAATGCACCATTGGAGTACACAAGGGAGATCAGAGCAACAGTTCTGAGTTTCAGTCCCCACTCTGTTACTTAATGGTATGTAAAATTAAGCAATGTCTCATTATTTTATTTGTGAATATTAAATTATATTATCTACAGAGTCATTTTAAAATGTTTATTTTTATCATTAAAATAAAAATAGCAAGCATTTTAAAGAAAACAAAGTTGGAAACAGTAATTGTTCAAAAAATTATTTAGTGTAAAGATTTATTTAATTTCCTATTGTTTTATCAAGATATTCTTATTGAAGACTATAGAGATTAAATGTATAGAAACATAATTCTGAAACACAAAAACTACAGTTACTATAGTCATATAAGATCAATGAAGAATAATATTGTTTGTTTGTTTTGTTTTTCTCTATCTACAAATAAATAGGAAACCCTGCCATGTTGAAAGGAATACAACCCAACATGGAGTAGAAATAAGAAATCAAGATATACACTCTAGGACAATCAGCAATAAAAATTTGATTTAAAATGGTTATTTAGCATGTATTAGAGTTGCAACTGGATTTTATGTAGTTATGAGGGAACCCTGAAAAATGTACCATTGAACAGAAATGAGAATTGGTTTCAGAACTTCAGACCAAATGCTATTAAATCTTTTGCATTTCTTGAACTATACCCCTTGTGTCTTCCTCATAATTTTCCAGAGGTCTTCTTGGTCGATATGGGTTCAGTTTATATAATTCTGTCAACTGAATAAAGTAAATATTTATGAGGCTTCTAAGTAAAGTGTAATCATAAGCATTGCATTGATATAAGATACATAAACTCAAGGATATAAAGAAACAATTTTTTTGTTCGTTTTGTTTTGGTTTTGTTTTAAGTCAAAGGAAGGGCGTGGTTCAGGAATGATAAATTGCAGCCTGGTGACCAAGAAGATTTAAAATGTATCTCAACTTTACTAAAGTCTTCTTGACTATAGGCCCCTGACCACTCTTTTCTTAGAGCACTTACTTCAGAAAAATTGCAAATGTTAATTTTTTATTTGCTGATGATGTAATTCTTCTACAACCCAGGAATATCTGTCTCAAGTATCTGGGCATCAGCAATTTGAAAATTAATAAGAAAGAAAGAGCCCTTGTCTCCTAGTTTCAGTGAAATGATAGGAGTCTTAGATAAATACCAACTAGCAACACAAATGGCCTAATAACATTGCACAACCTATTTGATAGCATCATTGTCTTCCAGTACTTTTCCAGTAGCTTCCCCTGGTGTTTAAGAATTTACCCAATTTCTGTTTGAGTGGAGTTGAGTCATTCTTTCTCCTTCACAATAGTGTTGAATAAAGCCTCCCTTGACTCTTTAACTGGTCTGGTAAAATTTTTCTTGAACACTGGGTAGAGATTGCTATAAAACCACCCATCTCCTCTTCCTTTGTCTCTCAGTCAATGAAAAGAAAGTATAAACTGGTTAAATAAAACTGAAGAAGTAAAGAAAACACAGATTGCATTACTGCGACTCACGAAATGATTTCTATGTACTTCAGTCTCTTGTAGGTAGAAGATTATAGAGAAACTGAGTATCCATTTTAACTACTTTTTTTTACTGTATATGCATATATATTTAAATAACCAACATAAACAACACCCTGCTGGTAAATTGGAAAGGGTAAAAAATCTGGTGTAGTTTACTAAAGGTTTAAGAGCTAGCATTTGTGCTTGATGTCTGCCTTTTAAATAGTGTTTAAATACTTACTTGAAGAGATGCATACAGATGTGCACTGCATCTAATTATTTAGTACACAGTCTACCACTGAGAGAAATTTTCCAATGCTTATAGCTTTCATTCAAAACTCTGCAAAAACAATTTTGTTCTCTTACTTGGAAAGTTTATTTACTAAAAAGAAGATTAGCATCTAAGGAGATAAGGTAAAATAAGGTATGCAATAAAAATCTTGTAAAAAGAAGGGATAATGCCAGAAAAAACAGCAAGTGAGAATAGATCAGTTTCTAAGTAGAGGTTATAATTGTTCTATATTGTTTTCTTCTGATTATAAAATATATTTACCCTATATTTGTGAAAAATTTGAAATGCACACAAAATTCTAAAGAAAAAGAAAAAATATTTACACATTAATGTAACATACATGTATTGAAAAATTATGGTGTGTAATGAATCCTGTGTTTAACTCTGTGGACACTATAATAAATGACAATAGATGGACTCTGCCCCTAGGGACTTACATATAACAGTGGCAATAGCTGGATTAATATATATAGTGTCATATGATAATTGCACTTTGTTTTAGATAGGCTTCCTTAGGGAGACGAATCTCAAATTATTTCTTATAAAATAGGTAGTGGCTGATCAGATAGAAGAACAATGTAAATAAATTTCCAAAAATTTAGTTGTACTGTATCTTTCTGTCTTTGACAGAAGTTATATAACTCTCATATAGATTTTCCACCAAGGTAATGCCAATGTACTTCAATATAATGCAAGAAGAATGGCTAATCCCATCATTATGAACAATCAATTTTCCCAGGGAGAAATACTGTAATACGGCCACATCTTAGAGCCATTGAAGAAGGACATTCCTCCCATTACAGACTCCTTTTGTCATCTTGTCACTGCCTGAAGTGGAAAGGGTGGGAGCTATAAAGAAGAAGCTCTGTAAAAATCTAGGCCAGAGATTTAATTGGAAAGTTATAAAATACACCCCCTCTCCCACAATTTATCACCACACCAACATTGCATCATCGAACTAAAAATAAAAGAGATGCATGACACAGACTCTTTCTCAACAAGAAGACTTAGGGAAGACTGGAAAGGAAGTAAGCACAAGGACACTATAGGCATTTGACATCTCTGACACCTACAGTTGTAGGAAACATTAAATCAACTCGTAGGCAGATTAACATCAAACTTTATACTATAGTTCTACATTACTCAGTTCCTACCACCCAATGCAACATGTCTGGCTCTTAATAAAAAGTAACAAGGCTGACCAAAAAGCAAAAACAAAAACAAAAACATAATTTAAAGAGTCAGAACAAGATTTAGATATGACACAGGTTTTAGAACTACTGGACAAGGAAGTTAAAGTAGCTATGATTAATACATTAAGGGCTTTACTGGAGAAAGTAGATACCATGCAAAAACAGATGGATATTGTAGATAAAGAGATGCAAAGCTAAGGAAGGATGAGACACAAATGTTAGAAGTCAAAATCACTTTAGCAAAAATGATGAATACCTGTGATGGACCCATTAGTAGACTAGATACAGCTGAGGTGAAAATCAGCGTGCTTAAGATATGTCAATAGAAATTTCTGACTAAAATGTAAGTGGAAAAAATGATGAAAAAGAAACCGGAACATTTAAGCATTGTGTCACAATTTCAATAGATGTAACGTAAGCACAATTGGAATACTATTGGGAACAGAAAGAATGAAATAGAAGAAATACTGAAAGGATAATACTTGAGAATTTTCAAAAGTTAGTGAGACACACCAAAACAAAAATATAGAATGCTCAGAAAACACCAAGCAGAATAAATGCCACAAAAGCTATACTGAGCCATATTATATTAAAAATGCAGAAAAATAATATCTTAAGCTAGAAGGGGGAAAATGATTTAACTGTACAGTAACAAGAATAGAGAATTATAAAACACTTTTCATCAGTAATCATGGAAACAAAAAAATTAACTCAAAATGGACTATGGAACTAAATGTAAAATGAAAAACTGAAATATTCTTGAAGAAAACAGGAGAAAAACCTACATATCTTGGAATTGGTTGTAAGTTTCTTAATACAAACCACTAGAACAAGCTATGAAGAAAACAGTGATAAGGAATTTATTAAAGCTAAACCTGTCTGTTATGTGAAAAGCATATTTAAAAGAAGATTTAAAAACAAGCCACAGACTGAGAGAAAATGTTTGCAAAAACACATAGCTGTTAAAGAACTTGTATGAAAACACAAAAAGAACTCTTAAAACTCGTTACTAAGAAAAGAAGGCCAGTGCAATAGCTCACACCTGTAATCTCAGCCCTTCGGGAGGCCGACAGGAAACTCACTTGAGGACAGAAATTTGAGATGAGCCTGGGCAACACAGGGAGCCCTATCTCAAAAAAATAAAAAATAAAAATAAATAAATTAGCCAATCATGATGGCATGCATCTGTAATCCCAGCACACTTTGGGAGGCCAAGGACGGGAGGATTGCTTGGGCCTAGGAGTTTCAGGCTGCAGTGAGCTATGATCACACTATGGCATTTCAACCTGGGCAACAGTGAGACCCAGTCTCTTAAAAACAAACAAAGGAAAAAAACATGAAATTTTAGAACAAGCTAAAGACTTGAACAGAAGGAATACCAAAGAAAATATACAGGCAGTAAATCAGCATTTTTTAATACTCAACATCATTTGTCCGGAGAAACTGCAAATTGAAACAAGGATCTATCAGTACGTGGCTATTAGATGGTTAAAAAAAAAAAATCACAATAGGAATAGCTCGTGAATATTCAGAGCAACAGGAACTCTTATTCATTGCAGGTGAGAATGCAAATTGATTCAGACACTTTTAGAAGACGAATAATTTCTAACAAAACTAAACACATTCTTACCCTATGAAATAAGAATTGCACCCTAGGTAGATGTTGAACTGACTAAAATCTTGTGTTCACAGAAACAAAGAAAAAAAACAACATGTGAATGTTTATAGCAGATTTATTTATAATTACCAAAAATCAGAAGCAAACAAGATGCCATTTAATTAGGTAAATGGACAAACTGTGGTCCATACATACAATGGAAATAATATTCAGAAATAAAAATAATGCGTATAGGAAGAAAAACCCCCAAAGAAATATATAATACTATGAAATATAACAAAAATCAGAGAATAGTGTATTAACCAGCAAAATCAATAAATGATAATAATGTAATCAGGCCGGGCACAGTGGCTCATGCCTGTAATCCTAGCACTCTGGGAGGCCGAGGCCAGTGAATCACTTGAGGTCAGGAGTTCAAGACCAGCCTGGCCAACATAACAAAACCCTGTCTCTACTAAAAATATAAATATTAGCTGGGTGTGATGGCACGTGCCTGTAATCCCAGCTACTCGGGAGGCTGAGCCAGGAGAATCGCTTGAACCTGGGAGGTAGAGGTTGCAGTGAGCCAAGACGACACCACAGAGTGAGACTATGTCTCAAGAAAAGAAAATAATGTAATCAACTAAGATTTGTAAGGAAAATTATTTAATATATTTACTGCAAAAAATTACTGCAATTGTACTTTTAGTAAAGTATAGGAGAGAAACAGACACCAGATTCCTGAAGTTCGATAGAAAACAAAGAAAGTACCAACTGTAGTAGATGCTCTAATGTACCAATCAGATCCACAATCACAAGAGAAAAGGGAGTTATTCTCCCACCTCTTGGTAGTGTTGATGAAAAAGCCTTCAGACAGATCCTGAAGGCTTTCAGATACTAGTCTTCTTTGAGGATTTCCTCCACAAAAGAAAACTACCTTGCCCAAGTTCTCCATACAATCTATATCTAGTGACTGATCAACTGAGGTATAATGCCGGATAGTTGCTCAAACTGCCTCAACTCTGTAACTGTATCCCAGCTGCAGTGATTTCCATGAAGTTGGCTGAGAGCTTCATCATAGTTTACTCTCTCTTTCCACCAAATTCTACCATCATCCTCTGTCTTTCACAGATGTTAATCTCAAGAGCACTCCCTCATAGACATTAAACTCTAAGTTTTGTTTCTTAGACTGCTTTCCAGGGAACTCAACCTGTGAAAGTTATTGTCAGCAGTGATATGGGACAGCAATGTAAGATGGGCTTTTGAAGCAGATCACCTGATGTAGTTGTAAATGAAGACCTCTTCATTGGTGGTAGATGAGGCACAAATAATCCTCAGTAAAATGTAGCAGTGAAATTGCTAAATGAACTGTTTTCTCTTGTATACAAAGGGAAATGCATTTGCTGATTTGATGTTTCAGGTATTTGAAAACTATGGAGGAAATAATTACTACATAGATAGTAGAATTGACTCATGCTGAAATTACTTGATGCTCTGGTAAAAGAATCAAAAACTGGGAGCTATTAACTCAATTAAAAGCTATATATAAAAATCAGAGGATTATCTTGGTAACATGAGAAGAGGCTCTCATCGCCTGCAGTAGGAGGACATGTTTCAGGAGATTCAAAAAAGGTTAAACTCTCAAGGGAGGGAGATGAGTAATAGCCAGGTCAGGGTCTTAGTTGGGAAAAAAAATAAAAACATAGCTCTAGGTATTTTAATTAAGGCACCCCCAAATCTTTTAAGTCCCATAATTCCCTGGATCCTGAGAGTCCTTTAAATTTGTCAACTATTTCATAGCGGAATTAATGCTCTCGACTTGATTCAAGACTATACAGATTTCTCACCTAACTGACTACACATACTCCACATCCTATCCTACTAGGACAGTATGCAAAGTCACAAAATACCAAGCCAGGGACTTTCTAAGCTTACTAACAAGGAGATAACCTTTTCCCAGTGGAGCTGTAAGACATAGACATGTACAAACAGATGCTAAAGGAGCAATGATGGATCAAGAGAAGTTGGGACATACACTTGAGTAATAGTATTTTTCAATATGGAAGCCCTCCTTCTGGATACAGAATTTAATGCCTTGACCGGTTTCCAAAATAATGGCGCAAACATGCTGTTAGAATGGCACCTAGAAACATGAGATGCAATGCCCCTACAGCAATGAGATAGAATTGACATAGAAAATGGTGGAAGAAGGTATTAAAAGCAAAGAAGTGGTCATGTCAGAGCAGATACATTAAGCTGAAAACTCACCATATGGTTTATTTCATGAAAAATCTTGAACATTGTATCGTCATACCATTTCTAACGTGATAAGAAATGTCCTGGTGAGGATAAAGCAGCATCACTAAGAAGTTTAGCAGTGGTTCTCCTTGGTAGTCCAGGGATGACCGTCAGATAATTTGTCTGAGAACTGAGCTTAGCAATGGGAATCATGCTACCAAAAAAACCCCAAATCAAACCAAAATAAAACAAAAAAACAAAAAGCCCAAAAACAACAACAAATAACAAACAAACAAAAAATAGAGTCCAGGTGATGATGCTCAACTATTAGACACCAAGTATATAGAATTATTGTAACAAGAAGTAAAGTCCAAGGGGCAGCCAAGGAGAGTGGGCATTTAGAAGGCTAAACACATAAAAATCCCTAGACTCAGAAGAGTATTACTCAATCTGCACAATAAGGAACTACTAAGGATGGGTAGGCAACAAGCTGAGGGCAGTGTTCCTAATGGAGACTCATAACCCATTATCCTGTTTGTAGACTTGAGCCAATTTTATAACTGGACCACATTGAATGAGAGGCCAGGTCTTTAGGAGTAAGGATCCTAAAACACTGTGGCAGTGTACATAATATTGATTCTCTAATAATTCCCTAAAACAACTTCCAACTAATGATTTGGGTAACTGACCATTTGGAAAAATGATTATTCAAGTATTGTAAAACTTTTTGAACACAGTGTTCTATTTGGTATTTATACCTGGAGATCAGAACATTACTATGGGCCCTGTTAGAGTGAAGGTATGTAGAAGTCAGGTAATAAATGGAGTCCAGGCCAAGGTTCATATCACAGTGGGTCCACTGAATGTGTAGGTTCATCTGCTAGTCATTTTCCCAGTCCCCAAATGTATTATTGCAATAGACATATTTGGCAGTTGTCATAGCCTCTACAGTGGGTCATAGACATTCACAGTGAGTGGGAATCTCTAAAATTCTCTCTCCCAACTACTGGCCAAATAATATCATACTCCAGGCAGAATGGTAAAAAATTAGCACCACCCATAAAGACCTGAAGAATGCTGGCAAAAAGGTCCACTTTATTTTATATTATTTACTTTATCAGTTTGCCCTACAAAAATCACACAGATCCTGAAGGTCTGTTTGTGTTTGCAAGGACACAGATGATGGTGACTGCAAACCCAACCAAGAAGTAGCACTGACTACTGCCTCTATCCTAAATATGGTATCCTTGCTACAGCAGATTAATACCTTCTCAAGTACATGGTATGTTGCTACTGATATGATGAATGCATTTTTCTATGGTGTTAGAAAAGAGGATCAGCAATCCTTCACATTCCCTTGAAATGAAGGACTGTGTGTATTCCAAAATTTTTCCTTAGGCTATTTTAACCTTCCTTCCTTCTTTTGTAATAGAATCTTGTCGTATCTGGATACTTGAAACATCGCACATAACATCAAGTGGTCTGCTATATTAAAGACATAATGCAGAGCAAAAAAGACCAGGACACTAGAAGTCTTGGTAAGACACAAGTATTGCAGATATTTGGCTATAAACCTTATAAAATGCTATGGTTTGCATGTCCCCAAAGTTCATATGCTGGAAACTTGATCCCCAATGTGGTAGTGTTTGGAGGTATAGCCTAATGGAAGGTGGTTGAGTCATGAAGGCACTGGCTTCTTGGGTGGATTAATAACATCATTGTAAAAGAGGGTTTGTTATCATTGGAGGGAGTTTCTCATAAAGGAACATATTCAGTCCCCTCTTCCTTTCTCTCCTAGCTTATGTGTACCATTCTGCCTTTCATCATGGGATAAGGCAGCAAGAAAACCCTGGCCAGATTTTGGACCCCTGTTCTTGTACTTCCCAGCCTTCAAAACTGTAACCCAAAAAATTTCTGTTTATTTTAAATTACCCAATCTGTGGTATTCTGATCTAGTAGCACAAAATTGACTAATAGATAAATATTTAAAGACCTGGCATACTAGAAATTTTTTTTTTAGAAATTCAGTAGTCTGAGGCATGCACAGATATCCCTTCCATAGTAAAGAACAAATAATTGCATTTTGCACCTCCCACACAATTCCAGACACAATACTGTCTGGAAGGGTTATTTTGGTAATGGAAGTAGTATATTTCACACCTGGGAAAACTAGGTCAAAAAACATACCAATCCATGTGTAAAAAAAAAAAAAATCTGCTAGCTTTAGTAGGGTGCAGTGAAGAAGTCCTTGGTTATGTCTGACCTGCCAAGTTTTAAGGCCAGATAGACCTAGCACAACCACTTATAAAATGAAAGCACCATATCCATGATCAGAGGGCACAGGCAAGCTACAGAGTGGGCAGTTCAAAACCCTACGTCATATACCATTGTTGCATCAGTATCTCTTCCTCACACCTGCATGGCAAATTCTTTATGACTCTAAAGGAAGAGAAAAAAGACCAAATTTGGTTGATTAATAGGTCAGGATAGTATGTAGGTACAGGCCAAATATGGACAGCTATTAAACTAGAGTTTTACTCAGGGAAGTCTTGAAAGACATTAGTAAAAAAAAAAAAAAAAAATCATCCAATGGGCAGAGTTTTGTCTTGTGCACCTGTTTATCCAGTGTGTGACAAAGGAAGTGATTCAAGATTAAAGTATATACAGATTCATTAGAAAATCAGGGTCATGAAAATATGAGGTACGGGGTACAGGCAGATGGTTGGACATATGGGAGGGCGTATATGTGAAGATATTTGTATTGCACGGTAACAGGCAATGTATATCTTAAAATTTTTTAAAGGCTGGGCGCGGTGGCTCACGCTTGTAATCCCAGCACTTTGGGAGGCCGAGGCGGGCGGATCACGAGGTCAGGAGATCGAGACCATCCTGGCTAACACAGTGAAACCCCGTCTCTACTAAAAAAAATACAAAAAGATTAGCCAGGCGTGTTGGCGGGCGCCTGTAGTCCCAGCTACTCGGAGAGGCTGAGGCAGGAGAATGGCGTGAACCAGGGAGGCGGAGCTTGCAGTGAGCCGAGATTCGCCACTGCACTCCAGCCTGGGGGATAGAGCGAGACTCCGTCTCAAAAAAAAAAAAAAAAAAAAAAAAATTTTTTTTAAATATATGGTACAGTGTCTCTAGTAGGTACACTATTTTGCTCCTGTAAACAGGGGCTGAAAGCAGAAGTGGTTCCACTTACCATCACTGCCAATAACTCACTTGGAGAATTTATACTTCCGATTTAGGATCCATGAGTTTAGAAGTTCTGGTTCTCAGAGACAGAACATGTCCACCAAAAGCACTGCAAGAATGACAATTCATAGCTGCCATTGAGATTTTGGGATTTTCATGACAGAAAATCAGCAGGGAAGAAGAGTCAACATCTTAGTATCTGTAATTAAGGTGATGAGAGGCAATTGAAAACATGGATGACGTTACACAGTGGAAGCAGAAAAAAATAGGTTTGGTATATAGATAATTCACTTGTGTACTTCTTGGTGCTTTCTTGCCCATTTGACGGTAAATGAACAAGTGCGGACACCCTATTTGAGAAGCATACTGTGACAAAGGGTACAGATAATTTAAGGATAAGAATTTGAATCACACTACGAAGAAGACCATTAAGACCAGTAGGGGTGCTACCTGAGGATGAGGCAAATATAGAATGGATAGTGGATAAGAAAGTGGATGAATATAATTTGAAGTCTTGTGACCAGTAACAGTAGCTGGGACTGTAGTTCATCCTACTCATCTTTCTTTTCTAAGATTCTTTCAGAAAGAGAAGCACTCTGGAATCCTAGAGGAACTACTTAAACTCTTGCAGAGGGAAGTAGATCTTAGCAACGTAAGAATCAACTATGGTGGTACCTGTGATGCCCCCTCCTGAAAAAAGCCAGCACTAATTTGAAGTTACGAAGCACACAGGGCACAGAATTTAAGGAGATACACCCTCTCAAGTTCACACAAGTGAGCTTTTCCTTGAATTTGTTCCCTAGGTACTTCAGTCGATTCACTCTAGTCCCTGCTTGTTCCAGAATTGTCTTTCAAAATGGAATATTTATCCCTTAGCTACTGGGAGTGTTGTCAGAAGAAAATCTTTATCTGTCAGCAATCCTTAGGATGGGCTTTGGTTGAAAAAGTGGCCATCCAAAAGTCATAACCGCTACCATTGGCAGCCCATAACCCAAAACTACTGATCAACTAAAAAATGTAAATGCCTGGCTTCCTCTCCCCAAATCAGGACAATTCTGTTGGGCCATCTCAGCATCAAAGCTTACTGTGAGGTGGCTGAAAGCTTCACTTGGACTGCATCACAGCTCAACTTTTTCTTCATCTTAATACTGCTTCCTTACCCTCCGCACAGGTGTTCATCACAAAAGCAATCTCTAATTACCTTCCTTTTCACTAACCTGTATTTCAGAGTCTACTTCTTGGAGGAAATCTTGTGAAACCAGAAATAAATAACAAATACGTTATGTTGTTCTGTTAATAATTTTCAGGAGTTTAAGGTGAAAACTATTATCACTCATCAAAACATCCTATGTACTGGATCCACTCAATCTTATTCATTGTAATTTTTCTTAAGTTTTGACTTGAATATTCACATGTAATTTTTCCCTCACACTCTCCCCACCTCCCTTCCTCTCCTCTCTCCTCTCCTCCTCTCTCTCCCCCAGTTTCTCTTTTCCTCCCCCTTTCTTCTTTTTTTTTTCTTTTTCTAAAGGTGTCTACATGGCTATATAGGCAGTTCTCAGATCAAAACAGGTACATTATACATCTAACTATAATTCCATTACAGGTACAGTCTACATTACTCGAGAGCCTGGACGTACTCAGCCTTAATATTAAATATAAGAGCTATTTAATTTGCTCAAACTTGTAAGTCTGTGAGGACAAATTAACTTATTCATGAAAATCCTCCTTATGAGGAGAATTCCTCTTTCAGGCATGTATGTAACAGTGATCTCTTGAACTATTTCTTATGTAATTTTTATGCCCCATTTTTTCAAGGTTCTATGTACAGACAACACAAATATTAGCTAAAGTTGAATAGCTAGATGTAACTAAATTGACACTCACCCCAGAATAAAACTAGTTAGAAAAAGATTTGCTCTCTAGACTGAATAATTAAGAAAATGCTCTACTTCTTTTAGGCTAAGCTAGCTTGGCGACATGGCCGTGGCTTGGAGCAGGTTTCTTGCTAGATTTCATGCACTGTGGCTGGAATGATTTGTTTAAATACATACAGCACAGCATCAGAGCGTATCTGATTCCTATTATCCCTTCTAAAAATTCTGCTTATAGACAGCCATAGAAGTTTATTGGATTATATCTGGGTGATAAAATATGGTTAGATGCATTCAAACAAAGCCTTCATTAATATTCTAGCAAGTCGGCCTGTGACTTTATGTGTGTCCAATTATGGAGGCCTTTATAAAAATATATATTTATAGTGTGGTTGAAAGTCAGCTTTTCCAAAAATCAATAACTTTTGTTCAAAAATTTTTTTTTGCCTATCACATTGTTTTGGAAATCAGATTTTTAAAAGACTGGACTGTGAGGCTTAGTGTGATGTAGTTACTATTTTAACCATTCAGAAAAAAAAAAAAAAAACTATGTTGGTTCATGATTTTATTTCCCGTAGGAATCCCTCAGGAAAGATTGCAAAAAAGAACATGGATTCCAGTGAAAATATAAACTCCTAGCTTTCTTAATCAACCAGAAAAAATTGAAACTGTTTCTGTTATAAAGCACAAAAACAGATTTTCTGTCTATAAAAAATTTGCAGTCTAGACTCTGAAATTTTTAACTTGAAAGTTGTAACCATTATTTGAATTTTCTCCTGCTTTGCAATTAGTCGTAGATAGACTTACAGAGTTGGAGGAGCTGAAGTTTGGCTTAGTTGACCATATGAAAAATTGGATATTCGCCAGTTGCCACTCTGAATTATCCTGACGTTTGAAATGTTTATCCAAACCAAAATTATTTTTCAGCAGGTGCGGATACACTTATTTACCAGATAAATGAGCTCTTCCTTTTCCCTTGTCTTTTATTATCCTTTAGCAAATATCTTTTAGGTTCTACCCATCTCTCCAATCAGTAGCTTGGCAAGAGAAGAAAATCAGTAGATCTATGTATCATATGACAATGCTTAAGGGCTCTGCCTGTGTTCATTACGGGGTGATTCCTGTTTATATTTCCAGCTGAGATCGTGAAAGTCTGGCATGAGCAAAACTTTTACTGAGAGGTCTTACATCACAAGGAAATTGGTTTTAGCTTTATTCGGAATATATTTTTAAGAGAATCACACTAATATTCTAAGCTTTGTGAAGGTTGAGACGGTGTTTAATTTGGTGGTGGTTGTTTACTTTTATATCCTCAGTGTCTTGCACAGTGACATCTAGCAGATGCTCAGTAAATACATGACACTCAATGAATGTATGCCTTCTTTTGATTTATCTTCAAAAGTTGAGTACTGCTTTAGAATTAGATTCAGATTCCACTCTATTTTTTTCAGTCCCTCTATATATCATGTAGTTTTTGAGGGGTGGTCATATATGTTTACTCTTTAAGTCTCCCCAAAATGCTTCAAAGGAAAGATATTCTTGAGTTTAAGATTTGACATAAGAACCACAGCAATAGTATGTTACCACCTCAAGTAATCATAGTCAGGATACAAACCCAGGTTTTTATTAAATTAGTGCTCTGTGATCTTTCGATGAAACTGTGATGGTTTCTCTTTTTAATGTGCGAAATATGTTTTTTAACATTTTTTAATTTTAATTTTTTGTAGTTACATAGTAGGTATATATATATATATTTATGGGGTACATGAGATGTTTTGATATAGGCATGTGATGCCTAATAATCTCATCATAGAGAATGGGTTATCTACCTTCTCAAGCATTTATCCTTTCTGTTAGAAATAATCCCATTGTATTATTTTAGTTATCTTAAAATGTATAATTAAATTATTATTGACCATAGTTATCCTATGTACTACCAAATACTGTCTTATTTATTTAAACTATTTTTCTTTCACCCATTAATCATCCCTACCTCTTCCTCACTCCCACTGCCACCCCCAGTACCCTTCCCAGCCTCTGACAACCCTCCTTCTATTCTTTATCTCCATTAGTTCAATTGTTTTGATTTTTAGATCCCACAAAGTAAGTGAGAACATGTGATGTTTCTCTTTCTCTGCCTGGCTTATTTCATTTCACATAATGACTTCCAGTTCCATCCGTGCTGCTGCAAATGAGGATCTCATTCTTTTTTACGGCTGAATATGTAATGGCTTCTGAAAGGAATATAGAGAGTCTAAAAAAGATACGAATCCACTATTTAATTTAATATTAAGGAAGTTATGGAATGGCAATATTAAGGTAACAAGAGGAGAAAACTTTGATGGAGTTAGGCTTTAAAAATAGGGAGAGGGAAATACAGATAGGACTAAAGGACTCAAAGTTAAAAGGTGTAAGAAATGAAGATCTTGGAATGACAATCTACCAGTAGGTGGAAACGTTCAGAAAATATATAATTGAAAGGTGGAAGTAAAATGCTAAAATGAATATTTGGCAAAATAATAGTTTAGAAAGAATTTGATAAAAATGCCTTGGAAATAACCTGTGGTAGAAATAACTAGTTGTAATTTTCTCTTCTGTCTCACTCTGAGCAGCAAATGCTTTCAAGTGCTTCATTATGTCCACAGGTGATTCAGATGCCTGTATAACCTCATGGTGTTTGTATTAGTCAGGGTTCTCTAGAGGGACAGAACTAATGGGATATATATATATATATATATCCTATTATTAGAAAATCAGGAAACCTATGTATCATATGACAACACTTAAGGGCTTATGTAGATATAAGATATATCTATATCTATCTATCTAACTATCTATAGAGAGAGATATCTCTAAAGAGGAGTTGATTAAGTATGAACTCACATGATCACAAGATCCCATAATAGGACATTGCAAGCTGAGTATAAAGGAGAGCCAGTTTGAGTCCAAAAACTGAAGAACTTGGAGTCCTATGTCCAAGGGCAGGAAGCATCCAGCAGGGGAGAAAGCTGTAAGCTGGGAGACTAGGCTGGTCTACTCTTTTCACATTTTTCTGCCTGCTTCATATTCTAGCTGTCATGGCAACTGATTAGATGGTGCCCACCCAGATTAAGAGTGGGTCTGCCTTTCCCAGCCCACTGACTCAAATGTTAATCTCTTTTGGCAACGCCTTCACAGACACACCCAGGATCAATACTTTACATCCTTCAATCCAATCAAGTTGACACTCAGTATTAACCCTCACAAAGTTATTGAGAAGAGTCTTTAATGTGTGTTCTGGTTTTGGGGTTCTAAACTTCTGCCTGAGTAAAAATTATTCTCTGCTTATGAGTGCTGTAATTTCTCCCATGTCAACTGGTCTCTTACTAACTTTCTTTTCTACAGCACGTGTAGTTTCACCAGACTTACTGAACTCTTGGGTATTTTGATCATCTAACACTTCCCTTTTTTAGGGATCCCCATTCTCCTCTCATATAAGGCTACCACAGAACATATTTTCTAGGGCCCTCCCTCTTTTGATACCCTAACTTGAGCTACACAGGCCAACATGGTCTCCATGTTACTATTTCACCCTATGTGTTAGGCAACATGCCATGTAAGTACACTTTTACCCCTTATTTACTTTGACAACTTTCAGATCTCAAATTCTGACTTTGTCATTGTCTAAGAGTTTAAATAAAACATAGGATAATCTGACTGACTTAATCCATATCATATTCCCACTTACCTAACTTTCTAAACAAAATAAAATAAGCACTCTGAGTATTTCTACCTCCAGCAGGGCCTCAGCTTGGTTGCAATGTGGTCATTTGGCTGAATGCTACACCTTCAATGTAGGAGAATGTCACAGCACTCAGTGGCTACATAAGGCACAGATGCATGATGGAGATACTAACATTGGAGTCACGGGAAGTATGAGGACTCAGTAATAAATAACATTATGAGTATAAGAGATAGCATCAAATATCCAGGAACTCTACTTTTATTGTGGCCATTGAGGACACCATGTAGAATCTTGCTATAAATGTCTTTCCATTTCAGAATCTGATTCTACTTCAAACAATTTTTTTTTAAATTTCTAGTTCTAGGATTTGGCTGACAAACCACCTTGTTGGTTTCACAGATTTAGATTCTCCCATAGATAAAAGAACCTCCATATTGTTGCAATTAGGCTGGGGAATCCCATTTCACAACTCTTGTCCTATTGTCACAGCAAGTTTAGAATGTATTTCAGATTTTTTCATTTGAAATTAATAGAAATTAATAACAAAGTACTTTTAATTAATAGTAAATCTGAGTTTTATAAACATCCATTTTGTCCTTTCAGCTTCTGCCTAGTGGTCTTGTATACTAATGGGAGATACAAGTACACTGAACAAAGTTTTCAATTTTACAAATGTCAAACCTGAAAGTATAAGTTGCCCATTTTCCTTTTTCTCACCCTTTCTAGAAACTACATTACTAACACCTCTCTTCCAAGAATAACATGAAAGAGCATCACTCAAAATGGTTTGTGCTCAGATGTAAGCAGCTCAGCACTGCTAAGTCCTTCTATTGTCTAAGCTGGTGGGAAAAGTAATTTATGCTATGGCTTCTGCAGGAAATATGTTGTACCAACCAGTGGGCACAGGTGCCATGCCCTGGCCTTTAAAGTGTGTGCAGCCACCATGCCAACATTCAGTAGTCAGTGAGAAAAATGAGGAATTATAGGTTAGGAGTGTATGAAATATGTTTGGTTAATAGGATTTCGTAGTTCTGTCTTAGAACCTATAGAAAATATTCTGGATGCTGTTGCTACAGAGATTTTGACTTTTACAAAATGCTGTAAGACTATTTATTTATTTTTACTGATTGTAACGTTATTTTTAAATGTTATAACTTTTTAGGTAGTAATAAATTAAAAATATAAAAGGGCACATTTAATGAAAAAATCACACATTAAGTTTGTCTCTTAAAACATATTAAAAATAAATGAATAACTGTCTTTAAATGTATGCTGACATTTATTATCCACCATTGGCACCAGAGTGACATCATTAATCACATAAAGCTCATAAGACACCCAATTTCACAATTTGTGTATATAATAAACTTACTCATGTAAACCTGAACCTAAAATAAGCATATATATATATAGAGAGAGAGAGAGAGAGAGAGAGAGAGCCAGGTATGACTATATGACTATGTTTAAAAAAAAGAAACAAAAAGACCATAAGAAACAAAAATGCTGAAGAAATATTAGCATCTGATTCGTATGTTACAAATTATTTTAAAACAATTGCATTCAAAGACATGATTTAACATATCCAGCTACAGAAGTTGCATATAGGAAAAGTATTACTTTTCATTTAAATTAAATGACCATGGTTCTAAATGACTTCTGCACATTTTTTATTAAAAGTTTTAAATACATTTTTATAATATGAAATGATGGCTTTTAAGGTATTAGCTACAGAAACAGAAGAATGCTCTTTCAAATAGTTAAATAATGTCAAAATTGTATAAGTATTATCAGGTAACTAAATAGAAAATTAGTAACTTCTAAGATTAGCTTGACTTTTATGTTTTAAGAGTTACTACAGTTGACATAAACTGCAGATATTATTGTGATTGTACTATTGCAAAAAAAGTTAAATTCAATACTGAAGATAAAATTGTCTTTATAGTGATTATATAAATACACATTTTATTAAAGCATATTGTTATGATAAAAGCAATAATCCTACTAAATTAAGAAGGTTTCAGACAGAAATATACTTAAAATTGATTACAGTAAACATATACATGTATAATTATATTCACATAAGCTTTAATAATCTATCAATTAAAATCCAAGTTTACAGATGTAAAACATTTAAAACATTATGTCCATAAACTGAACTAAAGCATTTTGTGATATTTGATGTAAAATTTCATAAGTATATAAGTACATAATCAGTAAGACAGTATATCATTTGTTGTTTTAGGACCATCTCTAAGATTATAGAAAAGTCTAGGCAGTTGAAAAACTACTTTGTATATTAACTTAAATGTCATACAGCGGTATTGGACCTCATTAGATCTATCTAGGTTCCCTTTGTAACCCTACTATTTTAATCTACCGGGTACCTTATAAACTAATACTTAGATTTAATCATTGATATCATCAGTCCTGGATTTCTCTACTTTAGAATGATGAGGATGTCAAAAGTAGTTAATTCAAAAGATGCTAATATTGCTGTCACCTACGTTCAGTCTCTTGACTTTTAGGAAAGCCTCCTGGCTTCTCATGAGTCCTACGCTACCATTAATGGCAAGAATTTAAGATTTTGTCATGAAAACCACAGAAAAAATTTATTTGTGGCCCCTTTTCTCAAAAGTCTTCCATATATTTATGCTTTAATTCTTATCCTCTACCCTCAGTGAAATAATCTTTAAGCATAGACCATTTCTCTTTAATCATTGTACTTCTCTCATTCAAAGGGAGCATTAATCATAATCCCATGAACAATTTTCCATGTCTGGACCAGTAAACTAGATTTCCTCAAGGTAGTTACCCAAGTTATTTTTTAAAAAATATGTCCCCTCCCTGACCAGAGCACTACAAGATATGTGCACTGCTCTGAAGAATGCCAAGGAGCAGTAATTATACAGATGTGAGGGTGATCTGGCCACAGCATCTTGTACCCAGTGATCCATAATGCTCCTTGTGTGTTCGTCTGGAACCACTCTGCTTAGTCAATGAGGACTAGACAATAAGATATAAATTGCAATCACATACAAATTGTTTTTCTTCTAGAACTCCTAAGATTGAAAAATACACATAGACACAAAGGAAACTCTAATAATACACCCCCATTAGAATCCCCATGCTCAGCTGCACAACAGTTGATACTCCCCTCATTCAGCATATTATCTCAGTGTGGCAGATGTGATGAGCATTAAAGGGTAACTGCAACAAAGAGATTTCCTCTTTCTTTTTTTTTATTTTATTTTATTTTTGACAGAGTCTCGCTCTGACGCCCAGGCTGGAGTGCAGTGGCGCAATCTCAGCTCACTGCAAACTCCGCCTCCTGGGTTCAAGCAATTCTCCTGCCTCAGCCTCCGGAGTAGCTGGGATTACAGGCGCATACCGCCATGCCCCGCTAATTTTTTGTATTTTAGTACAGAGGGAGTTTCACTGTGTTGCCCAGGCTGGTCTAGAACTCCTGAGCTCAGGCAATCTGCCTGCCTAGTCCTCCCAAACTATTAGGATTACAGGCGTGAGCCACCGAGTTCGGACCAAGATGTTTCCTCTTTCATTCATTCACTTAGTCAAGCAGTCAATAAGTTTTTATAGAGAACCTAAAAATGTTACTCACTTTACCAGAACTAAGAATATTATATTGAATAAGAAAAACTTGGTTTCTATCCTTCTTGTTTAGTGAATAGAGTAAATAAACTTACAAATTCCAATGAAGGAAAAGATCAAAGAGTCAGAGAATAAAAATATAAAGGTGTACATTTGTGTTGGGAAAATGACCTACTTAGCACTGAGTGATGAGAAAGGCTTCTCTGACAAGGTGATCTTAAATTTGGAAATGAAGGGTGAGATGAAGCCAGCCATGCTATAGCACGAGAAGAGTTTTTTAGCAAAGAGGTTGATTTGTGTAAAGGCTCTGAGGTTGAAAAGAGTTTGCACTATATTAAAAACTGAAAAATGCTTGTTAGGCTGAGGCGTAGTAAACAAGGTGGATTTGTGGCATGAGATAAGGCCAGGGAGTTGAGCAGGAATCACTTGAAGTAGAATCCTGTGAGCAATGGAAGAATAATGTGATGTGTATTTTAAGCAGGGAATTGATACAAACCTGTTTACATTATTAAAAGATTCCTTATTACTGTAGAAAATAAACTGGGGGAGATGATGGACAGGGCAAGAGAGGTACTTAGTGGAATAAGCCAATCCAGCAATAGAAAATTACTCTCTGCTTAACACCAAACTGAGAGTCCTTCTTTAGTATATTTATTTACATTCTTATTCCATTTAGAGATCTGCGTTATCTGTTATATATTTATATTACAGGTAAAATGATAAAATTGAAAATACGTTACCATTCACACCTCTATTTACTTATATAGAAAAATTTTCCCAATATAAAGACTGCAGATACAAGCTGTGTTGTTTTTCCTATTGCAAACACTTTGTAATTCAAACACATCTGATTTATATTGATTTTAAATTTAGCACTGAGAGAAAACACTTACATGCTCTATAACATTGTTAAGCATCACAAATAAAATTAGAAGATGAATTGTCATTGCTTTTCTAAGTTGTAAATTAGATGACTCACCATGTAGGAAAAATGATTCCATGATCATTGACTAGTTTATAATTTGAATTATAAGTTAGGCACCATGATGTGTTTTCTGTTACAAAATTCATGGTCTGGCATTAGATCATGTATTCTTGCGTTCAGTTAAGCAATAAAATACTGAATTTATTTATTGAATAAAACTTAAGATATAGCAGCTGGCTTTCTCCCAAATTATGGTGGTTGTCAACTGTGCTGATGCTGTATCATCTATGAACCTCCTGTTTCATTTCATTACCTGATCATTTCAAGTCACCCAGGTCCAAAATTTCCCCATTGTTATATTTATACACTCTTATCAACTGTATTTAAAAGTCCTCATTTATTCTAGAATATAAGATTGATAATAGACATGTGTCATTATGAAAATTTGCTTGGCTGAAAAAAACAAAGTCCAAAAAAAGTACTGTGTTTAATTTAATCCCCCAGCCAGAGAGATTTAATTAAAAATAGTCATAGTTACCTAATCCTGTATCTCTAAGTTAAGTTGCCATGAGAATGTCTTGTGCTTAGATACTGTTAATTTTTTAAGAAAGTATTGTTTGCTTTAGAAAATTGTGGATCTCTCTTTGCTTTGGTTCCATAGATTAATGTTTTTCTTCATGGACAGGCAGCCGATATTTTTCTAGGGCACTAGATATGGTGCTGTTAGGAAATCTCCAAAAAATAGACCAAGCCCATGACTCAAAACATTTTTGCTGTTGGTAGAAATAACTTTTTTTCACATATAAGAAAAATTATGTAATTTCATAGAGTGTTCACAGAGTTTATATATAGAGCCCAGTGCTTGTTACCACTAATATGTATGAGTGCATATACCTTTCTGCAATGAAAGATAATACATAGCGATCATGATAAATACTTTTAGTTTATTTCCATATGTCAGTAGGATATGTAGGAAATGAGGTGACTAACTGAAACCACATCAACTTTCCATGCATCAGACTTTGAGGCTTCAGACGAATGGTTTTCTCTGCCTGAAATGCCTTCTCACCCAGTTTCACTTTCTTAGTCAATTGCTAATGATTTTTTAGATCTCAATTCAGATGTCTCTTGCTCAGGGGAGCCTTTCATGCTTATTCAAACTGGGTCAATGCTTCTGTTTTAGATTCATATAATAACACTGTAGTTTTCTTTACAGTATGTTTTATGAAAGTTTTCAATGTGTGTAAATATTTGTTTATTGCTTTCTCCCTCTCTTGACCATAAGCTCCATGAAAGCAGTGGCCAGGGTTCTTTTTACACACCTCTGAAATGCTAGCTCTTAGCATTATGATCAACACATAACGAGCACTCAACAGTTGGGTAAATGATGGACAGACACTTGTAGAGCCAGGAATGAAATAATACATTTAAAGAATATGTTTTATAAGGCATAATGGAGAGAAACATAGCCTGATTAAATCAGCTAATGGAGGTTCCATTATTTAAAATCTGAAATCAGAATAAATGTACGTTAAATATTCCATGCTACAGATATAAAGGCTATTTTTGAATTGCAACCTTGTAGGATAAAAATAGTATGACACACACAAAATTATATATATGTGTATATATATATATATGAAAGATAATACATAGAGATCATGATAAATACTTTTAGTTTATTTCCATGTGTCAGTAGGATATATATATATCACTAATGCAGGAAGAATTTTTAAAAAACAATAATATACATGATCAGAACATTAACAGATCTTAATCTTAATCCTACCAGAATAAGACTTTATACAGGTTTTTAGTGAAAACAAAAAAGGAAAAGAGCTACTGGCATCCCAATGTAGAACATAAGGTCTTTGGTCAGAATATTACATTAAACATACATTTCAGCACCAAATTAAGATATTCATCTTTTCTCTTTTGTATGCAAAAGTCTCTACTTTAAAAACCTCTACAATTTGTTTTCTAAATAGATACTTAGCTAATATGGAAATTTGTCAGCAACATCCTTGGACCTAGAGTAAGTAATGTGGTACCTACTGTCATTAGTATCAGCAAAAATCCAGATTTCAATCATAAGTGACCTTTAATCACAGAAGCTCTTGGTGGTGTTGAAGGTTATCTTTCACATGCAATGTACACTGCAAGGTAGCAGGGGCAGTGATGGTGACAGGAAGGCCTATCTATCCTCCATAGTGAAGTTTGTGGATACTAGTGGCATGGCTTTTGAAAAGCTGGACTCTAAGGACTTGGAAGTGTACTGGATAGGCACGGAGTTCTGTGTGTGTTCCAGTTGTCAAATGGGAGTGAGTAGTGAGGCAATGGGAGAGGTGACCTAAATGAGTGTATCAACAAGACAGGAAGCAATAATAATGCTGTGTTAGGTTAGCCTTGAGTTCATACTGTGTGGTCAAATGCATTTCTCACCAATTTAGTTATTTGAGGAAAGAAGAGTATGGTAGGCTGCATAAAGGTCCTCCAAAAATGTCCATGTCCTAATGTTTCTTAATCGTTGGTATCTGTGAACATGTTACCTTACATGGCAAAAGGTACTTTGTAGATGTAAGTAAATTAAGGACCAGGAGATAGATAGGATGATTACTTTTGGTTTGCACAATCTAAGACTCCTTACAAGAAAGAAGCAAGAAGGTCATAATTAGAGTCAGAGATGGAGAAGAACACACAAAAACAGAGGGGTGTGTGTGTGAGAGAGAGACAGAGACAGAAAAAAACAAGAAAGAAAATAGGATTTGAAGATGCTCCACTGCAGGCTTTGAAGATAGAAAATTTGAAGATAGAAAAAAGAGCCAAAAACTAAGGAACTGGGGTGGCTACTATAAGCTGGAAAAGACAAGGAACAAAATTCTCATCTAGAGCCTCTAGCAGAAATGCAACCATGCTAACCTATTTTGGATTTCTGACCTGCAGAACTATAAACTTTTTAAAAGGTATGTATTTATTTAGCCACTAAGTTTGTCATGATTTGTTAAAGCAGCTGTAAGGGATCGAATACAGAGAGAGTTTCTGTGAGATTTATAAGGAATACAACCGAAAAAGGAAGAGTGAGCCCAAAGTTGTTATGTCTTCAGGACCTGATTACCATGCCATGAACCCTTCTAGCTAACAGAGTGCAGGCAGCAGAAACTGGCAGAGTCTTTTCTCAGCATAGAATAAAGAGACAAAGAGAGATGCATAGCCATGTTTTCGAAAGCCAGATAATTATGAATACAAAAGAAATGAATATGAAATTAAAGTTGTTTGATACGGATGTAGTTTTGAAAACTATTATTTGATGTGTGCTGTGTTTCTTTGAAACTTCAGAGTTTGCTGTCTTAGGTTCCACAGAAATCTTTGAGAAAGAAGCATGACTAGAATTCCAGCCTTAATAAGTAAACAAACTGCAGCCCGGAAAGAGTAAGACATTTGTGCAAAAGTGCAAAATGGCTTTCTTCTGACTCAAAATAGAATGATATTTCTAACAGAGAATAATTATCTCTGAAAGGATTTTAAACTATGATTTACAATGCAATAGGTATGTAGCCAATATGTAAGCATTAAAGGGTTATGAAATAAGTGAATTGTCATACTGAGGATTAGCTGGAATGAGTATTCAGTGGGGGGTGAGTTTTGAATTACTAGCAAGTATAGTACAAAGAAAATGACAGTTGGTTCTGCTTAGAGTACCATCATTAAGTTTTCAGTGAAATATTCAGCATAACATTCTTTTTGTTTGAGTTTTCCCAGATTTAACTGTGAAAATTGTCCTAGCCTATGAATTTTTCTTTAAGTTATACCTTTGCCAGCCTCCTACCCATTCTTGGTAGTACCCTGGAACACCATGGAATGTCTGAGTCAGTCTGGATGTCTCCCAGCCCAGCTGCCCAGAGTCTGACATGCCAAAGGGCATAAGACATCATGTTCTCAGGTGACTGTTACTCTCAGGATGTGATAAAGGCAAAACCAGGACCCTCTGAATGGGCATCAGGACCTGAGGGCCTGTGTTGCTTTGTCAACATATGAGCAGGAGAAAGAGACCAAAGGAGTTTCTTGGCACGACTTGAATCATATTCATTCCAGAGATGCAAAAAAAAGAGCCATAGTATATCAATTTCATTGATACATCTGGAAATTGAAAGACTCTATTTACTTAATCGCTGCACATTTCTTGGCCAGACCTGATGTGACATGACTCTACAGTAATAATAAACAAAACAGACAAGGTCCTTGATCTCCTATAGTTTACAGTCTGGTTGGGAAGAAAGTTAATGAACAGGAGACTGGTTAAATAAATACATAGTTATCATTGAGGAAAATAATTGAGCAGATTGATAGGAGATAATGTATAGGAATAGAAACCCAATTTAGCTTGTATGGTCAGAAAGGACTATTCTGAGAGAAAGACATTAAAATTGGGACCCAGTAGGGAAAGAGGAAACAAGTAATGTCAAGATGCCTGGAAAGATATCAGAAAGAGGGGCTAGCATTTTCAAAGGCCTGAAGAAGAAGGGGCTTGAGGTTTTAAAAAAAATTCTGTGTGAAAAAGAACATAGTGAGAAAGGGTAAAAGTGGTATGATAAAAGATCAAAGAGTAGGTAAAGAAGAGTTCATGAGAGGTTATTGTAAAAATGTAAATAAACTAGGATTTATTCAAAGTTCAATGGAAAGTAATGGACAGTTTTTATTAGGCACAGCCTTCACTTCTAAAAATGAGGTTCTAATTAAAATTCATAAGAGTTGTGATTAGTCAATGTGGAACTTAAGATGTGGTGATAGAAAGTAAAAGTGTCTTATAAACTATTTTTAATGTTTTAAATGTCAGTGCATAGTGAAGTACCTAGCAAAATGTATTAAATATTATATGATTAATGAAGTAAAGTAAAAAGGAAGGAAAGAAGGAAGAAAGGAAGGAAAAGGAAGGAAGGAAGGAAGGAAGGAAGGAAGGAAGGAAGGTGGGCAGGAGGAGGAGGGGGCAGGAGGAGGAGGAAGGAAGCAAGGAAGAGAGGGAGGGAGAGAGGGAGGAAGGAAGGAAAGAAGGAAGGAAGGAGAGAAAGAAGGGAAGGAAGGAAGAGACAAAGAACGAAGAGGGGTTCTTCCAAGCACAAATTGGTAAAAACAAAGTAACAACAACAACCAAAACTTAGTAAAGTTAAATTGAGATAGAAATAAACAAATTAGGCAATATATACTGAACTGTTCACTATCACAGGAAAGGAAGGGAAAATTACAAAATAATTTGATAAATGTACTTATGCATCACCATTAACAGCATTCAGGTTTTGATCTTTCAGTCACTCAACGAATACTTACCAAACATTTAGTAAATGCCAGATGGTATGTTAAATATGCCCTGTTTTTAAGAAACTTATAATTTGGGAAAAAAAATTATCATAAATAACTACTGTAACATCGGGCTAAAGAGCTGAAATCAATGGCATTGTTACTATCATGGAAGAAATGGAAGACATTCCATATGAAGAGAAGAGAAACAGCAAAAAAGGAAGGATGTGAGTGGTGAAATGTTACAGATAGGTCTTGTAAGTCATGGTCACATTTTTATAACCTAAAGGAAATAGAAAAACCTAAAATGGACTTAAAGAGTGGAGTGACAAAATTAGATTTCTATTTTCAAAAGATACATTTGTCTTTAGGGGGCAGTATTAAAAATGTAAGTAAGAAAGTAAGAAGGCTGGGCGTCGTGGCTCACACCTATAACCCCGGCACTTTGGGAGGCCGAGGAGGGTGGATCACTTGAGGTCAGGAGTTCTAGATCAGCCTGGCCAACATGGTGAAACCTCATTTCTACTAAAAATACAAAAATTAGCCTGGAGTGGACATGCCCACCTGTAATCCCAGCTACTCCAGAGGTTGAGGCAGAAGAATCTCTTGAACCCAGGAGGCAGAGGTGGCAGTGAGCCGAGATCACGCCACTGCACTCCAGCCTGGGTGACAGAGCAAGACTTTGTCTCAAAAAATAAGTAAATAAAGTGAAATGCTGATGCTGTGGAGTGGAGTGGTGGCTGTGGTCAACAGAAGAGCAGGTTGAAAAAGGACTGTCAAAGTGTTTCTGACTGAGGAACTAAAACGATGTTGCTTGCGTTTCTAAAAGGTGGAAATGTAGAGGAAAAACAGGCTAAATTAGTACATGTTTAAATGTGTGTTTTTGTTTTTTTTTTTAAGTTTCCTGAGAGCTATCCAGAAGGATGTCTCACATGCCTACCGCTCAGGAGGGATGTCTGAGTAGCAAATATAATTTGTTAGCCATCAACACTGGGAAAGAAAGAAAGTTGAAGCCATATTTTGGATTAGTTCTGCCACGAAAGGCGTTCAGTGAAACCAGGTTGTAGATCAAGTCTCCATGATTCATCAGTATGTAATGTTTTGATAGATGAAGTATTAGAATACCTGGGACCACAAAAAAAGACACTATTATTACAGTATGAGATATGCCAGAGATCATAAGTTCTTAGAAACCAAAGAAAAATGTGTAATCAGAAATATGTAGTCAACTGTTAACTGTTGCTTTAAAAAAGTAAAGATATTAATTGAAATTGGTATCTTCAATTAGCGAAAATCGGGGAAAACAAAGTATTGGAATTTGAAATTTAAAAATAGCATGCACAAAAGCATAATTTTAAAAAATAACTACAAACCCTTGGCTATGGGGAATGTTATGAAATTGTGAGAAGGTGAGATGCTGATGCTTTGGAGTGGGCTAGTGGCCATAAGTTCAGTCAACAGAAAAGCAGGGTGAAGGAGAGGGAGTGTTAAAAGTTTTCTTTGTATGTAGGGTAGTGAAATAGCTAGGACCAGAGGAAAGAACAGGGAAATAAGCTAGAGATATAGCCTGGAACTCATGTGCTAACACAGTGACTTTTCTTAATTTCAAATATAATGGATATGTTAAAGTTGGGATGTGCCACAATTATACTTTTATTTTTAAAAAATTACTCTAATTAATCTGAAAAAAATTTGGAAGATTGTGTCTGGAGTGAGGAAAAGACGTGTCTGAACCAATTTTAATAAATCAGATGAGTAGTTAGAGGGACACAAAATAAGTCAAAGCATATAAGAAAGTAAGAGGAGGGGCCGGATTGGAGAGTTGACACTTCTGAATTTAGTGAAAGATTACGTGAAAAGAATGACAAATGGTAGGCAGGAATGTCAAAAATGAGTCTTGGTTTTAAAACTTGGTACAGACTAGAATATAGCATTGCTACTCACCAGCACTGGGAACCAGACATCATAAAGTTCATTGATTTCTTCATTCAGCAAATGTTTATGGAGCTGCCATAGTGTTCAAGGCAGTGGTGTACAACAGTGAATACAATAGAAAAAATTTACTAAACACATGGTATTTTCATATGATAGGCAAGAAAAGCAGTACCATTTTATTGATCTCAAATTGGTCAAATAACATCCCTACTTTGTTAATATCTCAAAATGAATGGCTCTTTGGGAGAAGTTTTGGAATTTGAACATTTCCCTTACACAGTTCAATGTTTTACCATGCCATTTTATTTGGGATAATTGCAAGCAAATCAACTTTAAATACGTTTTAATAACTGAAAAAGGGCCAAATATTCTGAAGCTAAAACAAAAATTATACTTGCCTTAAATATACATTGGATTCAATCTGCCCTGATCCTACACAAATAGTCAGCTAACCAATAATGGTAAACCAGAAACACTTCAACTTCTTTCAGAGCCTATGGTGTTGGCATTTGCTTTCTCTGTCTTTTATTCTCTGATGCTTTTATTCTTTTATGCTATGCTTTCTGCATAATTTGAATCAGTTTCCAATTCTGGCTCTGTTAAAATACACTGATTTTAACATTCAAGGCGGTATCTTAAGAATTCAATGTATCCACTATCCCTAATCCTTAATAAGGGAGACTTCAGGCAAATAGTGTCTATATAAATCACAAAGGACATTTTCTTCTTAACTCCACTAGTGGTCAAATATTTATTAGCATAGTGGGTTGCATTTAAACATCCCTAACTGAGTCATGATAAAGAGAATTTGGAAAGAAACCAAAGAGGAGTAATAAAAATGATTAACAATTTAAGAAATGTGTCCTAGGAGAAAAGCCTAAAAGAAACAAGTTTGTAAAGCCTGGAGAAATAAATGTTAGAGCTAGAGGGCCAGCTTAAGCACTATAAATAGTCAAAAGAGTTCGTAGTGATAGAGAGCAAGTGTTCTTTCCAAGAAGTAACCGTAGGTATGTATAGAGATTACAGTAAGGTGTTTCGCCTGAGAAGAGCCTTATTGATTTAATGGATTCCAAGAGTTAGGTATGGCTGGGCGCGGTGGCTCTTGTAATCCCAGCACTTTGGGAGGCCGAGGCGGGCAGATCACGAGGTCAGGAGATCGAGACCACGGTGAAACCCCGTCTCTACTAAAAATACAAAAAATTAGCCGGGGGTGGTGGCGGGTGCCTGTAGTCCCAGCTACTCGGAGAGGCTGAGGCAGGAGAATGGCGTGAACCCGGGAGGCGGAGCTTGCAGTGAGCCGAGATGGCGCCACTGCACTCCAGCCTGGGCGACAGAGCGAGACTCAGTCTCAAAAAAAAGAAAAAAAAAAAAAGAGGTATATTTTCTAGTTTCCTAGTGGGACTATGTTCTTTTTCCCATTACAGGCATACATCTATATTGATAGTTATCCTACAATTGTGTAACTAAAGGCACAGAGGGATATCTAGAATATTCAGAATCCCTATAAATATCCATAATATTTAATTGAATAGACGTTGTTTGACAACTAGTAAGGGAGGGGAAAATATCTCTCAAGAAAAAATAATATTTAACTATTTTCATTTAAATGTCTTGGCCTTCCAATTATCTTGGAGTTATTGTTGTACTACAAATGCCATAAACTTCATGACTTTTAAAATGTCTCTCATGTATGTGTGACTTTAGGAAAGAATTTATTTGGTATTAAATGGCAAAATGTTTGGGAGGAGGCAGTAAAGAATACCTTAAATGTAAAAAAAAAAGTATATTTTTTCCTTTATAATATTACTAAATAATATTCAATGCAATTTATTTTCTGTTTTAGCCCTTGATTTGAAATGTGGGCATTCAGTGTCTACATTTAAAGAAAGCATATCAATGTGTTTATAAACCAAAGTGCAATCTTAGTGCCTCATATAAAAATACCTAAGCAGGCCGGGCGCGGTGGCTCACACTTGTAATCCCAGCACTTTGGGAGGCCGAGGCGGGTGGATCACGAGGTCAGGAGATCGAGACCATGGTGAAACCCGTCTCTACTAAAAATACCAAAAAATTAGCCAGGCGTGGTGGCGGGTGCCTGTAGTCCCAGCTACTCGCAGAGGCTGAGGCAGGAGAATGGCGTGAACCCGGGAGGCGGAGCTTGCAGTGAGCCGAGATGGTGCCACTGCACTCCAGCCTGGGCAACAGAGCCAGACTCCGTCTCAAAAAAAAAAAAAAAAAATACCTAAGCAGCCAATTCTGCATGCTGAAGCAATGAATAATATTACATATTTTACTTAATAGTTTTGGGCCTCTTTATTAACATTAATGGTATATTGATGCTATATCCCAGCATGGAATTATTCCTATTTGCAAGTGTTTTTAACAGCCCAATTAATATATTTATTTTCTTAAAAAGTATACCTATGGGGGTATTATATTAATTTTATGACACTAGGCTATAGAATCAGATATTACATGAATATTGAGTGTTCATGCAATTTATTCCATACACAAATCCAATTTACTGCATTCAAAGTAACAGAACAATATTGAAGGAAGCACTATGCAAAATTACTTAGTCACAGAAATTGTTTGATGATATTATCGGCATTTGTTAGTTGTACCTCCTCCCATATTACCACCACGTAGCAAAACTAACATTAATCCATTCAGAATGTTAGTCTAGTCCCAGAAGAGCCCTGACACTAATTATTCAGAACAAAGTAAAAATTTGCTCCATTTTAAATATTTTTCAAAAATGCTTATAAAATGTGATTTTATAAAATCTCCAATGTTTAACAATGTCGGATTCAAGAATTCTCCCCAATATTACAAAGTCCTTTTGCTCAGTGGAAAATGACACTTTCTGACTATAGCCAATAAGAGTTCTTCAAATTATTGGCAAACACTGGTAAATGGAAACTTGACAGTGTTATATATTTTATAAAGTGGCATACTCACTCCTTCTTTATTGTGCTTTTTGGTGTATAAGTATCCAGCTCTCTTGTAAGCCCTCAAGATAGGGCTTCACCAAGTCCTTTGTGAACACACTTTCAGTAAGAGATTAACAAGAAGAAATATAGAGGGAGAGTTACATTTATTGAAAAATTATGCATCAAATGTCTAATATACAATTATGATATTAGTTAATAAGAGGAAAACAAAGAAAAAGGCAAAAATACTGTTCTTGTCCTTAGAATACTGTGTGTAAGTTTGAAAAATAAAGCATACACAAATTAAGCTATTAGTTATAACCTATGTAGTGAGGACCTATTATGTGCAAGGTAGTAAAATGAAGAAATCGCTTTCATTCTCTCATTAAATCCTTACAATGACATTTTGAGATATTTATTATTGTTGATATTTAGAAGATAAAAGAGAAAAAGGCTAACTTCTAGAAGATTATACAATGAATAATTAGATGATTTGGGTTTGAAACACAGATTTGAGTCCCACACGTGGGCTTTCCATAGAAGACTATGCCATCTCCCCTACTAATTAAGAAACAAAAAGCTTAAGAAATTATGGAAGAGGAAAGGACAATCTCCCAGTAGCTAGATGAATTCAACTCATCTTAAAACTGAGGTCTCCTTTTCTTATCTGTCTGAAGACTAAATTGTTGCTGGGTGTTCCTGAAGTTTCCTTCCATCTCTAGAATTTAATAATTCTATAATTCTATGGTCTTCATGTGACTAGATTTATTGGAGTGGTATTTCTGAAATAAGCAAGACCCAAGCTAATTCTTGAAGAATGGGAGTTTTGGAGACTGGCAGAGGGAAATCCATGGCATTTCAAAGGGGTTTGAAAGAAAGAAGGAATTCAAGCTCAGCAGCAAGAAAAAGCAGAAAAGAGTACATATAACTTGATCACTATGTTTTTGTTGGAGCAGAAGGTGGTATTGTTGGCTAGGTAATGTGCAGTCACATTTATAAGAAGTTTGAAAGCACGGCTGAGGAGTCCCAAGATCAAACAAAAAAATGTTAATACGCTGGTTGGCCTTGAGATGGTGATGAACAGATACTACAGACCTCAAAAGCAGCCGATGGTAAAATGCAGAGTATTTGGAGATGATTAATCCTAGTGAGAGCAAGCTGAATCCAGAAAAGGAAAGTGTCCAAAACAAGGGCATTTATGAGAAAGGATCAAGGTACTAGACAATTAGAATCTGGGCTAGAAACATCATGCAGAAGGGGATTAAGCAGAAGGAAAAGGAAGAATAAGTATAAGGTCTCTAGATTTCATCTACATTAAAGAGTGCCTCGATGTTATCCTCAGAATTCCTTTCTCTATATACTAATACTGTTGCCTTTTTGTATTTTTTCAATTTACATAACCACATATGTATATATGGTTAATATATAACTGATCTTTGCTTTAACTTATATTTATGATATCTTTTGTCTAACTCAGATGAAATATCTAACATGTATTTATTGTTCATGCCCCACTACCTCACCCTTTGCTTCAGATCAGTGTTCAAATTTCAAAAGGCTACTTTCACTGCTGATTTTACCTATTATTCAGCCTTCCTCATGCATCTTCAGATGTTTTTCAAACTTAGCCCATCCTGGTCACTGAAGAGAATGTTAGCCCCCTGTGAATTCACAATTGCCTTCTAGTAACCATGTTTGCCTCGATATCTCCTTTGACAGATATCCTAGAATAAATAGTTCTGATTGTAGTTCTGCCTATTTATTATGTGTAACTCTACCGCTCTGTAATTTCAGACCTTCGAATGATGATAACAATATATGAGAAAGTTGAACATTTTCCTAAGCTAAGAGCAACTCATTCATGTGATGCTTAACCATAACATATATACAATTATTTCACTCAGAAATGATTGCTTGAGAAATTCTCCCTATTTTGGAATTTGACAATTTGCAAGGTGTACTTCACATGTATTTAAGAAAATGTTGTTGAATGCAACTTTGTGTTTCATGGACATTTATGAGAAATATTTATTAGCAACTAATATATGACATGGTATGTTACTTTGCATAGCTGTATTTCATTTAGGTAATATTTTTCATTATTTTCCTGTATTTTTAAAGTAGGTTTTTAGGATTTTCAGATAATGACAATAGCATGTCACTCTCAATAAACTGCTCTTACAGGAGATAAGCTCTCTCTTTTCTCTTGAGACACTTGTAGCATAATGTAGAAGGTGTCAAAAATAATTAAGATGAATGAATGTATATCCAATCAAATGAAATTTATCTTTGGAATTTTGACATTTTTCCTATGCTGTGCACGATTTTAATAAGAGCAAATCAAGTGTGCATTTTCTCAACAGGAGTGGAAAGAATATTATATATAGCAGTTTTGAGTAATTAGTTGGTAGAATAATATAGGGAGTTCAAATCATTAGCAGCCTCTCTGTTTCAACTGTTACACAAACATGGTAAGGGCTTGTGGCCTTTGGTATGGGTAATTTGATAATCTTTCCAAATGAAAAGAATTTCTGTGACTTACATGAACATAAAACTAAGTTCGTCTGAAAAAGAATGCTGTTGGGTAATAAAAACAAGTTTTGTAACTTAACTTATGTATTGCAACCCTCTATTTGTTCAGGAAATTATAGATATCTCTAAAAGCTTCAGTAAAAATGGTCAAAATACTTCCACAGAATATCTTTTTCTATTGACGTGAGTATGTTTTACTATGAATATTTTACTCAGTAATTAGTTTTCTGAAAAGGACTCCCTGCAACTACAGTTTCCTAAGATTTAGATTTGGTCATATCATTAACTCATTCATTCAGTTATCAAAAAAATCATTTGATATGCATAGGAACATTTCTTCAAAATAAGTATGCTCGTATTTGTTTTATATAAGGTCACTGTCTTGTGGGTTACAAATTTGGGGATTCATTTGCCCCCATTTTCAAGCTGTATCATTAATGTCCTCATGTACTGAGAAGTTGGTAAGATTAGAAAAATTTGCATGTTCATTCTGGTATTTAAAGCTGTGGTATCACTCTAATTCCTTGCTATCCAAGTTTCTCCAAATCTAGAGGTATGTCCCCAAGGAAAGAATCTGAATTCTATGAGAGTGCATTCTAGCCAAGAAGTTGAGGCAGCCAAATTGTTCTCTGGTTTTCAAAATTTTATTTCAAATGGTCTCGGATGTCATATGTAAACATTGTTCTTCTACTTTCAAGGAAAAGATGTTGCATTTTTTATCAGCATAGAAAAATTATATCCTGTCCACCACATATAGCCAGAATCTGAGAAATGATGTAGGGCTCCTGATTCATTTTCTCCACATTGCTGGAAATTCTCTAATTAGGTACATGCAGTCATCATCTCACACCATCAGCATGTGGATAACGAGAGGATCCTAGTCAGAGAAGGCAACTAGCCAAGGTCATGCAGGATAGGAAATGCATACACTCCTGCAGCTGCCTTATGGGATCACAACGAGTCTGCATTTTTAGAAATGTTATGATAGTGTCACTTTGAGTCACTAATGGCTACACAGAGAACGTACATGATACCAGCAACGTGACTAAGAGTGGTAATTAAATTTTATTTTCTGATGTCAGTATAAAATGATATAAACTATTATAGAGTAAAATAATATCTCATAAAAATATGTTTTGCATCATAGCAAATATTTTAACAATCAGCAATAGTTACACTGAAGAATTTGGCAACTTACTAGCCAAAGTGAACTTAGCAAGTATGTCAGAGTGAGGTGAGAATTACATGAACTAAGGCTTGTAAAGTGATCTAGTGCAAGGTGTAGCACTTCTGAAGCACTCAGCAAATATTGATATCATTATTACATGTATTAGGCCTTCCTCAAACTATACTTTCAAAGCTTCCTATCTTCTGGCCTATAATTCTCCATGCTTGATAGGCACTACTTCAAATTCTTGTGACATAAAGTAGCAAAATTTTGCACTTATTAAATTGGTCACAGGAGTGCTTTATTACCTTTATTTCTGGGCTCTCATTCTGCAACTTTGGTTTATATGTCTTTATGTCTGTACCATAGTGTTTTTATTATTATAGCTTTGTAATATATTTTGAAATTAGAATGTGCAATGCCTCAAAATAAATCAAAAACTGAAATGTAAGATCTGAAACTGTGATATGCTTACAAGAAAACATAGTGAAAATACTTCATGAGTTTTGTCTTGGCAATAATTTTATCAATACGACACCAAAAGCACAGGCAACAAAAATGAAAATAAACAAGTGGGACTACATCAAACTACAAAGCCTTTGCATTGCAAAAGACATAAGCTACAGAATTTGAAAAGGCAACCTCTGAAATGGAGAAAATATTTACAAACCAAATATCTGATAATAAAAATATTTCCAAAATATATAAGGAATTCCTACAAGTCAATAAGATAAAATAACCCAATAAAAATGGACTTGAATAGGCATTTCTTTAAAAAACATACAAATGGTAAACAGGTATATTTTAAAAATGCACAATATCATTAATAATCAGATAAATGAAATCAAAATTACAATATATCATCTTATAGCTGACAGGATAAATAGACACTATCAAAAAACAAAAGACAAAAAGTGTATTCAGGAATATGGAGGACCAAGGACCCGCTAACATGGGCCGCGTTCGCACCAAAACCGTGAAGAAGGCGGCCAGAGTCATCATAGAAAAGTACTACACGCACCTGGGCAACGACTTCTACATGAACAAGTGCGTGTGCGAGGAGATCTCCATTATCCCCAGCAAAAAGCTCCGCAACAAGATAGCAGGCTATGTCACACATCTGATGAAGCGGATTCAGAGAGGCCCAGTAAGGGGTATCTCCATCAAGCTGCAGGAGGAGGAGAGAGAAAGGAGAGACAATTATGTTCCTGAGGTCTCAGCCTTGCATCAGGAGATAATTGAAGTAGATGCTGACACTAAGGAAATGCTGAAGCTTTTGGACTTTGGCAGTCTGTCCAACCTTGAGGTCACTCAACCTACAGTTGGGATGAATTTCAAAATGCCTCGGGGACCTGTTTGAATTTTTTCTGTAGTGCTGTATTATTTTCAATAAATCTGGGACAACAGCAAAAAAAAAAAAAAAAAAAAAAAGAATATGGAGAAATTGAAACCCTTTCACACTGTTGGAGGAATTGCAAAATGGTTCAGCTGCTACGAAAATAGCATGGAGGTTTCTCAAAAAAATAAAAATAGAACTACCATATGTTCCCGCTTTTGAGTATTTATCCAAAAGAGTTGAAAATGGATCTCAAAGAAATCTTAGAATTCTTATGTTTGTTGGAGCACTATTCACAATAGCTAAAACATGGAAATAATCTAAATGTCTATCAGCAGATGATGGATAAAGAAAATAAAATGTTATTTATTCTGCTTAAAAAACGAAAGAAATTCTGCAATATGAAACAAAACAGATGAAGCTTAAAGAAATCATTCTTTATTATTATTATTATACTTTAAGTTCTGGGATACACCTGCAGAATGTGCAGTTTTGTTACATAAGTATACACGTGCTATGGTGGTTTGCTGCACCCATCTGGTCATCTACATTAGATATTTCCCCTAATGCTATCCCTTCCCTAACCCCCCACCCCTCAACAGGCCTTGGTGTGTGATGTTCCCTTCCTGGTGCCCATGTGTTCTCACTGTTCAACTCCCACTTATGAGTGAGAACATGAGGTGTTTGTTTTTCTGTTCTTGTGTTAATTTGTTAAGAATGATGGTTTCTAGCTTCATCCATATCCCAGCAAAAGACATGAACTGATCCTTTTCTATGGCTGCATAGTATTCCATGGTGTATATGTGCCACATTTTCTTTATCCAGTCTTTCATTGATGGGCATTTGGATTGGTTCCAAGTCTTTGCTATTGAGAATAGTGCCACAATAAACATACATGTGCATGTGTAGAATGATTTATAATCCTTTGGGTATATACCTGGTAATGGGATTGCTGGGGCAAATGGTATTTCTAGTTCTAGATCCTTGAGGAACCACCACATGGTCTTCCACAACATTTGAACTAGTTTACCCTCCCACCAACAGTATAAAACATTCTTATTTCTCCACATCCTCTCCAGCATCTGTGGTTTCCTAACTTTTTAATGATCACCATTCTAACTGGCATGAGATGGTATCTAATTGTGGTTTTGATTAGAATTTCTCTAATGACCAGTGATGATGAGCTTTTTTGCATATGTTTGTTGACTTCATAAATGTCTTCTTTTGAGAAGTGTCTGTTCATATCCTTTGCCCCCTTTTTGATAGGGTTGTTTTTGTTTTTTTCTTGTAAATTTGCTTAAGTTGTTTGTAGATTCTGTATATTAGCCCTTTTAGATAGATTGAAAAAATGTTCTCCCATTCTGTAGGTTGCCTGTTCACTCTGATCATAGGTTATTTTGCTGCGCAGAAGCGCTTTAGTTTAATTAGATCCCATTTGTCAATTTTGGCTTTTGTTACCATTGATTTTGGTGTTTTACTCATGAAGACTTTGCCTATGCCTATGTCCTTATTGCCTAGGTTTTCTTCTAGGGTTTTGATGGTTTAAGTCTTTAATCCATCTTGAGTTAATTTTTCTATAAGGTATAAGGAAGGGGTTCAGTTCCACTTTTCAGCATACGGCTAGCCAGTTTTCCCAACACCATTTATTAAATAGGGAATTCTTTCCCCATTACTTGTTTTTGTTTTTGTTAGGTTTTTCAAAGATCACATAGTTATAGATGTGTGGTGTTATTTCTGAGGCCTCTGTTCTGTTCCATTTTTCTATACATCTGTTTTGATACCAGTACCATGCTGTTTTGGTTACTGTAGCCTTGTAGTATAGTTTGAAGTCAGGTAGCGTGATGCCTCTAGCTTTGTGCTTTTTGCTTAGGATTGTCTTGGCTATGTGGGCTTTTTTTTAGTTCCATGTAAAATTTAAAGCAGTTTTTTTCAACTTTGTGAAGAAAGGCAATGGTAGCTTGATTGGTATAGCATTGAATCTATAAATTACTTTGAGCAGTAGGGCCATTTTCATGATATTGATTCTTCCTATCCATGAGCATGGGATGTTTTTCCATTTGTTTGTGTCCTCTCTTATTTCCTTGAGCAGTGGTTTGTAGTTCCCCTTGAAGAGGTCCTTCGCATCCCTTATAAGTTCTGTTCCTAGGTATTTTATTCTCTTTGTAGCAATTGTGAATGGGAGTTCACTCATGATTTTGCTGTTTGTCTGTTATTGGTGTATAGGAATGCGTGTGATTTTTGCACATTGATTTTATATCTTGACACTTTGCTGAAGTTGTTTATCTGCTTAAGAAGATTTTGGGCTGAGACTATGGGATTTTCCAAATAAGCAAACATGTCATCTGCAAACAGAAACAATTTGACTTCCTCTTTTCCTAACTGAATATCCTTTATTTCTTTCTCTCACCTGACTGCTGTGGCCAGAACTTCCAATAGTATGTTGAATTGGAGTAGTGAGAGAGGGTATCCTTGTCTTGTGCTGGTTTTCAGAGGGAACGTTTCCAGTTTTTGCTTATTCAGCATGGTATAAGCTGTGTATTTGTCATAAATAGCTCTTATTATTTTGAGATATGTTCCATCAATACCTAGTTTATTGAGAGTTTTTAACATGAAGGGGTGTTGAAAGCCAGCTGTGGAAAGACAAATACTGCATAAGTCCAGTCATACAAGATCTCTAAAATAGTCAAATGGATAGAATCAATGAGTGGAATGGTAGTAACTGGAGGCTGAGAGGAGGGGGAAATGAGGATCACTACTCAATTAGCATAAAGTTTATATGAAGCAAAATAAATAAACTTTACAGCTCTGCTGTGTGTCATTGTACTTATAGTCAACACTTAGGTATTGTACACTTAGAAATTTGTGAAGAGGGTTGGTCGCATATTAAATGTTTTTAACATAATAAATATAAATCTCTCTCTCACTGTCTCTCTCTCTATATATATAATTCTGATGATAATGACCTTGAACATTTATTTCATATACCTGTTGACCATTTGTTTTTGTTATTTTTAAGAAATGCCTATTTGAACCTCTCTCTCTCTCTCTCTTTCAGAGAGAGAAAATGGTACAATAAAGGTAATAAAATTCATTCCTTATGCTTATATAGGGATGTACAACAAATTAGGAAAATTCATCTAGAACAAGGAACAGCATACTTTTTCTGTTTAGGTCTAGATATTAAAAGTTTTCAGTTTTGTTATAGTGAAAAATAGTTTTCTAAAAGGACAAAATGAAGGTAGACTATGAAGAGTGTTTTGGGGGGCTCTCCTTAAAATCCTGCTGTGGAAGTTTAGTAGTTTCTTTGGGAATTAATCCCAAGAAGCTAAAGTAAGAGACCTAGAAGAATGAGTCAGGGGAGGATGAAAACACAATTCAAGAGTGCATTTTTATTTTTACTGCTGTGTGCAACAGAAGGGACTCTGCCAGACATCCTGAAATGTACAGTTGCTTTACAGAATTCTCTGCTTGAAAGGCTAATTAATCCTTTAGCTCCTACCTCCTGTTTCTTGAGGGCACCCCCAAGAACATTAACTCCAGTACTTCTGGGCTGAAGTGCATATGAGTCAAGGAGGCTCCTACAGCATTAGAGAAGGACGAGAGGCAGAAAAGTATATCTGTGCCTCCGGTGTTGTGCTGTAAGTTTGAGATAAGCCTGACTTACATAGAGCAGTTCAGCATTGCTGCTACTGAAATAAGAGGTGAACCAAAGAAAATAAAGGAAATAAAGACTGCTATCATCTACTGCTTACACAGATCAAATTTACAAATGGGGAAACACTTACTGTACATTCTTTTTTCCCTGCTCAAATTTATTGAGGTATAATTGATATACAAAAATTGTATATATTTAAGGTGTACAACGTGATGTTTGGATATATGTATATACTGAAATAATTAACAAAACCAAACTAATTAACCTAATTAACCTATCACCTCATATAGTTTCTATTTTGTGTGTCTATTTGTGATGATAGAATCAAGGTTGACTTTCTTGGCAAGTTTCAATTACTTTACATTATTATTAACTGTTCTTGAAGTGCCTTTTTCAGGTCCCCCTTCAAGAATCTCCTTTTAGATCAGCAAGACCTTGATCCAAAAATAGGCTCAGAATTGGAGCTGGTGGGGAAATCACAATATTGACACTATGGTATCTGACATCAATTAATTTTTGCCAATATGATAGGTAAAAAGCAACAACAGTATTAGTTTATTATTTTTGTCTCTTATGAAGAGAATCCAGAATATTTTCATAAGTTTAACAGTTGTATATCTGTTTTTGTGAATTGTTTGTTCATGGCTTTTGCCCATTTTTCTATCAGGCTTTGAGAGTTATTTTTGCTATCAAATTATAAGAATTATTTTTAGGATGTGTGAATGGCTCATTCTTGTAATCCTAGAAATTTGAGTGGACCTGGGGAGGAGACTGCTTAGGTCCGGGAGTTTGAGACCAGCCTGGGCAACATGGTAAAAACCTGCGTCTACAAAAGAATACAAAAACTAGATGGGCATGGTAGTGCATGCCTATAATTCCAGCTATTCAGAAGGCTGAGGTGAGAGGATTGATCGAGTTCAGGAAGTCAAAGCTTCAGTGATCCGTGATAGTGCCACTGCACTCCAGCCTAGGTGACAAAGCAAGACCCTGTCTCAAATAAATAAATAAATAAGTAAGAATGATTTGTATACTGGAGAGATTACCCTTTTGCACATAATCTGTATTGCAAATAGTCTCCCAGTTTGACACCTCTTTTTTAATATTGTTTATGGTGTTTTTGCTACCATACAAACTTTTTTTTTAAAAGGTAATGTAATTTGATTTTGAATTTGAATTTTGAAACACAGTTAAGTTTTTCCCAGGACACTTAATAGTACTTGTATGTTTGACATGTCTTAAACTAAGAGCATTAAAATCCATTTTTAATATATTTTGTCAGTCTCTCGCTGTATTTTCTGTAGCATCTGATTGTAAGAAATATGCACATTTTTTAATTTGGCCCAAAGATCTTCAAAATCATTTATACCACATGAGAAATCTGACCTTTACTTTGTAAAGCATCTTTCTCTTCTTTCATTTCTTTTGGCTTCAATTTAATCTTGTATGCGACTAGGTTCACAATCGATGCTTTTTTACTGTCTCCATTTGCCATGCACACTCTTGCCTACAGAACATCTTTGATCTGAATCTCTGTAATAGCATCCTGACTGGTCTTTTGTGAACTACCCATTGTCCCCTAAACTTTGTTTTCAAAGCATCAGCTGGGGCAATCTTTGTAAAAGTTAAATCATAGTATGCCATTCCTCTCCTTAAAGGTTTGCAACAGCTTCTTGTGCCACTTGGAGTAAAACTCAAATTCCTTAAAGATGGCTTGAAATGTCCTAAGTGTTCTGGTCCCTCACAGCCTCTCTGGGATCCTCATCTACTCCTTGCTGTTCCTGATCCAACTACATCAGCGACCTTACTGATCTTTGGGATTCCCAGTCACATTGTCACCTCAGGGAATTTACACTAGCTATGCCCTTTAGTTACCACACCTCTCACCTATCTGAATAGCTGATTCCCTCAATATCTTCAGATCTTTGCTGAAATATAAAACTTAAATTCTTCCCTCATCACCTTTTTTAATATTACAACATGACCGTGATCCCTCTTACCCTGATCTACGTTTGCTAATTTATTATGGTTATTGTTACTGTGTCTCTCCCTACTAGAATGAAGGCACCAGGAGGAGAGGGATCTCACACAATTTGTTCACTGATGTGTCCTAAGAACCTAGAAAGACACCAGAACATAGTTGGACTCTGAATAATATGTGCTACATGAAGGTCTTTTTCCACCTCCTACTAATCTTGCATCATACAGATATATTCTTCTTAATAATGCCAGTGATCTTTCAAAGCATCATAGAACCACACTATCTCCTTTATTTAAAACCTTTTTAGTGACATCCCATCACCTTTAAAGTGAAACTAACTACCCTAGCCTGAGGAGCAAGGCCCTTCATACTTTATTCCCAGGCTCTCTAATCTTTCACAATTCCCATCTCACATTCTGAATTCTAGCCATGATAAATTGCTCGCATTTTGCCAAATATGCTATGTTTTCTCACAACTCTCTGTCCCTGCCCTTAGGTAGGGTGGCTATATAATTTATCATCTAAACCAGGACACTTCTGAGAGTTAAAGTGGGTGTTATTAATAATTGCACTAGAACATCAGGCACAAAGTAGGACATTCTCAGACAAACAGGGATGAATGGTCAGGTATGTTACCCTCAGGCTTTCTGCCTGAAATGTCCTTCCCAATTTCTTCTCCTGATACTGTCAAAACATCTTTCATGTTTTCAGCTTCTATATCACATCTTCAAATAAGCCTTTTCAGATCTCTGATTCACATCAGACATCCTTCATTCATACCTGATAATACCAATCACTTCTTTTACCGTAATCACCATTTACTTATCTGGGGGCCCATATGAGTGTACGTGTGCTCCTTGAAGGCAAGGAGCTTCTATCCCTGGCACTAGACACAGAGTATACCAAATAATAGATAATATATTGTGAGAGTGTAAGCTTAGGAGTTGAGTTTATGGGCTGTGGTGCCAGATTAATGAGTTTAAATTTGGGATTCTCCAAATTTTAGCTGGGTGTCCTTGAGCAATTAAATAGTCTGCTCGTAGAATGGTTGTGGAAACCAAATGAGTTAATACCAAAATGAATAAGCATAATGTAAGAACTCAATAAACCTTAAATACTTCAGCAGTAATTCAATAACAATTCACTGAATACATAACTTTTCTACCAAAAAAATTAATCATATAAATATTATAACTAATATTCTCACTGGAATCTTACATAGAACACCTATGCACATAATATTTCAACTGATCACTCCCTCAAGAAAACTGCCAGGAAGAACTAGCTCATACATTATAGTATTTTCTATTCATAGTGAGAAAGCTCATTCAAAGCATTAAATGACTTGCACAGAAATTGAGAGAATTGGGAGTTAGTATGCAAATTAACTGTAACACAATCTTGTGTCTTCACCCTTCATCCATGTGCTCTCTCGGCCTAAAATATTCCTCCGTTTTCCCCCAGCTAATCTTCACAATGCTTTAGGATGAGATTTCACCTCATCCAGGAACTTTTTTCTAGTTTTGCTCTGGCCTCCTCCCAGCCAGGCAAGGTGCCCCTCTCCTGGGCAGCACTGTGCTGGACTTTGCTATCTGTGCTGTTTTGCTATCTAGGCCAGGAATTGTGTCTTTTTTATTTTTCTCAGAATCTCTCTCTAGGAGCTAGCTGCTATGCTTGATATTTAGTAGTTGCTTTACTAAACCTGACTCTAAATCTAGTTACAATTTCAATATTCCAAGTAGCTGCTGAAAATCGGCCTTAGAAATTTTTGCTACAAAATAAACACTCACTTGCACACACACACACACACAATCTCTCTCTCACACACACACATATGCACAAAAAACTGCATGTTAAACAGAAAATGAGATGTTAATTGGAAATACCGATTTGAAAAATAATACCGGCATTTATTACATGTTTGTTCTGCCCCCAGCACTCTGCTAAGAACATCATACATGTTTTTGTTGTTGTTGTTGTTGTTGATTTTCCATTTTTGACTTACAGTAACCCTATGGACAAAGTATGGCCTTCCACCTTATAATTATACTATTATTCTCATTCTACACATGAAAAAAATATATTTACACCATTCTTCATGTTTTGTTTGTTGCAAAACTTTAGGTATAGATAGAAGAAAATATTTAAAAAGAAAAGATGCAATTCTAACATATATCCATTTATCTTAAAAAAATTATCAGATGATACATTAGTAGTAGAGGGTAGGGAGAAGTTTTAGAATGAAATACGTGACTGTGCCGTTTCTATTTTCTCATATACATAATGAAAGTCTTTATGTTCTACAAACACATTACAAAAGAAATATCTCCTAAAATTATTATGTAGAGATGGTTCATTCATATACTTTTGCTCTCCAAAATCATCTTTTATTATAGGGTCCCCTAATGAATAGTATTAAATACATCTGATTTTTCTTTTCAAGACATTTCTTTGATTCTTCCAGGATTCTTAGTTTATTCTTCAAAATCATATATTTTCTACTAAAACTTTTAGAAGTTAATTTAGGTTTTCCTTTATATTTTGCAATATAAAACATCCGATTTACTAAAATTAAGTGTATCACTTACTACATAGTTTATTTTTACAAACATTTCAGAGTGGTACACCTAATACTTTTCCTATACACACCTATACATCTATTTGTACGATTTTATGTAATGTGTATATGTGTAAAAATACCATTAACATTTTTTCTCTGAGCTCACATAGAGTATTTGAATCTGTTTAGATAGTGACATACAGGCTGCTGACATATGACAGTGGGTACAGAAGTATATGGTAATAACCTTTGTTGACTTCCATGACTATAGTCACTAGAAATAACTAAAATTTCTTACATTACAGTGAGTTAAAAATCATACTAGCATTTAGTTTGGATTTGACATCTTATTGCCCTTTTTTATATGGATTCATATTAACTTTAAGACTCTTCCTAGAGCAGCAAATCAGCCCCATAATTTCCCCCTTGGTGCTTTGCAATGGCTCTTGAGCCTTTTGCCCCCCATCAATATCGCAAGTAAGTTTGTGCTTCCAGGAAAGAAGAAAATTAAACTCTAGCATCACGATGGCCTCTGTCCCTCTTTCTCCAGCCTTATAGTTCTTATATCCCAACAGTTTGATCCTTCAGTGATTTTAGAATACATAATTTAGTTTGCACAATCCACAACAATTTCATGACTTTGGAAATCCTTCAGAATTCAAGACTAACACTACTCCTATCGCTGCTGCTGTGGCAGGAACGGCTGACTATTAGAAAATGAAAACAACAAATGAGGAGGGATTCTTTTGCTCCAAAATTTGAGAAGAGTAAGACAGAAAATCTATTTCTACTGCTTTATGATTCTTATCATGGTTTATGTGTAAATTTGTTAGAAAATGATTAGATAATTTAGAAATGACTTATTTTAACATCTATAGATGTCAGCAGACATGTTATAAGAAACTTCACAAAGGCATAAATAGGAATTACGTAAAAGTTAATGAAACATAAAAAGTATGTTTGTTGGCCGGGCACGGTGGCTCACGCCTGTAATCCCAGCACTTTGGGAGGCAGAGGCAGGCGGATCACGAGGTCAGGAGATCGAGACCATCCTGGCTAACACAGTGAAACCCCATCTCTACTAAAAATACAAAAAAAAAATAGCCAGGAGTGGTGGTGGGCGCCTGTAGTCCCAGCTACTAGGGAGGCTGAGGCAGGAGATGGCGTGAACCCGGGAGGCGGAGCTTGCAGTGAGCCGAGATAGCAAGATAGCTAGCGCCACTGCACTCCAGCCTGGGCGACAGAGCGAGACTCCGTCTCAAAAAAAATAAAAAATAAATTTAAAAAGTATGTTTGTTTTTTTTTCTCCATGTATGTATGCATGCTGTTATTTTAGAAAAGACTTAATCAGGCCGGGTGCAGTGGCTTATGCCTGTAATTCCAACACTTTGGGAGGCCAAGGTGGGCAGATCACCTGAGGTCAGGAGTTCCAGACCAGACTGGCCAACATGGTGAAAACTCATCTCTACTAAAAATACAAAAATTAGCCGGGCACGGTGGTGCATGCCTATAATCCCAGCTACTCGGGAGATGGAGGCAGGAAATCACTTGAACTTGAGAGGCAGAGGTTGCAGTGAGCCTATATCCGCCACTGCACTCCAGCCTGGGCTACAGAGTGAGACCTCGCCTGAAAGAAAAAGAAAGAACGAAAGAAAAGACTTAATCATTGGTCACTGTTTAGTAAATAGGTAGTTTTGCTTTACTGATTATTATTTCTTACTTGGGAAAGGGATGTGTTTAAAGGTCCCATCTTCTACTCTCTACATTTCAGGTCGGAATAATTATACAAGCATAGTTAAATGTATGCAAAATGCCAAATCCCTATAAGAGTTATTGTCTTTTTATTTGACAGTAGTAATGAAACTGACATACTAAAACTGACTTCTTAACTGTGTCTGCACATGCAACTCGTTCAAGTGGATTACTTTCACTCGTATATCAAAGTAAACAATTGTTCAATTCCACTAACTGGCTTTTAAAATGTGCTTATAAAAATTGGCCAGTGAGATTATTGAAATGTGCAACTGTTGAGATAACTTGGTGAAACAGTTTTTATGGTGATATTATGCAGTCAGATATCATATTACATAATAAATTCAGTAGATGAACTGGAATTTAATAGTTATTTCTATAACAATTTTAAAAATGAAATGAAAGATGGATTGATCTAACCAGAAAATAACATCTCTAGAGAAAAAAAATTCTGAGTTTATTCTTATGAGATGTAGCCTGCACTAAAGTGGAAGTTTCAAATATTTTGTCCATTCATTTATTTTATAAACTAATTATTACGTTTTAATGAATTCACATCAATTTTATTTTTATTGTATTGGAAATAATTTATTAATATCTACAGAATCATTTATTTAATAAAATAACTCAATTTTATGACTAATCTATAATACAGAGGAAAGCTGGAATCTTATGGCTGAAAGGGGAACTTTAAGGGACCCCATATTATAAGTTTCTTCATTTCTAGGCACAACTGAAGCAACTATAAAACTCAAAATTTTAAAACCACTACGTGTGTTAATGTTATTGATCACTACCATAATCACTGACATTTTAATTTTTACAGGACAAAGATGATTCAGTATCTTAGTCTTCCCTTGACCCTCATGATATTTTGTATAGGTCCTTTCTTTCCAGTAAAATATGTTAAAATAGTTGTTAGCTTAAAAATATTTCATAAACATTCAAACTATAAGCAAAGTTTTTATAGGAACTCAATACAGAAAATTCCCTTCTCTGTTCCTTATAGATAATGGATACATCAGTGCAGTTAATTCACATAAAAAAATTACCTTTCTGAAACACAATGTTGAGATTGCCACAAGTTTCAATATAGTGCAAGTCAATAACTAATTGGCATATATAGAAATATTTCATAGCATATTTTCTTGACACACCTAAGTGAATTAACTCTACAAATATTAAATGTTTACTTTTGATATCTCATTAATCATAAAGAAATTTTATTATTACGATCAACATTTGATTTAATAGACCCAGAAATTTTAAACTTAGGATACCTGAAATGTCAAAAACAAAGAGATTTCTGAGACTAAATTTGAATTTATAATTTAAATCTTTCTAATCGCATGTTCACATCATGTTTTTGCAACATAAAATCTTTCCTTTTGAGAAAGTAAGCTCTATTCTGGGGGACTGTCAATACTTTAAGGAAAGAAAAGAAAATGTAGTAGGCTAAGAGAAAAGAAAAAGAAGACTTTCGATTCTGGGAACAAATGGAGGGCAGGAGTGAAAAAAAGAGAAGAAGAAAGAAGGAGAAAACATGAATGGTCTAGAAGTTTTTCTTGCCTCAGATTCCATGTAGTACAATCTACTAATATAGTGTTCAAACATTCTTGAAGCATATAAAGAATACTCCACATGAGCATCAGTTTTGTGTGAAAAATAAAAATTTTTCAATAGTTAAAAGATATATATTTTTTCCATTGGAAATATATATATTTTTATCAGAAAAAAATTTCTAATAACCCACATATTAAATACACAGGAGCTGAAGTGAAGTAGAAGATACTTCTTGGACTGAACTACAGGAAATAAACTTTGAAAACTGAAAATGAAATTCTTAATTTCCTTAAAAAGTAATGGAAATGCATATTAATAGGTATTGATGGATCATTATTTAAGCATTAATTAAATTCTTTAATCTTGTGCCTAGAAATGTAAATTTAGCTTTTGAAAAGCCTTCAGGATTTGGAAACTTAACTGACTGTATACATTTTTCTTAGCTGTTATAAAATTCAGATTCACTGCACATTTTAAAATTCTAAAAATAAATTTAAAAGTTTCTTCTTACTTTTCTTCTTTCTGGTTCAATCTTTATTTTTTTCCAAAAATATTTTGTTACTTACACACACATACATATGTGTGCATGTACATGTATATATATATTTTACCATATTAATATTATAAGCTTCTATATATTAAAAACACCATTAAATAGTAGGCAAAAAATACAACTTCGGAGAAGATATTTCAACGCATATAATCGAAAAATAATTGTAGTATATATTATACAATAACATTGTGTACATTACTTTGGTTTGAATGTGTCCCATAGAAAATTCAAACATTGCCAATATGATGGTATTAAGAGGTAGAGCATTTAAGAGGTGATAAGGTCTTGAGTATGCTTTTCTGATGACTGCGATCAAGGCTCCTATAAAGGGCCTTCTTCATACATTATTTGTTCTTCTGCCTTCTGCCATGTGAGAACATGGGATTCCTGTGTTGTGGCCTTCTCCCTTCCACCATGTGAGGACACAGGACTCCTGTGTCTTGATACCTGATGCAACATCAAAGCCCCATCTTGGAAACAGAAAGTAGTGCTCACCAGAAAACCTAACCTGCTGGTGCCTTGACCTTGGACTTTCCAGCCCCCAGAACTCTGATGAAATACAATTTCTGTTCTTTATCAATTACTCAGTCTACCGTATTTTGTTACAGCAGCACAAATTGACTAAAACATACATGAAAAGCAAAAAGACAATTGACATAAGATAGACAATGGCAAAAATATAGACATTTCCCTGAAAAAAATGCAATAATATTTAATAAATACATTAAAAATTTCAACCTAGTCAGTAATTATGGATTTGTTAAATAAAACCTTAATGAAAAAAATTCAAACCACCACAGCTGGCAGCAATAATTTTGTCAGATAATATTAGCATCTGTGAAGAAATGTAATAGTGCAGACCTTAATACACTGCTAATGAAAAATCAACTGATAGAACTACTATGGATGGCAAGTTGATAAGTCTTAAGTAAAACTAAATATGCACATTCCAACAATCAACACTTCCACTACTAGGTAGATATTTTTACTAGATACTTTTAAACAAGTGTATAAGAAACCCCAGAAAATAATACATAGTCATAGGTTATAAAAATATGTATTGTTCATAACAAGTCCAAAGATAAACAAAAGGTAATAGAACAATCTACAAACAAGAGAATGGAAAAAAAATATGTCATTTATAATAGAAAGCTTTATACTTGAGTAAACAACAATAGAGAACAGCTTTGTGTATCACCATGAATGAAGCTTAGAGACAATACAATGAAACAACTGAATTGATACCATATATACAAAGCTCAAAAAGTACTTAGAACTACCATTCAACTCCAAAAATCCCATTACTAGGAAAAACCCAATGGAAAATAAATCATTCTGTCAAAAAGACATACACACTTGTATGTTTATTGCAGCACTATTCACAATAGCAAAGACATGGAATCAACTTAGGTGCCTATAAACGGTGAATTAGATAAATAATATGTGGTACATAAACACCATGGAATACTACACAGCCATACAAAAGAATGAAATCATATGCTTTGCAGCAACATGGATTTAGCTGGCTAGTATCCTAAGCAAATTAAATCAGGAACAGAAGACCAAATACCACATGTTCTCACTTAGAGTAGAAGCTAAATATTGGGAACAAATGGTAATAAAGGTGGGAATAATAGACATGTGAGACTAGTAGAGGGGGGAAAGAGAGGAGGGACAAGGGATGAAAAACTACCTGTTGGGTACTATGCTTACTACCTGGGTGACTGGATCATCATTAGTACCCTAAACCTTAGTGTCACCCAATCTTACCATGTAACAAACCTCCAGATGTACCTTCTGAACCTAAAATAGAAGCTGAGCTTTCTTTTTCCTTTTTTTTAATTTTTAAAGAATGTTTAGAAGAAGTGAGAGGTGCTCCTTATATTGAAGTTCCCTTGTTTCACTGGAGGGCACAATATGGAGGTTACAATCATTGGCTACAGATTGTAACATATAGGCTAAAATGTCCATAGGTAAGACAATCAGTAAAACTTTGTGATTCAGAAACAAATCAGCATCTTTCTCAATATTAGCTGTTTATGCATTAATCAGTATATATGCAATTTGAGGAACTCAGAATTTTTTTTTTTTTTTTTTTGAGAGATGGAATCTCGCTCTGTCACCTAGGTTGGAGTGCAGTGGCGCAATCCCGGCTCACTGCAACCTTGCAACCTCCATCACCCGGGTTCAAGCCATTCTCCTGCCTCAGCCTCCCAAGTAGCTGGGACTACAGTCTCGTAGAAAATATTTTGCATCCTAAGGTTTTCTTCACCCTAAGGAAAGGATGTCATTATGAATCACACCACCTCCCAAGACAGGTTAATTTGGAAGCCTGTTTACTTTTAAACTGCCAAAAGAAACCTAAAGGTTAGTTTTACAAATGTTAATAGGGTTGGCTTTACTGTATCAGCAAACAGAAACCAAGACTTAAGGACAAGTATGAGTATCTCCAGAAGGGTTAGGGTAAATTAGTGTCAATAGGATCATTTTTTAACTGGAAACAAATAAGTTGATAATTCAACTAAATAAAAACATCAGCTATGACCATAAAAGTCACTTAACCTCCCTGAACCCATCTTTCTGCTTATTGAAGTGCAAGCATTATTTCTATTATTTTATTATTCTAAGTTAAAAACCATGTGATTAAACAACAGAATGTATATCTAAAGTTCATAGGTTACTATTCATATAAATTCTTTCTCTTTGTGAAATATGTGTATCTAATTATGACTTTCAGGATATTTATTTCAGTTTCTGAATCCAAGGAGGTAGGATTTTTTCTTTTTAATTTCTTTAAGAAGGGCAAATCTTGACTCTGGGCTATACATTATGCCAAATAATCATGCTAGATTGAGCAAGATCATTTCACAAGTTAGCCAAACAACATATCATTCTTATTAAGAATCACTGCAATGGCTTTTTCCAAAAAGGGTATACAACTCTTTCCATGACAGCATATACAAGATAAGCAAACCAAGGCCCAAGGATCAAACCTAGTCTGCTATTAATTATTGTAAATCAAGTTTTATTGGAACACAGCCATACCCATTTATTTGCATAGTGCCCTTGGCTGTTCTACAGTGGCTATTTGAATAGTAAGGATAGAATCTATCTAACTTGCAAAGACTAGAATATTTGCTATGTGGCTTATTAAATAGAAAGTGTATTAATTAGTCCTGGTGTATTAATTAGTCCATTTTCACACTAATATAAAGATACTACCTGAGAATGGGTAATTTATAAAGGAAAGAGGTGTAATTGACTCACAGTTCCCCACGGCTGGGGAAGCCTCAGAAAACTTACAATCATGGCCGAAGGTGAAAAGGAATAAGGCACGTCTTACGTGGTGGTGGCAGGAGAGACAGAGAGAACACACTTAGGTGAAAATTGCCACTTTTAAAACCATCAGATCTCATGAGAGCTCCCCCACTCTCATCATAACAGGATGAGGGAAACTGTCCCCATGATCCAATCAACTCCCAACAGGTTCCTCCCTTGACATGTAGGGATTATAATTTGAGAGAAGATTTGAGTGTGGATACAGAGCCAAACTATTTCACTCTGCCCCTGGTCCCTCCAAAATCTCATGTCCTTTTCATATTTCAAAACCAATCATGCCTTCCCAACAGTCCCCTAATGTCTTAACTCATTCCAGCATTGACTCACAACTCCAAGTCCAAAGGCTCATCTGAGACAAGGCAAGTCCCGTCTGCCTATAAGCCTGTGAAATCAAAAGCAAGTTAGTTACTTCCAAGATTCAATGTGGGTAAAGGCATTTGGTAAATGTTTCTACTTCATATGGGAGAAATTGGCCAAAACAAAGGTGACACAGGCCCCTTGAAAGTCTGAAACCCAGCTGTGCAGTCATTAAATCTTAGAGCTCCAAAATCTCCTTTGACTCTGTGTCTCACATCCAGGGCACGCTCATGCAAGGGCTGGGCTCCCACACCTTCAGGCAGCTCTGCCCCTGTGTCTCTGCAGCGTGCAGCCCCTGAAGCTGTTTTCATAGGCTGGTGTTGAGTGCCTGTGGCTTTTTCAGGTGCATGATGCAAGCTGTTGGTGGATCTACCTTTCTGGGGTCTGGAAAATTGTGGCCTTTTTCTCATAGTTCCACTAGGCAGTGCCCCAGGGGTACTGTGTATGAGGGCTCCAACTGCACATTTTCCCTCTGCATTGCTCTAGTAGAGGTTTTCCGTCACAGCTCCACTGCTGTAGCACTTTTGCCCAGACATACAGGCATTTCCACACATCCTTTGAAATCTAGGCACAGGCTCCCCAAGCTCAACTCTTGTCTTCTGTGCACCCCCAGGCAAAATACCAAGTGGAAGCTGCCAAGGCTTGGGGCTTGCACCCTCTGAAGCAACAGCCTGAGCTCTACATAGGCACCTTTTAGTCACGGCTGGAGCTGGAGTGGCTGGGACACAGGGTACCAAGTCTGGAACCTGCACAGAGCAGCAGGGCCCTGGGTCCAGCACACGAAGCCATTTTTCCCTCATAAGCTTCTGGGCCTGTGAAGGGAGGAGCTGCCATGAAGGTCTGTCTCTGACATGACCTAGAGACATTTTCCTTATTGTCTGGGCTATTAGCATTCAGCTCCTCCTTACTTATGATGCAGATTTCTGCAGCAGGCTTGAATTCCTCCCCAGAAAATGGGTTTTTCATTTCTACCACATAGTCAGGCTGCAAATTTTTCAAACCTTTTCAGGTTGTCTTTATAGCAGTGCCCCATTCCCAGTACCAATTCTCCGTATTAGTCTGTTTTTACATTGATACAAAGGTACTCCCTAATAAATTAGAATAGGATAAACGTAAGCATTTAGAAGACTGGATTGTTATAAATTGTTTTATTAACATGCATGTGTAAATGGGTATTTTCAGGACCTAGAAATGATGCGGCGGGGGGGGGGGGGGGGTTATGAAATAGGTTAAATTATAATAAAAAATCATTTGGGCACAATTTGAACAAAAATGCTACTATTCACTTACCATTATGTAATACCTAAGGTTCTTGCCTAGCCACGCCAAAGAATTGGTGTGGCCGCTGATGGTGGTGAGTGATAGAGACACAGACCGAGAGAGAAAAAGCTGTAGGCTTTCTTGAGCAGAGTGAAAGGACAAAGCTTCCACAGTGTGGAAGGGGTCTGGAACAGGTAGCCAGAGTTAGATTATGTGACTGCCTTTTAAACTCTTTAAGGTGGGAAATACATATGGGGAGAAGATGTTACCAGAGTGAGAAACAAAGGCAATTAACCCTTTGTAACATGTCTTAGATCTTGAGGAAAACTGGAATTGCAACTTAGGTTTTATCTACTTTATGACCTTGCAGCAGCATGGCAAAGGAGACAGGATCTTACAGGACTTTGTTACAAAGTATGTTTTCAAGGAATTGGAATTGGGAGGATAGATGAGGTCCGCTGGTCACAGAAAAACAGGCAGTTAACATTCCTAATAAATTAGGTATTGATGGGACGTATTTCAAAATAATAAGAGCTATCTATGACAAACCCACAGCCAATATCATACTGAATGGGCAAAAACTGGAAGCATTCCCTTTGAAAACTGGCACAAGACAGGGATGCCCTCTCTCACCACTCCTATTCAACATAGTGTTGGAAGTTCTGGCCAGAGCAATTAGGCAGAAGAAGGAAATAAAGGGTATTCAATTAGGAAAAGAGGAAGTCAAATTGTCCCTGTTAGCAGATGACATGATTGTATATGTAGAAAACCCCATTGTCTCAGCCCAAAATCTCCTCAAGTTGATAAGCAACTTCAGCAAAGTCTCAGGATACAAAATCAAGATACAAAAATCACAAGCATTCTTATACAGCAATAACAGACAAACAGAGAGCCAAATCATGAGTGAACTCCCATTCACAATTGCTTCAAAGAGAATAAAATACCTAGGAATCCAACTTACAAGGGATGTGAAGGACCTCTTCAAGGAGAACTACAAACCACTGCTCAATGAAATAAAAGAGGATACAAACAAATGGAAGAACATTCCATGCTCATGGGTTGGAAGAATCAATATTGTGAAAATGGCCATACTGCCCAAGGTAATTTATAGATTCAATGCCATCCCCATCAAGCTACCAATGACTTTCTTCACAGAATTGGAAAAAAACTACTTTAAAGTTCATATGGAACCAAAAAAGAGCCTGCATCACCAAGTCAATCCTAAGCCAAAAGAACAAAGCTGGAGGCATCACGCTACCTGACTTCAAACTATACTACAAGGCTACAGTAACCAAAACAGCATGGTACTGGTACCAAAACAGAGATATAGATCAATGGAACAGAACAGAACCCTCAGAAATAACACCGCATATCTACAACTATCTGATCTTTGACAAACCTGACAAAAACAAGCAATGGGGAAAGGATTCCCTATTTAATAAATGGTGCTGGGAAAACTGGCTAGCCATATGCAGAAAGCTGAAACTGGATCCCTTCCTTACACCTTATACAAAAATTAATTCAAGATGGATTAAAGACTTAAATGTTAGACCTAAAACCACAAAAACCCCAGAAGAAAACCTAGGCATTACCATTCAGGACATAGGCGTGGGCAAGGACTTCATGTCTAAAACACCAAAAGCAATGGCAACAAAAGCCAAAATTGACAAATAGGATCTAATTAAACTAAAGAGCTTCTGCACAGCAAAAGAAACTACCATCAGAGTGAACATGCAACCTACAGAATGGGAGAAAATTTTTGCAACCTACTCATCTGACACAGGGCTAATATCCAGAATCTACAAAGAACTCCAACAAATTTACAAGAAAAAAACAACCCCATCAAAAAGTGGGCAAAGGACATGAACAGACACTTCTCAAAAGAAGACATTTATGCAGCCAAAAAACACATGAAAAAATGCTCATCATCACTGGCCATCAGAGAAATGCAAATAAAAACCACAATGAGATACCATCTCACACCAGTTACAATGGCCATCATTAAAAAGTCAGGAAACAACAGGTGCTGGAGAGGATATGGAGAAATAGGAACACTTTTACACTGTTGGTGGGACTGTAAACTAGTTCAACCATTGTGGAAGTCAGTGTGGCGATTCCTCAGGGATCTAGAACTAGAAATACCATTTGACCCAGCCATCCCATTACTGGGTATATATGCAAAGGAGTATATAAATCATGCTGCTATAAAGACACATGCACACATATGTTTATTGCAGCACTATTCACAATAGCAAAGACTTGGAACCAACCCAAATGTCCAACAATGATAGACTGGATTAAGAAAATGAAGAAAATGTGATACATATACACCATGGAATACTATGCAGCCATAAAAAATGATGAGTTCATGTCCTTTGTAGGGACATGGATGAAACTAGAAATCATCATTCTCAGTAAACTATCGCAAGGACAAAAAACCAAACACTGCATGTTCTCACTCATAGGTGGGAATTGAACAATGAGAACACATGGACACAGGAAGGGGAACATCACACTCCGGGGACTGTTGTGGGGTGGGGGGAGGGGGGAGGGATAGCATTAGGAGATATACCTAATGCTAAATGACGAGTTAATGGGTGCAGCACACCAACATGGCACATGGATAAATATGTAACAAACCTGCACACTGTGCACATGTACCCTAAAACTTAAAGTACAATAATAAAAAAAAAGAAACAGAAAAAATAAAATAAAATAAAATAAAAACAGGCAAAAGAGTTGAATAAAAAAAACATTCCTTTTACTTTAGTTTCAGGGGAGGCGGAAGGGAAAGAGAAAGAGAGGACACAGGAAAACTTATGGCAAATGTTTCGCTGTTTATAGCTTTCTTGGGGAAGAAAACACATGTACAAATCCTGGTGTTAGGAATATTTTAAGCATATATCTTCAATATTATTCATCCAGGACCGAAGTAAGTCCTGATGCAGGAAATGAGTGAGTTTCACAGCTTTCTGAGCCCCTACTCGACCCGGGAAGCCCAGCTGGCACCTCCTCTCAATCACAAGGTTTTTTGTTTGTTTGTTTGTTTTATCATATTGGCGTTGTGTTTATTTCCTCTCTACTCTTCTAAGTGCCTGAAGAGTAACAAATGCACTTCTAAATGCTTTTGTTATGCCTCTTTGCTAGCTTGTACATTGTTCTTTCTTCTCCCCTAACCTCAGCTCCACGATATTACCCATACATACCTCTGAAATACATCTGATTGAATATAAAATTATTGCAGTGACACAGATTGCATGGTTTCGTGTTGACGTAAATGTTCACCCTGAGCACCAGTCTAACACATAATCAATGTTTTCATTTTACTTAGTAACTGTTATTTTCCCCTATAGAGCACAGGAAAAAAAAAAAAAAAAAAAAACCTAAGTTCACTTGCTTTTAAATTCACTGCAGTTTTTTTTACTACCCTTAAAAAACCTTTTCAACTTACCCTATTTTGTACCCAAATCAAGTGATATATTGCAATTGGGTACATGACAGAATAGGCTGACTGTAATAAGGATAGGAACATTGTATATAATGTTTTACATAATTATAAGCACTCAGCAACCTTTTGTTCAGTGGATCCAGTGATAATTTCATAACTAGTTAAATGAAGGAACTACCCTGATTAATTACATAATTCCTCCAATTAAATCAAGCTTGACTTCTTGACTGGATTAATTTAGCAACATTAAAAACAACAGCAACAACAAAATGCCCTACAATTCAGCAAGATATTTTGAGAATATCAACAAATGTAAATAAATTTAAACATATGTTTACATGGAAATGTAAAAGACCCAGAATAGCCAACTTAATACTAAAGGAGAATAAAAAAGTCAGAAGACTAACACTACCTGACTTCAAGACTCCCTATAAAACTACTGTGTTCAAAACAGTATTATATTGGGGAAAAATAGACAAATATATCAGTGGAATAAAATACAGTTCTCAGAAATAGACTCATATAAATCCAGCAAACAGATCTCTGACAAGAGCAAAGGCAGTAGCATGGGAAAAGGATAATCTTTTCAACAAGCAGTGCTGGAATAACAGAACATCTGTATGCAAATGAGTGAATCCAGGCACAGACTTTATACTCTTTTCAAAAATTAATTTAAAATGGATCACAACCTAAATGTGAAACACATAACTATAAAAATTCTGGAAGATAACATAGGAAGAACACAGGTGACCTTGGATGGTGATTACTTTTTAGATAGGACACCAAAGGCATGATCTATGAAATAGACAATTAATAAACAGGAATAAATTAAACTTAAAAGTTCCTTCTCTGAAAAAAACAAAAACAAAAACAAAAAAACACTGTCAAGAGAATAAAAACAGAAGCCACAGACTGAGCAGAAATATTTGCAATCTACGTATTTGATAAAGGAGTGTTAAAGAAAATAAACTACAATTTTCAAAAATGGGCTAAGGACCTTAACAGAAACCTCACCAAAAATATACATAAATATTGCAAATAAGCATATGAAAAGATGCCCCAAACTGTTTATCATCAGAAATATGCACATTAAAATAACAATGAGATACCATAATACACCTATTGAAATGGCCAAAATCCAAGAAGAACACTGAAGCCACCAAATGCTGGGAAGATGTGGAGCAACAGAGACTCTCATTCATTGCAAAATGAGACAATGATTTTGGAAGTTAGTCTGGCAGCATTTCACAAAACTAAGCATACCCTTATTATAAGATTTAACAGTTGAGCTTTTTGGCATGTACCTAAAGGAGCTGAAAAAGGTACATCCACAGAAACAGCAGCACGTGAACGTTTAAAGCAGCTTTACTAATAATTGACAAAATGTGGAAGCAACTGAGCTTTCCTAAAATAAGCTAATGGAGAAACAAAATGTGGAACATCCAGATGATGAAATGCCATTTAGTGCTAAAAAGAAATAAGGTATCAAGCCATGAAAAGTTATGAAATTAACTTATTAAATACTATTAAGTGAAAGAAGCCAATCTGAAAAGGCTAAATACTGTATAATTTCCATTTATGACATTCTGGAAATGGTGAAACTGAAACAATGAAAAGATCAGTGATTGCCAGGGGTTATGGAGGAGTGGGGGATGAATATCAGAGCACAGAGGATTTTCAGGGCAGTAAAAACCAGTATGATTTCATAATACATGTTATTATACATTTGTCAAAACCTATAGAATGTAGAGTACCAAGAGTGAACCCATATGTAAACGATGGACTTTGGACAATATGATGCATCGGTGTAGTTTCAACAATTGTGATAACAATATACCACACTGGTGGGGGAATGGTAAAAATGGGGGAGGGTTTTTATGGGTAATTTCTGTATTAAATTAATCTCTTAATTTTGCCGTGAACCTAAAACTGCTCTAAAAACATCATCAAGAAAAAAAAATCCACTTCCAACAAGAGGTAAATAGAATAATCTTTGGGTTAGATTTTTGTAGGTGGAGACAAAGAAAATAAGGACAAAAATAGTCAATTTATTTAGGAGAAAAGATAATCTGATTAGGCCTGAATTGCTATTAAAAAAAAAAAGCCCCTCTACTATATTCTGAAGAATATCTGATTTAATGTAAGGATATTTTAATACATGCTTACAACTTACTTTGTCCTTAACTTTGCAAATAGCTTCAAAAATCATACTAGAGTCTGAACTCTGCAGGAGCAAAGATAGGACACTGCATGCTGAGCTTTTTGACATACTACAAGTAGTGGCAGAATAATCGGATTTCCTTTGTGTTGAAAAAAATACCCAGTGAGTTTCTGGTAATCCTAAAAACATCTAATCTATAGATTCTCATTCAGAGAAATAAGCTTCCTGCTATAGGAAAGGTATCATGAATTCCAGGTTGCAATTTATATAATTGGATGTGAACAACAACTATTTATATAATAGGCATAATAAATTTCTCCAGAATTCTCTTGAGTAATTTAGATAATATCATAGAAGGAACATTGAGACTCAAATTATAGTCCAACATTTTTAAATTGAGGGTAGGAAAACAAAAGAGATTTTTACAGTTATTAAAAGAAAATATAAATTTTAAAATGAGTACTGAACTCCGTTTGCTATGTAATTTCTGGGCAATTGTAAGCATATCAATGTAATGAATCAATAGCACTTCAAATATTAAGAAATTAAACATTTTAAGAATCAATATCCTCAGTTATAATTTTTCAGTGCCTATAATTCAGTAATTATGTCCAGAAAAATAAGAAATTGGAAAAACCAGATATAGATTTAACAAAAGATTGTTATGTAATACACGGTTTAGAGCATATTTAAACTTAAATATTTTAAATTGAATTAAATTAGTTTAATTAATTTTCCAAAATTTGAGATCATATTGATTCTGTAAAATCAGGGTAAGCACAACAGTGAGGTTGAGTGAGATGAAAGAATCAACTCTTCTGGAGGCAGCAATGTGCAATACCACCTGAGTTCTTGTCCTGAACTAATGTCACTCTTTCCACCTTGCATTCTATTCAGAGTTCCAGCAATTTCTGCTAATATCTGGGTCCTAAAATGCCCCAGGGTCATGTTGAACAATAAATAAAATCAGACTCTGGGTGAATTCCCAACCTGTATAAAATCCTGATTTTTAACTGATAAGAATATTTTGAAACAATGTAAACCTTATTTAAACATTTGTTAGCTTACAATAATAATTTCCACCAGCTTCTGCAGGAGTGGTATTTGAAAATATCCGTTTTCAAATTGAGAGATTTATGACAAAGCAAACTATAATCAGGATTGGTTTAAGCAAGATAAGACTTGAAATAAGTAATATATTTGCAATCACTTTTATATACTCACACTCTTCAATAATTACACTAAAGAAATACAAAGAGAAACTGGAAAGGGGCCAGAGTAAGAGTACTATTTTATAAGAACTAAATGACAGACAAGTAAGTTGGCTGTTCACTACTCATTCAGATTCTCAAAGGATATTGCTGTCATCTGAGAAAAAAGAGATATTCACATTACATCTACTTTTATAAAAATTTCAGCAAAATTCCGCATTGGAGGTTGCTATCTGGGTTACAGAAACGGGAAATAAATTGAAAGTTCAGAATATTAAGCTGACTGGCATAAAGAGGTTATCATAAATATATGCTGAAAGGCAGTGATGTCTTAACCTAGAAGCTTTGTTAAGAAAAAAAAAATAACTACAGAAAATAGAACATGTCCTCGGGTAACTTTTTCCATGTGCTAGTTTGGGTCTCTCAAGTGTTTTCTTGCCTGCAAAAGTATGTGCGTGTGTGCATTCCTGTACCTACTTGCTAACTAACTATATCCATAATGCTAATGCAATTTCATATTGTAGAAAATAATAATGTCTGACTTAGCAAGATCTTTCACGTGTTTTTCCTTATACTTACTTTGAGTTTTTTATTTCTTGAATATCTCAGGACAACTTCTCATTCTCTATGCGTGAAGTACTATGCATTTCTGAATTTCTCAATATAACTGCTCTCTGGTACTGACACCTAATAAAGCACCTTAAAGTGACTAGTAAAAGAAAGAAAACTGTTCCATTGGTCAATGTGTCAATTTTCATACTAGTACCATGTTGTTTTAACTACTATCACATTGTAGCATAGTTTGAAATCAGGTAGTATGATGCCTTCAGCTTTTTTTTTTTTCCTCATGATTTCCTTGGCTATTCATGTGTTTTTTGCATTTTCATATGAATTTTAGGATTACTTTTTTCTATTTCTATGAAAAAACACATAGTGTTTTGTTAGGAATTACATTGAATTTGTAGAACATTTTAGTAGTGCAAATATTTTAACAACATTTATTATTCCAATCTAAGAACACAAGATATGTCTCCATTTATTCATATCTTCTTCAATTTATATTAATGTTTTATAATTTTCAGTCTACAGCTCTTTCACCTTCTTGGTTAAATGCATTTCTAATTATTTCATAGCTATTGTGAATGGAATTATTCTCTTGATTTTGTTTTGGTAAAGTTCATTGTTAGAGCAGAGAAACATTACTGATTTTTGCATGTTGATTTTGTATCCTGCAACTTCACTGAACTCATCAGTTTAAACAGTGTTTTCAGTGGAATATGTAGGGTTTTCTACATATAAATTCATGTTATCTGCAAAAAGGGAGAATTTAACTTCTTTCTTTATAATTTGAATATCTTTTATTTTTTTCTCTGACCTCACTGCTCTGGCTAAGACCTCTAGTACTATATCGAATAGATGTAGTACAAGTGGGCATTCTTATCTTGTTTAGGATCTTAGAGGAAAACTTTTCAACTTTTCCACATTGAGTATGATGTTAGCTGTGGGTTTTTCAAATATGGCTCCTATTGTGTTAAGATATATTTCTTCTATACTGAATAATTTTTTCTTTTTTTCCTTCCTACCCTAATCTTAACCCTGCCCTTAACCCTTAATTTGTTGAGAGTTTGTGTCATGAAAGGATATTGGATTTTGCCAAATGCTTTTTTTCATTGTCTAGTGAGATGATCATATGATTTTGCTTAATTCTGTTAATGTGGTATATCACATTTATTGATTTGCATATGTTGAATAGGAAGCTCAGAAAAGAATCCATACTTTGGTGGTCAATTGGTCTTTGACAAAGGTGTCAAGAATATACAATGGGAAAAGCTCAGTCTCTTCAATAAATGTACAGGGAAAATTTTGTATCCACATGCAAAAGAATGAAATTGGCCCCTTATCTCACATTGTATACAAAAATCAACTAAAAAATGGATGAAAAACTTAAACATTTTTCTGGGTATCTACCCAGTAATGGGATTGCTGGGTTGAATGGGAGTTCTGCTTTTAGCTCTTTGAGGAATCTCACACTGCTTTCCACAACGGTTGAACTAATTTACACTCCCACCAACAATGTATAAGTGTTCCCTTTTCTCCACAACTTTGCTAGCATCTGTTATTGTTTGACTTTTTAAAAATAGCTGATCTGACTGGTTTGAGATGATATCTCATTGTGGTTTTGATTTGCATTTCTCTAATGATTAGTCATATTGAGCTTTTTTTCATATGGTGGTGGCTGCATGTATATCTTCTTTTATAAAGTGTCTGTTCATATCATTTGCCCACTTTTTTATGGGGTTGTTTGTTTTTGTCTTGTAAATTTGCTTAAGTTCTTTATAGAAGATGGATATGAGACCTTGGTCAGATGCATAGTTTGCAAATATTTTCTTCTATTCTGTAGATTGTCTGTTTAATCTGTTGAAATTTATTTTGTTGTGCAGAGCTCTTAAGTTTAATTAGATTTCACTTGTCAATTTTTGTTTTTGTTGCAATTTTTTTTTGTGTCTTTGTCATGAAGCCTTTGCCCATTCCTGTGTTCAGAATGATATTGCCTAGGTTGTCTTCCAGAATTTTTATAGTTTTGGGTTTTACATTTACGTCTTTAATCTACTTTGAGTTGATTTTCGCATATGGTGTAAGGAAAATCATTCTACCATAAAGACACATGCATGCAAATGTTCATTGCAGCATATTCACAATAGCAAAGACATGGATTCAACTTAAATGCCCATCAATTACAGACTGGAAAAAGAAAATATGGTACATATATATCATGGAATATTATGCAATCATAAAAACAATAATATCATATATTTTTCCAGAACATGGATGGAGATGGAGGCTATTATCATTAGCAAACTAATGCGAGAACAGAAAACCAAATACTGCGTGTTCTCACTTATAAGTGGGAGCTAAATGATAAGAACACATGGACACAAAAAAGAAAACAATAGACACTGTGGTCTACTTGAGGGTGGAAGGTGGGAGAATGGAGAGGAGCAGAAAAGACAAATCTTGGGTACTGAGTGTAATACCTCGGCAATTAAATAATCTTTACAACAAACCCTCATTACATAAGCTTGCCCATGTAACAAACCCTAACATATACCCCTGAACATAAAAGAAAAGTTAAAATAAAAAAAGGACTTAAACTTAAGACATGAAACTATAAAACTACTAGAAAAAAGAAAAAAAGAAGAAAAACCACTTGACACTGAGCTGGGCAATGATTTTTTAGATTTGACCCCCAAAGGGCAGGCAACACCACCAAAGATAGAAAAATAGGATTACAACAAAATGTTTTAAAATTTGCCAATCAAAGGAAATAATTAATAACAGTGAAGAGACAGTCCTCGGATTGAGAAAAAATATTTGCAAGCCATACATCCGATAAAGAACTAATATCCAAAACATAGAAGAAACTCAACTCTATAAAAGAAAAAAAATCATTTGATTACAAAGCAAGCAAAGGACATGAATAAACACTTCTCAAAAGAAGACAAAGGAATGGCTAACAGATACATAAAAATGCTCAACATTGTTAATCATTAGGCAGACATAAATTAAAACACAATGAGATATCACCTCACGCCTTTTAGAATGGCTTTTATAAAAAAGACAAGAAATAACAATGGTTGTTAAGAATGTAAAGAAAAGGGAACACTTGTACAGTCTTGGCAGAAATGTAAATTGGTATAACCATTATAGAAAACAGCATGAAGTATCATTGAAAAACTAAAACAGAATTACCATATGGTCCAGCAATCCCACTTCTGACTATTGACCCAAAAGATTTGAAATCGCCCAGGTGCAGTGGCTCATGCCTGTAATCCCAGCAGTTTAGGAGGCCGAAGCGGGTGGATCACCTGAGGTCAGGAGTTCAAGACCAGCCTGACCAATATGGTGAAACCCTGTCTCTACCAAAAATACAAAAATTAGCTGGACATGGTGGCGGGTGCCTGTAATCCCAGCTACTCAGGAGGCTGAGGCAGGAGAATTGCTAGAATCCGGGAGGCGGAGGTTGCAGTGACCATAGATTACGCCATTGCACTCCAGCCTGGGGGACAGGGTGAGACTCTGTCTCAAAAAAAAAAAAAAAGATTTGAAATCAGTATGTATTGCACTCCCATGTTCATTGCCACACTATTCACAATAGCCAAGATGTTAATTCAACCTAAGTGTCCTTCATGGGATAGATGAATAAAGAAAATGTGAGATATATACTTAGTAGACTACAATTCAGCCTTATCAAAGGGAGAATTTCTGTCATTTGCAACAACATGGATGGAAGTAGAGGAGATTATACGAGTGAAAAAAGCCAAACACAAAAAGACAAATACTGTATGTTCTCATTTACATGTAAAATCTAAAACAATTGAACTCAGAGAAGACCCAAGTAGAATGGTAGTTTCAAGAGGCTAAAGGTTGGAGGCAATGGGGAGATGATAGCTAAAGGGTACAAAACCTCAGTTAGATAGCAGGAATAAGCCTGACTTCTTTTCAAAAGCATAACATGTTAAATATAGCTAATAATTGCATACTGTTCATTTCCGTATTACTGACAGTTAATTTCCAATGTTCTCATCACAAAAGCTGTTAAATAGTTGAGGTGATAAGTATGTTAATTAGCTTACTTTAATCATTCCACATTGTATTCAAAAATTATAGCAACACCTTGTACCTTGTAAATATATACAACTGTAATTTGTCAATATACAATTTAAAAAACAGAGACTACACTGACCCATAAAATGGGAATCTTTGATAGATATGAACTAAAATCAACTTTGGCATTTGAAATATACCTTAGACCACATCTGCTTACATGAGTCTCATGGACATCCAGCACCAAAAGTATATTGCCTTGCTTTGGTGATGTCAATACAGCGGGCAGAGGTTCTGTTTCACTGGGCCAGTGTAATAACAGAATATGACGAAATTTCCAGTTAAGCATTCCTATGTATCAGAAATACCCTAGTCAGCAGTTTTCCCTTTTACTCCTAAATTTGTTGCAGCTTATATGTAACAAATAAACCAATATGTGACATGAGTAGCATTGCATCAAGCCCTTAGGGTAGTAACCATAATTTTAATCGGCCAACTGTTTCATTCTGAGAAGAGTTTACTAATGTGTGAATTTCACTGGCTGGATGCAAATGAAAACCTTAATTTGTGATTTAATGCATTGCTACCTACACACAGCCAAATATCCCACACTTTCTCCAGGTAAAAGTGCCTGGAAATATGCAAAAACAAAACAAAACAAAACAAAACAAATTAGTTTTGAAGATTTTTTAAAAAGACCGAATAAATGAGATTAATTTGTTTAAAGCAATTTTTCTATTTTAAGAATGGTTTCTCATACCTGGTGTCTACCATGTAAGGCAATTAAATTATTAGGATTATTTGCACTGGCACCGTGTTTTTAATTTTTTACTTAGTAGACTTCATTTTTCAGAGTCGTTTAAATTTATAGTAAAATTGAGCAGAGTGCAGAGAGCTTCCTTAAACCTCCTGGCTCCCATCCCCAAACCTGATTTTCCCTATGATTAATATTTTGCATTAGTGTGGTACATTCGTTATAACAGATGAGCCAACATTGACACAATATTTTTAGCTAAAATCCATAGTTTACATTTGCATCCACGTATTATGCTACACATTTTATTGATTTTGAGAAATGAATGATATGTATTTGTTAGTATTTGTTGTTATATTATCACCCATAATAGTTTCACTGTCCTAAAAATACCCTGTTCTGCATCTATTCATCCCTCCCTTCTACCCCCCAAGCACTTGGCAACTACTGAACTTTTTATCTTTCTGTATTTTTGTCTTTTCCAGAATGTCATAGAGTTGGGATCATATAGTATGTAGCTTTTTCGGATTGGCTTCTTTCACTTACTAATATGTATTTAAGTTCATAACTTTTCAGGGCTTAATAGCTCATTTCATTTTATCACTGAATAACATTCCACCATTTGGATATACAAGTTTCTTTGTTCTTTCACCTATTGAAGGACATCTTGTTACTTTTAAGTTTTGACAATTGTTAATAAAGCTGATATAAACATTTGTGAGCAGGTGTTTATGTGGACATAAGTTATCAATACCTTTGAATAAATACCAGGAACACAATTGCTAGACTTTATAGTAAGACTATTTTTAATCTTGTAAGAAACTGCCAAACTACTTTCTAAAGTGTCTGTTCCATTTTGCATTTCCACAAGCAATGAATTGTAATTTCTGTTACTCAACATCCTTGCCAGCATTTAGCAATGTCTAGATTTTGCATTTTAACCATGCTAGTAGGTGTGTGATGGCATCTGTTCATTGTTTTAATTTGCAATTCCCTAATGACATATGAAATAGAGCTCTATTTATATGCATATATATTCTTTGACATACATGCATATAAATGGAAGATGTATTCTATTTGTTATTTATTCTATTTATTTTTCTATTCATATATATCTATAGAGATAGATAGATGATAGATAGATAGATAGATAGATAGATAGATAGATAGATAGATAGATAGATAGATGATAGATAGATAATCTCCTTTGGTGAGATGTCTGTTCAGATCTTTGGTCGATTTCTCAATTGAATTGTTGGTTTCTTATTTAGTTTCAGAAATTATTTTTACATTTTAGATATACAAAGACTTTTAGGTTAGCTTTGCATTTTTCATTTTTTTCTCCCAGTTTGTGATTTGTCTTGGCGTTTCTCTCTTAACAGCGTCCTTATCAAAATTGAAGTTTTTAATTTTAATAATGCCCAACTTGATCTTGTTTTATAATGGTGCTTTTGCTTTTTTATTCTTAGAAAACATTGCCAAACCTAAGTTCACCTAGATTTTTCTGTGTAATCTTCCAGATTTTAGATTTAAATTTTTTTTGCAATCATTTTTATGCACTCAAACTTCAGAAATTGGACTGAAGAAGTACAAAGTTAGAGAAACGGTAAGGGGCCAAAAAGAAAACTACTATTTTACAAGAACTAAGGAAAAACAAGGAAATTGGATGTTCACTACTCATTCAGATTCTCAAAGGATATTGCTGTCACCTGAGACAAAAGAGAAATTCATATCACACCACCTACTTTTAGAAAAATTTCAGCAAAATTCTGCATTGGAGGTTGCTATTTGTGTTTTACACTTAGTTCTACCATCCATTGAGAATTAATTTTAGTGAAAAGTGCAAAATCTGTATTTAGATTTATTTTTTGCCTATATATGTGTAGTTCAGCACTACTTGTTGAAATCACTATCCTTTCTCTATTAAATGTCTTCTACTCATTTGTAAAAGATCAGTTGACCAGATCTATGTGTTTCTATTCCTGGGCTAAATTCTTTGGCTGGTAACATATTTTTAATTGTCAGCATTTTTTTTTACTTTATTTTTTTTTATGAATACAGCACTATTGTACATTTGTATGCAAAATTGTTACTTTTGTAATTATTTTTGAAAATTGTGTGCATTATTATATAATTAGGTAAGAATCAAGTACCTTCTTTTATTTGTTAAGTAAAAAATAATGGGTTTATGGGGAAAATAGTATTTGCTAAACACAAACTCACTTTATAGAAAATCTTGGATCATGTCGAATTTAACTAGAGATATCTATAGATTAATATACTTATCTTCAGATATATAGATTGTGCTATAAAATAATTCAGAATAATGATGTAAATGTTGGCTTAGTAACACTAAGAATAATAATTAAGAGGTATTGAAATATTATTATGTATGTGACACTTCTATAAGATTGTTTTTTTAATTCCTTAAGAATCTTTTCAAGTCAATGGGTTTTCAATATTTTTAGTCACAGACATCTAATAAAGAATAATAATCTTTCTCCACATGAAAGCTTTTAAATAAACCCAACTGACTGTATACAATTTGAGGAGCTGATAGTTCCTTTGAAATCCATCCATGGATGCCAGAAATGGAACAAAAGACCTAACATTCACAAAGTGCATTCTCAGAGCTCAACAAAATATTAGTAAGCATTAAGTGATTTTCTGGTTTCTGTAGTCTATTACATTTCTAAAATGTCTAGTTCAGCAAAGTTAAGACTTTTCTTAACTACTACCTATTAGATTCTTGCAAATATTAGTGTCCATTGTGACTATTAAAGAAGGGCATGGCTACACAACATTTCTAAAACTAATTTGAAATTGAAATCTTTTTTATCTTATAAAAATAATATTACTGTGATATTATGGAGCTATTATTCAATATTAACAATAATATTACTGAGCTAGTCTAAGGTCTAGTAGTCTCTCTGATAAATAGATGAGGTATAAAGAGATGAGGTAAAATTAGCTATTAAGTTGAATGTTTCTTTGTCATTCAGCATCAGAGTTTCTACTATGAAAGTCTGAGCTCCTAGAAAGTGCCGTATCAGTTTAGCTTTACTTTTGTAGCACTCAATATTTTAACACACATATTTAAATACTTTATTATGAAATTCATTTCAAAAATTAATGATATATTTCATGCCCCCTTCCAAAATGTTGCATAAAGTATTAAATATATTCAAATATCTTCTAGTTATGGTTACTATAAATTATGCTAAGATGGTTTTCATGTTCACAGAACATGCACTGAAAAGTTTCTCTTTTGAGATATTTTTGTTTTGTTTGAATCAGGAAGTTATTTGGAAAGCTGAAAGCTGGGTCGAGTTTTTCAGCTTGGGAGAAATGTTTGTGGAAACAGATTGAGAATATTAGAAAGAAGGAAGACCCGTTTCTCTTTCTCTCACTGTATTACATCACTGGGAATCCATTCATTTAGTTCAACATCTTTCTTTTTAGAAATACATATAATGGCTGAGAGAATAATTTGTTTCTCATACATATAACGTCTATCTCTATTAGCTTATCTGCTTATGTCATCTAATAACTGTACATTCCCTGACGTCAATATGAGTAAAGCCAAGTATGCACTGAATTGTTTGAATGGTAAAAGAATCTTTGTCAACTAGCTGACAGGAAGTTATCCGAAAATATTAACGTTGAGAAGTAAGTAACAGAAGGATAATGTGGACTTGAATGAGATGTAACAGTGTGTAGCAGGAAGGCAATGAAAGCTTCCCCGCCAAAAAAATGCAAAAGTTCTTGCCCCGTCATGGCAGCTTAGGCTATTACCTGCTGATAAATGTCTTATAGTATATTTTGGGTTAAAATGGAAAACTCAAGTTGCTGATATTATATGGATAAAGATAAGTATGTATGTAATAAAATGTAACAGAAATGAGAGTTCAAAGACAACAACATAGAATTTTGTAGAGAATAATTTCAAGCATGTGAATTGTCTTTGTTCTAAGAGCTTTTGGAGATTTTAGACCCTGTCATTATGTGAAGGGAGCAGGTGTATTCATTTATTTTATTTATCACTTTCTCTTGCCTTTCATCATCTATCAATATTTAAAAGTGAAATTCATCACTCTAAGTTATATAATAAAAAGCCTTCATTTGAATAATTATTAAATAATTGAGGAAGAAATATGTAAAGGGGCAGATCCTGAAAGATATATTATGAAATAGCTGCTGAAATTACTTACATTAAAAAAAACAGTGTCAGTAAATGAAAAATACTTTCAGCAATGCCTTTGGCATATAGTTGCATTTCTGGTAATTACAGAAACTGGGGCTTCTTATCAGTCTTCTCAATTTGAACATGTTCCAAAAGAAAACATCTGGGAATCTAGTAGATGCAAAATCAGTGTGTGAATACAGCTATAAAGGAGCAACACACTGTCCTGTCCGTGAAGTTCATCACTCTAAAATTATTCCTTCGTTGAAATTATTCAAAACACTAAACCATGGTTTATTAAGCATAGTCCGTAGGGTACTACAAAAAAGACATTCTTAGGGTAGGACTAATGTTACCCACAACATACCAGTCTATAAATTCCAACCAAGTTAGCAAACAGTTATGTGACTTGAGAAGTATGAATTCATGCAGCAGTAAATAAGTTATCTCTTTTATATTCTTCCTTCAGAAACAGCCAGTGAAGTATATGGCCATAAGTAAGCATCTACAGGATGACTTCACTGGATGAGATTTGCCAGATTTTCTGAGGAACAGAAATAGGAAATGAAATAAGAATTTTAAAAGAAAATGAATTCTCAGTAGAGCTTTGTTAAGTATTGTTTGTATAATTTAAGGGAAGTTATTTCAATATGTTTGGCTTTTGTTAGACCTAGAGTTTTCATTTTGGTAAGATTTTTCAGTCATAAAAATAATTTACTTTTCTCCATGTTCAAGTGAACCTGGATATTTCAAATAATCTTTCTTTTGCTGTAAATTACAAGATTTTCCAGTTTGACCACTGGCACTTAACCTAACTACATACTGAAGGTAAATAAAAGGACTTATTAAAACGATCACTTGAGAAGATATGGAAAACACATTCTTGTCCCAGTGTTGAACTGTTTCATAGTTACTAGCATTTAGAATTGTTTTAACAAATTGCATTGTTTGCATAGAGATTTTGTATTTTTTTTACTTCAGTAATTTTTAAAATTTATTTCTTTTATTCAGAAAAAAATACTTATAACAGATTTTAAAATTTTGCTTATATTTAAAAATTACTAATGCAAAGGTAAACATGTTCTCCAAAAGCTTTAAAAATGAGTTTCCAAACACAAATTCAACTTTTTTTTTTTTTAAGTATAGGAATGATAGTAAAAATGGTATAATTTTACATTCAACCACCTTATTGCCCCTTCTAAGGTAGAAGAGTAAAAACAAAGAGAAAAAAAAAAAAAAAAAAAAACTTTTTTTCTTGTTTGTGTCTTCTGGAATGCTCTTACCAAAAATGAACTCAGTTTTTCTGCATCACATATTCCACATCTATAATATCAGGAATATAGAAGAAAAATTTTAAATGTGGCTGAAGGTCAAAAGAATATCTTTGTTTAGTTCACTTACAATATAGTGTCACTGGACATATCATAGCTAATGGTATCCTTTATCCTTTTCAGTGTTGTAAACCTGGGACAATATCCACCAATGTTAAGTGTCTTGCGATGACTCAAAATATCTAAAGAGCACCCCCTTTGAAGTATCTTCTTGATAACATTACACACACACACACACACACACACACACAGATGAAACATCTTATTACATTAAATATTATTTGCCTACAATACTATCATGTATTTTGATGTTCACCTCAACACGATAAATAGTTTTGAAATTTTTTTTCTTGTTTGCAAAAGTCAAATCCGGCATCCAAAATAAAGACTTGCTGCCTGAAAAGTCTTTTCAGATTGCCTAGCAATTACAATATACCTTAAGCACAGGCAATATCCATGGTTTAAGTGGCTACTTTGAAGAGCTGATGCCTCTTCAGATGCATAAATTCTAAGTTATTAAAAATAAGTCATCTTGTGTCTTTATAGTAGAATGATTTATAATCCTTCAAGTATATACCCAGTAATGGGATTGCTGGGTCAAATGGTATTTCTGGTTCTAGATCCTTGAAGAATTGCCACACTGACTTCCAAAATGGTGGAACTAATTTACACTCCCACCAACAGTGTAAAAGCTTTCATATTTCTCCACATCCTTGCCAGCATCTATTGTTTCCTGACTTTTTAATGATGGCCATTCTAACTGGTGTGAGATGATATCTCATTGTGGTTTTGATTTGCATTTCCCTAATGACCAGTGATGATGAACCTTTTTCATATGTTTGTTGCCTGCATAAATGTCTTCTTTTGAGAAGTGTCTGTTCATATCCTTCACCCATTTTTTGATAGGGTTGTTTGGTTTTTTTCCTTGTATATTTGTTTAAGTTCTTTGTAGATTCAGGATATTAGCCCTTTGTCAGATAGATAGATTGCCAAAAATTTCTCCCATTCTATAGGTTGCCTGTTCACGCTGATGATAGTTTCTTTTGCTGTGCAAAAGCTCTTTAGTTTAATGAGATCCCATGTGTGAATTTTGGCTTTTGTTGCCATTGCTTTTGGTGTTTTAATCATAAAGACTTTGCCCATGCCTATGTCCTAAATGGTACTGCCAAAGTTTTCTTCTAGGGTTTTTATGATTTCAGGTCTTATGTTTTAGTCTTTAATCCATCTAGAGTTAATTTTTGTGTAAGGTGTAAGGAAGGGGTCCAGTCTCAGTTTTCTGCATGTGGCTAGCCAGTTTTCCCTACACCATTTATAAAATAGGGAATACTTTCCCCATTGCTTGTTTTTGTCAGGTTTGTCAAGATCAGATTGTTGTAGATGTGTGGTGTTATTTCTGAGGCCTCTGTTCTGTTCCGTTGGTCTATATCTCTGTTTTGGTACCATTACCATGCTGTTTTGGTACTGTAGCCTTGTAGTATAGTTTGAAGCCAGGTAGCATGATGCCTCCAGCTTTGTTCTTTTTGCCTAGGATTGTTTTGGCTATACAGGCTCTTTTTTGGTTCCATATAAAATTTAAAGTAGTTTTTTCTAATTATTTGATGAAAATCAATGGTAGCTTGATGGGGATATCACTGAATCTATAAATTACTTTGGGCAGTATGGCCATTTTCACGATATTGATTCCTTCTATCCATGAGCATGGAATGTTTTTCCATTTGTTTGTGTCCTCTCTTATTTTCTTGAGCAGTGGTTTGTAGTTCTCTTGTAGAGGTTCTTCACATCCCTTGTAAGTTGTACATGTATGTTTATTACAGCACTGTTCACAATAGCAAAGACTTGGAACCAATCCAAATGCCCATCAATGATAGATTGGATAAAGAAAATGTGGCACATATGCATCATGGAATACTATGCAGCCATAAGAAATAATGAGTTCATGTCTTTTGCAGGGACATGGATAAAGCTGGAAGCTGTCATTCTCAGCAAACTAACACAGGAACAGAAAACCAAACACCACATGTTCTCACTCATAAATGGCTGTTGAACAATGAGAACACATGGACACAGGGAAGTGAACATCACACACTGGGGCCTATCAGGGGGTGGGGGGGCTAGGACAGGGATAGCAGTAGGAGAAATACCTAATGTAGATGACAGGTTAACAGGTACAGCAAACCACTATGGCACGTGTATACCTATGTAACAAACCTGCATGTTCTGCACATGTATCCCAGAACTTAAAGTATAATAATAATAAAAAAAGAAAAAAATAAGCCATTCTTACTTATCAATCTTAGAGATAATATTTTGGAAGATCAAATAAAACAAAAATAAGACATATCTTTTGGGAGTAAAATGATAAGTCTAGTAAATGTGCAGCCAAATAATTTGGGCTGCTCTTTTGGAAAGCACCCAAAGACCTGGGAGACAGTAGAGTCCAACGGCTGAGAGAGCAATATGTGAGGAGCCAGGCTACCTGTATTTGTGTGCTGGTTCTGACACTAACTAGCTCTATGATCTTAGACAAATTATGTAACCTTTATGTGTCTCAATTTTCTTATCTACCAATGGGCATAATGTCCCACTTTGTGGTTAAGAGGATTAAATATGTTAATAATTAAAGCATTTATATGGACTTATACAGTAGCAGTTCTTAGCATGAGAACAATTCTTAACACATAGTAAGTACTTAACAAAGAAAAAGAGACTTGAACTCATGCTCAGCAGTAGCTATATATAACCATATATATATATATATTTTTTTTTTTTCCGGTGATCTGCATGCCTATTAAATGAGAAGGTTGGATTTGATGAATTATGTTTAAATTAATCATGTTAAAATTCTTAAAATGTGACAAGCAACCAGGATAAAGAAAATTAAGACTGGTTTTTGTATGCTAGTACTTCAGAAAAAGAATAAATTCCATTATTTAAGAGAAAGATGTTTCTTTCTGTTCCTGAATGAATGCAAGTGAGCAACCTTTAAAAACGGAAAATAAATTAGAAGTTTATTTTAAAATTACAAAATGAGGACTAGAGCTAGCTCATAGAAGAAAGCTGTAAGAATTACCATGAATACGTGTACACTAGTATTATGTTATAGATATATAACATATGAATTTCCAGGCATAAATATATTCAGGAAAATGATCACTTACATGAATAGCTAAGTTACAGCACTTTATTTTTTTCCCCAACTCACTGGGACACTATATTAAATGTTATAACTATTAGGAACCTAAGTAATAATGTCACTAATATTTATTATACCTATTTCCTCTAGTATTAATATTAACCACTAGAAATCTGATTTATTATCTTCCACATTAATCCCATTTCTTGGGAAATTAACTGTGGTTAACAAGCAGAACAGGAATTTGGAGTGCCTGTTTTGTGTATCCCTTAAAATTAATGGAGAAATTACTACAGGACCATCTTACAGGACCAAACAGTGAATACAGAAACAAAGGCCGGAAGGCTAGACCATAACTGCCACTGCTATTCTGGTGGGTCACCATGGACAGTGTGGTAGTGCTTCTACCATGAAAAGTAAACTCTAAACTGCCTTTGCTTCCTTGTGACACTCCCTACAGATTCAAAGGCAGGTATAGCTGATGGGCCAAATCTAAGTTATGGGCCATAATCTAGCTGTCACAGAGTAAAAAGAACAAGTATTTGAACTTTCCACCATTCACTGTGCAAAGCAGGGAACAATGTAGTAGTCTGGTAACATAAGTTCAAATTGCTGGGTAACCAAAACCAAAAACACATGCATTTATTACATTTATCAAGATGAGGTGATTGAAAGAGCACGTATTCTGAAGGAAGACAGGCTAAGCTTGCATCCAAATCGCGAATTAGTAATTGTGTGTTATTTCACAATGTAAAAAAAAAAAAAAAACTTAAGACTATGACTTTTCCAAATGTAGATCACGTGCAAAATATTGGTAAACATGTGAAAGCCTGTTGTGAGAAATAAAATAAATAATTCATCTAAAAGTGTGAGACTAGTAGAAGTCATCTAGTGCATGTTAATTAACATCCATAATCTACTTTCACTTCTCTTTGCCTTTACAAAAAAGAAAAGTGTTTGATATTGAGAATTTTACATCTGGAACCGATACTGAAACTTTCTGTTTTACATTTTTGGTTGACATTAATAAGGCACTTCAAGCTGGTGTGGGTGGATGTTCCTTCCTGTTGAAAAGAGAACAAAACCCTCAACAAGGAGCAGCTGGAGACAAACTTGGAGCGAGGAAAAGCAGAAAGTGTTGCATAGCATAATCATTTAAATCACAGATTAAGTCAACATAATAGCAGAGAAAATGCAGGAAATTTAAAATGTTTGACTATAGCGGCAACCTCACAGAGTCTTTTCATTGGGATCAACAGAGAAAATGAGCTAAATGAATACAATTTTATATCTCCTGACATAGAAGTAAAGGATTCATGAGCAAATGTTTTCTTTTATGCTATAATTTTTAAAATACTTCCTTTACATACAAAGCCTTAACCAACAAAATATAAGCAGTAGCTTCATGAAAAACAATAAAAATAAGAGCTATTAACTATTAAGCTTTCTTGATATTTCATTATATACATATCCAAATTAATTTGATTTAAGAAATATCATTTTTATTTTTATTTGTAACTTGTTTTTTAAGTTCAGGGGTACACGTGCAGGATGTGCGTGTTTGTTACATAAGTAAACATGTGACATGGGAATTTATGATACCAATTAAAGAAATACTATTTTTAACTATCTCATGTACACCATGAATATATACACCTACTAAGTACCCACAAAAATTACAAATAAAAAAATTTTAATAGCATTTTTTTCTGCAATCATTGAAAAGCTAAAATTTAAATAATGGAAGCCAAATAAATATATCAGAGAAAGTTATATTTTCCCCCAAAAATAAAATTGTTAAGTGAGAAATCAGGTACCATTATATGATACAGCTAGAAAATGAAGTAAAGATATATTTTTTAAATGAATTTTTCACGACACTGATTCTGATGTGCAAAAAAAAAAGAAAAAAAAGAGAGAGAGAGAGAATGAAAAAAATAGTAACTTTAAATTCTTGGCTGCTGCTACCACAGGCTAATACTAGTTTAAAGTTTTCAACTTAATGGTTCAAAAGATCACAAGCTCTCCATCTGTCACCCTCAAGTCAAGCTGCATATAATGATGAATACCTGTTACCTTGCTGATATAAAAGTTTCATCTGAGGCTTTCTCCCTCATTAATTAATGCAATAGGACACTGGCATGGCTCTAGAGAGAAACCTTTGCCATGCAAAGGAGGGAGTTAGCTTTATTTCAAAATGAATCAACCCTTCAGTATTTTTACAATTTTATTTATGAATGTGAGGACTTATATACGTATTAATTATTTATTCCCTCCTTATTCTAAGAATGAGTTAGGAGCTTTGCCTTACAAGGCAATGTGTTTAGGGATTTTATGGAAGACTTTATTTTTTTAAAAAAGATATTTTTAAGAGAAAATGGTTGTCAGCTTTGTACTTTTTATTAGCTAGCAGTCATGGAAGTTCCAAGTGACTCGTAAATTTATTTTTTAAATTAAGACAAGGGTGGAAGTTGTTTTCCTTTTGTTATTTGTTCGTTCACATCTTCAATTGAAGCAAAACCTCAAAATGCTCAGGTTCATGGAAAATCTAAATTTGTTGCATATTTGTATTACCAGGAGTAATTTTCCAAAGAGCATCCTCAACCTCACTATTTGGTTTGAATGCAAACTTACACAGTATTTCTTGAAGATGAAATGAGATGTGGAATTGTTCATGTGCTTCTTGGATGCCACCTCTGAGCATAACTATGATGACAGATTTGAGAAGATCAGTAAATAATGCCTAGGCAGGCTTACAGATGACTTTGTCCTTGGACTAATCTTTAAAACCAAAGACCTAATGACTGAATCTATATTGCAGACTTCATCTTCTTGAATCTTGAAATCAAAAAACATAGACATAGCACTTTTCACTTTCCATTCCCTTTTTTCCACTTTATCCTATGCCTTTCAAAATAAGACAGAAAAAAAATAAGCAATTGAATCTTGAACACAGTGTTTCATTTATTTATCACTTCTGAAATACCATAATCTTGAGCAGATGCTAATTGAAACTTTATCATCAACAATCTTCTCTATCTCTGTATTCGGAGTAGATAATGGAGTATTCAGGCAAGATAACAATTAGTAACGATATTTTCTATTAACTTTCCAGAATGTTTGTTTTAAGGCATAATTATCCTCATTGAAGTAAAACTTCAGGAGAAACACAACTTATAAATTCATTTTATGAAAACAAATTTAGCACTGATATCAAAACATTGTAAAGATTACACACAAAAAATAGATAAATCTTATTTATAAATATTTATAAAAATTACACATCATGACCCAGATTTATTCCATGAAGAAGCATACAGTTGAATATTAAGAAATGCATTACTATAACAATTCATATTAATAGGTCTAAGGAACACTAGTGAAATACACATTAATTAATAAATATTTAAATAACATGCCAAAGAAATATACACACTTCTTTACATATCAGGCACAAATCCAGCATATTACATGAGAAAGGAATGCTAAAGTCAATTCTAGTAATGTCAGAAAAAATACAAGTTTGGCTACTAATATATTGAACATATCTTCAATGTAATCAGAGCAAATAGAGGCATTAAAAATCAGAAAAGATATAAAATATTCTCCAACTTAATGAAATAAAATGAGAAATTAACTCAGAAATTAATAGCCTTTACATGTGCAAGTAACAGCCAACTAGATAACATGATGGATTAAAACATGATATTTAAAATAACTAAAATATCTAAACATAAACTTATCAAAGAATAAAAGTCATTTCTGAAAAGCAAAAACATAGACTTGAACAAATGGAAAGACATACCATACTCATGAATAGAAAATTCAATATCAAAAAGCTGCTAATGGTTGCTAAGTTAATTATAAATTTAATATAAATAAAACAGATAAAAGTTTATTTTTTATTCTGTAGCTTGAAATTTTTATTTAAAAGTTTCTAGGAAAAAAGAAAGAAAAATACCAGAATAGCTAAGTAAACACTTAGATTTAAAAAAAGCAAAATGTGTGTTTGTTTGCATGAGTGTGTGAGAGACAGAGTTTGGGAGGTACAGGTGGGTAGACCTAGTCTGTAGGATGTTAAAGCATACTATAAAGGCTACATAATTAAATGAGTATGGTACTTATGCATAAATAGACAACACAGACCAATAAAACTGAATGGAAATTGTAGAAATAGATCCAAGTGTATGATGAAATTAAGTATAGGATAAAAATGGCATCTCAAATATGTAGAGAAAAAAATAGATGTGTGACCGGACATGGTGGCTCACACCTGTAATCCCAGCACTTTGGGAGGCCGATGCAGGCAGATCATGAGGTCAGGAGATTGAAACCATCCTGGCTAACACGGTGAAACCCCGTGTCAACTAAAAACACAAAACATTAGCCGGGCGTGGTGGCGGGTGCCTGTAGTCCCAGCTACTCTGGAGGCTGAGGCAGGAGAATGGCATGAACCCGGGAGGTAGAGCTTGCAGTAAGTCTGGGTGACAGAGCGAGACTCCATCTCAAAAAAAAAGAAAAAACTTGTTAATAAGTAATCCTCTCCAGGAACAACTGGATAGATATTTGAATTACAAAGATAAAGTTAAATATGTTCTTATGAAACATATTCTACTACAAATGCCAAAAATATCAATAATCTAAATAACAGAAAAGGAAAAAACACTATACAAGCACTAAAACACTAAAAGAAAACAGTGGCAAATTTGGTTAAAACCTAAGAGTAGGGAAACATTTCCTTGTAGAGTTGCTACAACAAAGTACGACAAGCCAAGTGGCTTAAACAACAAAAATTTAACAGCTTATGTTTTTGAAGGCTAGAAGTATGAAATCAAGGGGTTGGCAAGATTTGCTCCGAGGGCTGGGAGTGGAAAACCTGTTTCAAGCTTCTCTTCTTGGCTTATCCACAGTGATTTTATCCCTGTGTCTCTCCACATCTTTCCTCTATGTGTGCCTCTGTGTTTAAATTTTCCCTTTTTCTAAGGACATGAGAAATTGAATTAGAGATTGAATTAATGACCTTATTTTAATCTAATTATGGTTAAAACTCCGACATATCTTTTTGTTTGAGAGTGGGGAAAAATTCAACCCATGACAACTCCAAGGAATAACAAAAAATACAAAATCAAAATACATAGTAAATTTAAACCACATAAAAGTATAATAATTCTATATATAGCAGACAAGTGATACCCTATGTAAATGACAATTGACAATCAGTGTCACTAATGCAAAAAATTGGTACTAAAAATGAAAATAAAAGACTGGTAACCCAATGGAAAAATAGCCAAGAATATGTTGAGATGGATTACAAAAAAATTATCCTTGGAAATATGAGAAGTTAATAAAAGAAGAAATGCTTATCATTTCCCACTTATTAGATTGGTCCAAACTGTGACAGCATTTTCTGTTAGTGAGATTGTGGGGAAATGGCTAATATTTGCTCTGGATATGAAAAATAAAACAAGTGAAAGAGACATGGCAAACTAGGTAACAAAATTATCTAAGCATTTATGCATTGATCCAGCGATTCCACTTCTAGAAATCTAGCCCCGATCATATAGCAAAAATATGAAAATCTTTTACACAAGATTATTCACTGTGGCATGACTTGTTGATAAAAGAATGGAAACAATCCCATTATCCATCATAGAAATATATTCAGGATAAATCTAATTAGAAAGAAATTATGAACTCCATTTAGTTATCTTATTGTTAATAATATTGGAAGAATGGAAATAATGGAAACGAAGAATGGAAACAATCCCACTGTCTATCATAGAATTATTAAGGATAAATGTAATTAGAAAGAAATTATGAACCCTGTGTAGTAATCTTATTGTTAGTAATATTAGCAAGAAAACTTATTTCAGTTGCCAGCATCTCAAGTATAAGTTTACATCTTAAGTCTTTTCCTAAGCACACATATTGCAAAAACTGCACACAAATACTGCCTAGAATTAAGAGTGAGAGTGAGTTAGGGAAGTGGTTGGGAAAAATAGGGTAGAAATGCAGGGATGTGGAAGATTAATATCAGCAGAAGCAATTCTTAAACATAACAAGCAAATAACTTGAATGGGAGAAGTTCTCCACACAAAGAGAGAAGACTTAAATTTTCGGAAGCAGGAGGGATACCAAGGATGAAGAATAAAAAGAAGCAACAAACCAATCCAGCAGGAGGCCACCAATGTCCTGTGAGTGAATATAATGGAGTGGCAGAGATAAAAGCTGCACTACAGTGAGTTGAAAGAGAGATGTGGAGAACAAACAATTTTTAAAACAAGTTTTGTATTGGAATCAGAATACAATGGGGTGGCTTTGTAGCCAAAATGGGAGGAAGGGACAAAGAAAATTATCTTTTCAAAAATGATAATAATATCCATTTCAGGCTGGGTACAGTGGCTCACGCCTGTAATCCCAGCACTTTGGAAGGCTGAGGCAAGCAGATCTCTTGAGGCCAGGAGTTTGAGACCAACCTGGCCAACATGGAGAAACCCCATCTCTACTGAAAATACAAAAATTAGCTGAGCATGGTTGTTAATGCCTGTAATCCCAGCAACACAGTAAAGTGAGGCAGGAGAATTGCTTGAACTCGGGAGGCAGAGGTTGCAGTGAGTTGGGATCACACCACTGCACTCCAGCCAGGGCTACAGAGCCAGAATCTGCCTCAAAAAAAAAAAAAAAAAAAAAAAAAATTTCATGGTATTTGGAATATTCAGAATTATATTTACCTTTATAAAATGCCATAAAATCTACTATAACATATTTTACTCTGAGATGAATTTACTTATCTTGCCCCTCAATCATGATTTCCATAAAACAGGGATTACATGGGTGCTTTAGTTAAAAGCATCAGGCCATGGACTCTGAAAATAGGCAGTTTAAATCAACCAAGACACCTAGGCAAATTAATCTCTCTGAGCAGTGATTTTTTTTCACTTCTAAAATGGGGCTTCTGGTAACATACAGGATGATGGATGAAAGAATATTTTGTCAATTGTACAAAACTTTCTTCTGAATACAGAGTATATAAACTTAGTCTGGAAGTTAAACTTCATCACTCCATTATAAAGCATGTTAAAGTCATAATAATGATTATAATAGAAGTAGTGGTAGCAGGTACAAAATTTTGAGACACAAAATTATACAGACATTTTAGATATGTTATTTAATATAATGTTTTATTAATACACTAAGATGTTAATAAAATTCCACAGGCAGATTAGTACATTATCATGCTCATAGCATAACTACCCATGAAATGACTTACTAAGTCATGGAACTGCACCTTTTGTGGACAAGTTTTGGCTCTCACCCTAACAAGTGAATATAGAGATAATAAGCTGTAATCACTAAAACTAATGTTAATAAATGGTCAAGGTATTGGTTAGAAAAAGAATGTAAATAGGTAGGCTCATATACCTTCAAAGACACTAGGTCAGACTAATGGTAATTCTTGTTTTTGAATTTACTGTGATCCTACTAAGTTTAATTGATGTATAGTTCAAATAAGCACTTTAGGAGATTATTTTTCTCAGTTGTTTATTTTACCAAAAAGACAGAATAAAATGTTAATCTCTGAAACTTTGTTACACTGACAAAAATTCACTTAGAAACTCTTTGAAGAAAAACTTTTGGTGTTCTGTTACACAGTGGTGTGATTATAGCAAGTAATGATACACATCTCAAGGTAGCTACAAGGTTCTAAACATCACCACGAACAATGATAAATATTTAAAGTGATGAATATAGTAATTACCTAAATTTGATCATTATACCATGTATACATGCACTGAAATATCACATTGTACACCATAATTATGTACAATTATGTGTCAATTAATGTACAATTTAAAAAATTAAAAATGAAAACAACAGTTGATAGAAATGGTTCAACTGCAGGATTATGAATGACTGTATTCTTTATATTGGGGGATTTGCAAGCATATTAATATTTAATATTAGTAAGAAATAAAGAACATAGGCTTAAACTTTGGACCACTTGGGCTTCTGTATCGGTTCTGCCAATTGCCACCTGTATGATTTTTGGCCACATACGTGATCTTTCTTGCCCCAGAGTTCTCACTTGTGTGAAAGAAAATACGTTTTTTTTTTTTTAATACCATACAATCTTTTTATTTGAAAAGTTCCTGCATGATGGGAAATGTTCAATAATAGCAGTCTCTCATTCCTTACCATATGATGTGAGGAAGTAGAAAACAATGTGTTAAAAATAAGCTTATATCTGAAAATTAAATGAAAAGTGGGATTCTGTATTTGAATCTGGAACAGAAAAAAATAACATTAATTTTAAAAAACCTTGGTAAAATCTAAATAAAGCTTGTAGTTAGTGGCATTTGTCAATATTAATTTATTAGCATTAATAATTATACTGTGGCTATACAAGATGTTAACTTGAGAGAAAGCTGGTGGAAGTGCATACAGGAGCTTTCTGTACTAGTTTTTGCAATTTTTAAGTACGTCTAACTTTTTTTTTTTAAAGTACGTAAATCTTATAGAAAAATACGTAATCATATAGAAATATTCTCAGCATATAAATTTTTATGTGAAGGATGCAGGTTACAGAAAATGTACAGAATGATGTTGCATTTGTTTAAAAATGAAATAAATGGATGAAAAGGCAAGGAATAAATAGAGCAGTAGGTTCATATTGGTTCTCTTTCTATGATGAGAATATGAGTGATTTTTAAAAATGTCTTTGCCTATATTTTCTAAGTTTTCTGCAAGAATATTTTTATTTTATAATAAGAAAAGTTTGGAGACCAAAAGTCATTTGTTTTAACATATAAGATATACCTTTCTTAAATTCAGTACAATCATTTGGTTTTCATTTTGTTCCAATAACATTAAATTAGTTTATATGCATAATATTTTCAGCTAAAACTAAAAATTACTGAGAACAATTTTATCATTTTATTTCAACTCATGTATTTCTATTTGTAGAAGTAAATCAGTACTTCAAATGACGAAACATTAGAAAACATATGGATGTCTAAAATATGTATAAGATTCAGTGTTCAAGATCAAATAAATACAAATAGATTGAGACTCAAGTAATCATTGTTTGAAAATATTGAACATAAATGTATTTGTCTAGTTCATTTTTCTCTAACGTTGGAAGTCTGAATCAGGCCATTCTTTAGAATAATATGCTTTAAGACAAACACTGATAAACAATATTTTCATGCTACATGTTTCCCTGGAAGAGAAAATTCAAAAGTGAGTAAAACTTGATCCTAATCCGCAAATAATTATACTAATATGGGTTTGTATGCAGGCAAATAATTACAAAAGAGGCAAGAAATGGGAGGGCATCATTCATTCTTTCAGTGTTGTGGTGAAGTCAGAACATTTCATAAAGGAGGTGTCAACTGAGTTGTTTTGAAGTGTAGATCACAATTCTTAGGAAAGACAAAGAGAATACCATTCTAAGCAGAAAGAAGAACACGCAAGAATTCACAAACAAAATGGGGCATGCTCACTTATGAGTTCTTTAGGCTACAAGTAACAGAAAGCCTCACTGATAGGAGTTTAAATTATAAGGTTATTTCTTGTTTGAATACAAGAAATATAATTAGTTATAAAGTTGGTTCAGCAACTCCACAATGTTAGGGTGTTGGAATAGTATATTTCCTACTACTTTAACATTTCCTGTATCACTGCAAGATGACAACCACACTCCCAGGCATCATATTCAGTTCTTTCTGTGAGCCTTACTTCATCTACCAGAAAGAAAGCATCTTTCACAGAAGCCTCATTAAAGTTCCAGTGAAATTGTCAACAAACAGATCTGGATGATATTGTTCTTTTTAGATTTAAAGGATTCTAGGAATAAGACCCAACCTCCTTAATCCGTGATAGAGAAAGGAATAATAAATTTGTTCAGACTATATATGAGGTTTGGCCAACAGTGCATTAAGGAGAATTAAATACATTGGTACTGCTGGACAGTAAACGACGGATAGGAGAGTATCAGAGGCTGATTCTGGAAAGATCAGCAAGTTTCAGAGTATAAAACAGAATACTGGGCTTTGCCAGAGTGGTCAGGGACAGCCAATGAGGAATTGAAAACATCAGCATCATATTTAAATTTCCAGAGGCACATGATGGTGTTGGTGTAAAGAAAGAAAAGTAGGTCAGAGAAATCAAAGTAGTTATGAATAAATAGAGATGTATCTCATGCTCATGGTTAGGAAGACTTAATATTTTCTAAATGTCCTCCCAACTTATTCGAAAGATTAAATGAAATGCCAATCACAATCTCAGCATGTTACTTGGATACTGATAAAGTGAATCTGAAGTTTATACAGAAGGCAAAAGCCTCAAAATAACCAACACAATATTGAAGAACAAAGTAAAAAAAAATTGATGCTGATTCTAAGCCTTAATATAAAGCTACAGTCTCTAGAGAGTCAGTGTAGTAGTGGTTAAATAATAGATAAATAAGTGAATGAGACAGAATAGAGAGCCCAGAATTATATCTACACATGTACAGTCAACTGCATTTTGACAAGCAAAGGCAATCCAATAGAGAATGAATGTTTTCAGCAAGTGGTCCTGGAGAGACATCCACGTGCCACAAAAATGGATCTAAACACTAACTTTATGCCTTTCATAATAATTAATTTAAAATGAGTTATATAAGTAAAATATAAAACTATAAAACTCTTAGAAGATAACATAGTTTTGGCAATGTTGAATTTGTAATGAATTTTTAGATACAACACCAAAGTCTGATTCATCAAATAAAATTGGTAAACTGTACTTTATTAAAATTAAAAGGTCCTATTCTGTGAAAGACATTGTTAAGAGAATTAAAAGGCTAGCCACAAACTGGGAGAAATTATTTGCAAAACACATATCTGATAAAGGGGTTGCTTGTTTGCAAAATATGCAAAGAACTCTTAAAACCCAACAATAAGAAAAAGCCAATTAAAAAGTAAGCAAAAGGTCTTAAAAGACACCTCACTGTCAGGCCTCTGAACCCAAGCTAAGCCATCATATCCCCTGTGATCTGCACGTTTACATCCAGCTGGCCTAAAGTAATTGAAGAATCACAAAAGAAGTGATAATGGCCTGTTCCTGCCTTAACTGATGACATTACCTTGTGAAATTCCTTCTGCTGGCTCATCCTGGCTCAAAAGCTCCCCCACTGAGCACCTTGTGACCCCCACCCCTGCCAGTCAGAGAACAACCCCCTTTGACTGTAATTTTCCACTACCTACCCAAATCCTATAAAATGGCCCCACCCCTATCTCCCTTCGCTGACTCTCTTTTTGGACTCAGCCCGCCTGCACCCAGGTGATTAAAAAGCTTTATTGCTCACACAAAGCCTGTTTGGTGGTCTCTTCACACGGATACGCATGAAACTCACCAAATAAGATTTACAAATGGCCAGAGCATATGACAAGATGTTCAACATCATATGTCATTAGAGAACTGTAGATTGAAAGAGCAATGAGATACCAATGAGAATGGCTAGTATCCAAAATGCTGACAACACCAGATGCTGGTGAGCATGTGGAATAACAGAAACTTACATTCAATTTTGCTTGGAATGCAAAATAGAACAGTCACTTTGGAAGACAGCTGGGGCATTTCTTAAAAACGTAAATGTATTCTTGCTACACAATTCAATAATCATGCTTCTAGATATTTAATCATCTAAATTAAAAACTATTTGACAAAAAATCCACATATAAATGTTTACAGACGTTTTCTTCATAATTGACAAAACTTGGAAGAAATCAAAATGTATGTACCAAAAGCAAACTGTAGTACATATGTAGACTAGAATATTATTCACTGATAAAAATATTGAGTTGTTAATCCATAATAATAGAGACATTTTAAGTGCATATTGTTAAGTGAAATAAGCCAATCTGAAAGGCTACGTACCATATGAATCAAACTATATGACATTCTGGAAGTCAAAATTATGGAGATAGTACAAAAATCAGTGGTTGTCAGAACCTGGGGAGATGGGAAGAGAGATAGATGAAGAGATGAACCTCAAAGGATTTTTAGGTCAGTGAAACTATTCTTTATAACACAGTAATAATGGATATATGACATTATACATTTGTCAAAGCCCTAAAACAGTTTGACACAAGAATGATCCATAAATTATGAACTTTAGTTAACAATAATCAATATCAATATTGGTTCATCAATATCAATATTGGTTCATCAGTTACATCAAATGTATCATGTTAATGTGAGATGTTACTAATAGAGGAAACTGAGGAGCAGACAGAAGTATTTGGGAACTCTCTGTACTGTCTGCTTAAGTTTTCAGTGAAGCTGAAATTCGAAAAATAGTGTGTATTGATTGAGAAAATAAAATTTTGGCAAGGTTGAAAGCCACGGGAGCTCTTGAGATTAGTAATGCAAATAACAAAAAATAAAGTTTAAACAAGGACAAATGTAATAAAATTAGGGAAAGGGGAATGATTTCGGTGATGTTAAAGGTCTAGAATCAGTGTCACTTCGGGTTCAATGGTATCATGGAAATAGGAGGCAATGAGGGAAAAAGTAGAACCTAGAATAACTTTTATAATCCTGACTTGCATGCCTGGATGACCGTGATCATGGTAGGGAAGAGAAGATTATGACAGGGAACAAATAAAGCTTTCATCTTTGAACTTGTTGAGATTTACATGATAGTGGCAAATAATAGAGAAGACAGCTTGCAAAAATAACATGACTTAAAAATAAAAAGATGCTCTCTCTTGCCAGAGATTTGAGGGATTCTGTATGTTTGAAATAGGCTTTCCCTCTTTACTAATCTTCTATGCTATGTAAGCCAGTTTTAGAAAAGACTGAGAAAATTTTAAAATCTGCTTACGCACGCTAATGAGAGCAAAGGAAAGGGGACTGATATTTTCATGACTAAAAATAGTCAGTCATTGTAAAACAGCAAGTACTAAGTATTATTTCCAAATTATTAGATAATCTGATTTTGCAAAACACCAGTAGTGGAGGGGGACAAACTTAGATATGAAAGCACTGCAAATCTCAGCATGAGATGCTTCAATTGTGTCTCTGAAAATATTTTGATTTTTTAGTGTAGGTGCTACTGCATATTATTGCCTCTGACTAAATACTTACAACACTCTTTAAAAATTGAGCTGGTAGTTTAGATAGCATATCATAACAAGTGTAGCAAAGCAGGAGAATATTAAATTGATATGCAAATTGATCCATGAATATGAATAGTATCTGAGGTTACAGATACTGTCATAACATCATAAAGCTAAAAATAGGATTTTATTATAAAGATTCAAGGTCTGTAGAATAAAGTAAAAGTGGCAAACTATTCATAGAATTCTAGTTTCATGAAAGACAGACAGTATTCTTCTATTCAATTTTTTAACGAAAAAATGACTATTCTAAGTACTGATTAAGTTGTAACAGGTAGAATATAAAAACTTACTGGGTTAAATGGTAGTAATTTTTAACATTTTAATAACAATCTATGTTTTTCACAAGTACCACCATATAAATGTGTCATGGGCTGCTTTATTCTTGCAGAGTAAGTAGGGCAGGTACTAATATCTCTATTTATAAAGGAGTAAACTGTGGCTCAGGAAGCTTAAGAAAGTTAGTACAATCAGAACCTATACTGGGTTCCAAGTCTACACAGAACACTTTATGTCATATGAGTCTCTTAGGGTCTTCTAAAGATTCAGTTTGTGGTTGTCATTTTTGTTTGTGTTATTTATTTTTGTTCCACTCTACTCTGCAAGTCTCATGGATCATAAGAAAGATCCCTTTGAATCCCCAAAGTTGCTTATCCTGAAGGCAGTATATAGGCATCCTTGAAGCATTGAAGAGAATTACCCTAAGGAGAAGTGAGTAGGTACTCCATGATCTGGAAAAGTAAGTTGCGGTGGTCCAGTTGTATGAAGAATATGTAAAGAGAAAGCTATAATAGTTTACAGTAAGTGCTGCGAGAGAACTCAGTGCTAGTTATGGGTCAGCATTCTATAGCTGTTTTACATAAACAGGATCACACACATGAGTAAACATCTTTGTAATAAAATGACTAGTGACGTTAACAAACGACTTCCCTAGACCTTCACGAAAACAGAATTTATAACCAATGAAGGAGCAAAGAACCATACCATTACCTGACCCATCTGAGAAACTTTCATTTATGATTATGTGATTCAAATTTAAATATATATGAATGGTTATACAAATGTCATCCAGCTAATCTCACCATTAACCCCATGTGGTTTAATTTAGATAAGCTCCTATTGTTCTGTAATTTTGCCTTTTCTCATTTCATTCTATGTGTTTCCCCTGGGTAGTTTCATACATTATCTTTATTGGAAATCTTACCTATATGCTGAAAATCATAAATCTCTTCTCTAAAATTGAGACAGAAAACACTGCTGCCCTTAGGATCTATTACATCGCTCTACACACAAAACAGATTATCCAGCTTTCCTTTGTGTCCTTCTACCATTTCCAATTGATCATTATTTTCAACACATTTTTCATAACACTAACAGTGTAGTAAGTTTCTTAAAGGAAAAGCGTTGAGGCCCTGCACTACTCAAAACCAGTTTCCATTTCCCAAAGCCTACAGGAAAAAGAAATCTAAATTCTCACAGGACAGTCGAGGTTTTTCATCATGTGGCTTTCCCCTCCGTCTGTTTCCAGCCACTAAACCAGACCCTTAGTCCGTCTTCTGCCACTGTTCTGAACTTCTCTCAATTCAGGAGTAAATAAGCTTTTTATTTTCTGTCTCCCGGCAGGGTTTGTTTTCCCCACTTCACAGTTTTCTGCCTCTAATAGAAATGCCCTTTTATCCCTTGCTCACCAAGAAAATTTCTATTCTTCAGTCTCAATGCAAATGTCACTTTCAGTGGAAAGCCTTTTTTTCTTCTGTAACTGTTCTTTGTATATGACTATATTATATCATGTTTCACATAATTTTTTTTTGTTATGTGTCTAAACATACCTGGTTTCATCTACATGGTCTCACTGAAAATACTAACTAAAATAGAGCTGCACTCCTTAAGTTCACAGTGTATTGATGCAGCTGCTTTAATTAAATTGAAATGAAATACAAATTATTGAATATCCAACTTCTGCCAACATTGGCAAAATATCCACAAAATGGCAGTGGAATGCCACTCCAGCATCTCAGCTCATCCTGGTGTCTACAAGGAAAATGATCAAATGCATAAAAATGGCTAAGTTAAACCAGTTATGGCAAAATGGCATGCTAGAAAAAAAAAAAAAACTGCATGACTAAGGTATTGAGAATATTTTTAGGTAAGAAAGGTCAGACACATTAGATCCTACATAACTATACCTATATAACTATGAAAATAAGAGTATATGCAGTATATATATATATATATATATATATCTCAAATATATACAGCCACCGTCTCTGAAGCCAAGTCGCCTCTCCCTGACATCCAGCTGCTTCTCTCCTCTGCCAGCTGAATCTGAGGTCTTTATAGGCACAGGATGGGTAGCATGGTGTGTCATAGGTAGTTCTGGAAAAGGCAACATTCAATTGTTAAAAAGACATCATTCAGAAAGAACCAGTCGGGAGAGAGTGGGCACGCAGACATAGAAGTTCTCACTTTGGACCGTGGGTTTCAGGCTTTTCAACTTGAAGGTGGGGTATTGCCAATCCATTAATCCTATAGACCAGTGTTTCTAAAATTTTTAAAAAATTATTAGTCTCCTGAGCAGGCTTGTTAGACATTTTATCTTAATCCCTCCCAGGAAATTTTAATACTGCAGCTGTACTGTATATCTATTTATACAATTTATGTATATCTGTGCTACACATAAGAATAAGGAATTCTTACTTCCCTGAGGAAATGGTATTGCCTCCATTGAGAAAGCATATAGTAGAAAAGGGTCAGAAAGAATATTCAGTTTACAATTTTGCCTAACCATAGACACAATGTGAATTTTTCCACTCATTTCCTTTAGCATAATATGACATACTGAAATTTTGTGAAATGTGACTAAGATTGGTGTACTTCAGAGTAACCATCAGTTACCAGAGTCCTCTAATGTTCCCTGCTAGCTGTAGCAAAGTTTCCCTTTAGAATATTTCTGTGCTGCACTTCTAAGCAAGCTGGAACTTCTCAGGAAGATATGGGCCAAGCTAAACTTGAAAGGAGGGCCACTCAAGGGTCTGCTTTCTCAACATGTATATTCTAGGGGCGTTAGAATATTAATGGTGCTCCTTCAGTTAATGGTGCCTAGATATTTATGTGTCTGTTGGTAGAAAGTTGGGGGCAATATAGGATGAACATCCATAAAAAAAGCAATAAAGAAAAGACATCTATACAAAAGTTTTAGAGTATGTACACAGACACAGGAGGACTGGATACTCCCTTAAACGCTAAACTCTTGAAGGTGTTCCCACAGTTATAGGAGTCTAAATCCATTCTTCTTACTGGCACACAAACAAAAACAAACAAACAATTTCACATCAGTTGTGTGATACAGTGAGCCTGTAATTCACTCAATAACACATATTTATTGTGTAATGCTTTAGAGATTGAAAGCCTACTGTATCACACAAGATACGATTTTGTAAATGTTGAAAACAATAAGACTAAGGGTTTTCAAGTTCAAGGCAGGTTCAAAACATTTCTCCATCCAGGGAATTTCTTTTTGATCACAAACAAAGATTTGATACCTCATTGCCAGAATCTCAGTTTATTTTATTTTATCCTATGTAGACTATAGTGAAATTTATCATAGGTAGATTTGAAAGCTAATGGTGATTTTCTTATTAACTCACACACTAGTCACAGAACTCTCACAGGCAATTTTCACTCCAGATAATGCTGTGTATGCATAACTGTAGGCAAGTCACATAACCTGGAGAAATTTATTTTTTTGCACTTGTGAACTGGAGACCATCTTGCCTGTTGTATAAAAACTGTTCCATACCTTTTAGTTCAAATAGCTCTTCAAACGTTTCCTATTTTTGTGGGTCACCTAGGCAAATTTAGCAATTTTGTGGCAATGATAATGGGGCATAAGAATAAAAATAACCAACTACTTGAAATGCTAATGCTACTAATACCTTCTAGCTGGGGGGAGGACTGGAAGGGCAAAATCTAAAATAGGACAGTTAGGACATCGGCAGTTCAGATCTGTGATTACACAACAAACAATTTGCTCTTATGTGCTTTCATGTGAGACATAACGTTTACTGAATCAGAATTATATCCCAAGAACGATACTGAGAGAAAAGACTCCTAAAACTAAGTTTCAAACTTCTTAAAGAGAATACCTTTATTACTTGAGAAAAAAGATATACCATGGCTGGCCTGCAAGTGTGGTAGGAAATTCCCCTTCATAGTCAGTAGCCTTGTACAGTCAAAGTATACTTCATCACAAGGAAGAATCCTTGGAGAACATTACTCCCCATATTTCTAACGGATGGAGTCATCAACACTGACATATTTTCAGGATGCTACTCAATCTTGGGTGGAAGCTACAACATGTGACTGAGAAGTTGCTGAAACTGCAATTGTCAGAGTAACCTTTCTAGTGAGCACAAAGCCTGGAAGTGATTCTTTAAATACTTTAACTGAAGTCTGAAGAAGAAGAAGAAGTTTATGTATTGAAGTTGAATATCTTGCCAGGGCATACCTGGGCACAGGATCACTGGATTCTAAAAAAAGTGTGATCAAATACCAGTTGGCTGTCAGGCTGGGGCTATTTTAAGCAGACATGCCATTCAAAAATTAACCAAGAATGTTTTTCCCACCGTAAAAAGAAGGTGATCATGACCTGGCAGGGCGTTGGTGTGAAGCCTGCCATAGTTGTAGCAGCTAATCTAGATGAGTACAGATCAAAGTTGATGAAAGCAATAGCAACAACTTTACAGGCCTTTGGACAATGTCATAGTAGTGCTATTCTTTGAAAACTTAAGAGCCTGCTACTAAAGAGATGGAACCTTGATACCAAATATAGGGCTCACAGCATATGAACTTATATGGTGTGATTTTGAAAGTCTAGCTTGTAAGCAGATAGATTGTCATAGGAAGCAGTCTTTCAACTCTAAGTCTTAGAGCTCAGAAAACTAGGAAATCCATGGAAAAGAGCAGAAAGCCAATGAATGAGCTTTTCCTAGGACACACCAGAATAAGCTGTCCTGTACATATATAAATACAAAACTGTCCTGTGCCTTTCCATTCCCCAAATGAAGGTGGATACAAAAATAGAAGAGACCTAGAGAATGGGTTACTACAGATCACAGTGATCAAAACATTTTCTGAAAAGTATCAGAGCCACTTTCGATCGCAGATTGTACATGCAACAGGACTATGAGTTTTTAACCTAGAACACGTTCTTATCTAAATTGCATGGTTATTAGGATGAAATTTCCTTAAAGGCTTAAGTTGACAAATGATGCTGTAGGAATTTTTGAATTATATTTTATAAATCTTGGATGCATGGAAGAACATTTGGAACTAAAATAAAATATTTTTGGCTTTTAAAAAATTAGTCAGGCTGGGTGCGATGGCTCACCGCTGTAATTGCAGCACTTGGGGAGGCTGAGGCAGGCAGATCATTTGTTGTCAGGAGTTTGACACGAGCCTGACCAACATGGTGAAACCCCATCTCTACTAAAAACAAAAAATTAAATTAAATTAACCGGGTGTGGTGGTGTGCACCTGTAATATTAGCTGTTCGGGAGGCTGAGGCTAATATTATTAATAATTAACTGTTATTAACTAGTACTATTAATAACCAGTATTAACAATTAATATTAATATTAATTAATTATTAATTATTAATTTCCATGTGTTTTCTTCTTACAAATTTTTCCTTAGTTTTTTTCTTTTCAAATAATCGTGATCATACTGGAATTACATGTTTTTATCATTTGTTAATAAAAATTCATTGACCCTGGAATGAAGGTGATATGAAAAGAATCTTGAAGACAAATGTTTCCCACAGGTGGTCTTCCTCAGGTTAAAAAAAAAGAAAAAAAGAAAAAGATGTAGCTTTTGTGATAAAATTTAAAAGATGCAGAAAGCAATTCTTATTATCCCTGGTGATAAAAATGCTCAATTTGTTGCCTTATGTAGCTCTGCTTTCATGATGAATACAGGAGAAAAGCTAGGAAAGAAAGAGGAAATAGGAGAAGAAATATCTGATAATTCTCTCAACATAGTAATTTGGATGTATCAATTGTTTAGCTATTACTATTTAGTAAGTGCTGGGTTAGACAAGTACTGGTTACTTTTGTGAAAGCTTGTATGTACAACAATTGCAGCTTGAAAAAGATCTAAAGGATGTGGCTTGAAAAAATATATTTCCAGGATCTCAAAAGAGTAGCATTTCAAAGAAACAGTTAATTTGATATCCCAAATTTACCCAAAAACACATAAATAACTAGATTTCTCATTTGAGTAAAGGAATGCTAGTCCTTTTAAACCAAAGCTTTCTCTTTTGATTTATTTTTTCTTTAGTGAGAGTTTATCCTTAAATAATTTTGTAGTTCCTGATCATGTATTTGTTTCATTAATATTTGTTATTTTAAAAATATTTTGTTTAATTTCCCCTTGACTCTATACCCCTGTTAATCTATCATTTATGTATTTATTCTCATTTACATTAAAACTTCTTAAAATAATTGTCTATACTTATCTCCCTTCTGCCCTGTCCATTCTCTGCTTAAATGAACTCTGCTTAAACAAGAAGGATTCTCTGCTTAAACAAGTAGGACTTAGTCTCCACCACTTGAAAGAAATTCTTCCTCCCCAGGCAAGGTCACCATTGGTCCTAATAACATTGCCAAAGCCAGTAGTCAATCCGCTACACTTACCCTTACCATATTGGATAATTAACTCCTTTTAGAGAACTTCCTCCTCTATGGTTCCAGTATTATAAGTTTGATTTTTTTCTCCCACCTTTAGGCTACTTCTCAGGCTTCTTGGCTGTGTACACCCGCTCAGGGGACTTCAAGTATGTGAGTGTCCTTCCTCCCTCTCAGTGATTGCTTTTCTAGTTATATTCCCTTAGGTGATTCCATTCAAACCAATATCCGTATCACTATGATGATGACAGGAAGTCATTATCTCCAAATCTTGCCTCTTTCAGGCCTTCCATGTCTACACTGGGTATCCAATACGTTTCTTAAACTTAAGGTGGTAAAATATAATTTATTTATCTATCCCTATATCCCAATCTGTTCCTTACCAAAGTTTCTCCCTTTCAGTTAGTGGTGGCACTCTTCAACAGATACGGTCAGGCCAAATTCATGGAATTATTTTTTATTTCTTCCTTTTCATCAAATGCCATAAACTCTCTCTCAAATATATATTTCTCCTATGACTTTCATCAGGATTTGTGCAACAATTTTTATAGGTGCTGTACTTTATACCAGGAGTTTCTTAGCTGGCTGGCCTCACTCTTCTGTTTCCTTTGCTTCACAATCTGATTTTTTTTTTTTTTTTTTTTTTTTGAGACGGAGTCTCGCTCTGTCCCCCAGGCTGGAGTGCAGTGGTGCGATCTCAGCTCACTGCAAGCTATGCCTCCTGGGTTCAAGCGATTCTCCTGCCTCAGCCTCCTGAGTAGCTGGGATTACAGGCACGCGTCACCACGCCCAGCTAATTTTTTTTTGTATTTGTAGTAGAGGTGGGGTTTCTCCATATTGCCCAGGCTGGTCTCGAACTCCTGACCTTGTGATCCACCCACCTCGGCCTCCCAAAGTGCTGGGATTACAGGCTTGAGCCACCACGCCCGGCTCACAATCTGTTCTTTGTTCTTTCTTTACCTTCTGATTGGAGAACTCTTTTTCCAGTTCTTCACCTGACAGTTGTTTCATCATAATGCAATGCTCTACTGTAATGTTTAATTTACTGTGAGACAGTGAGACACATTGATGGACTCCTCTCATTCTACCTTCAAGCTATTATCCTTTTCTCATTCCTAAAGCCATATTAGCATATATACATATATTAGCATATATATAATTTATTGACTGAGTAAACTTAGTGAACCTAAAATTTTTAGGTCACACAATCATTATTGACTCCTGCAAAGCCCTCTCTTAATTTATGTTTATATCCATTACTTTCTCCCTGCAATCTGTAACCATCTGTATCTATATATCTATCTATACAGATAGATATCATTTCTTAAACTTAAGGTGGCAAAATATAATTATAAGCTTGATGTTTTTTCCACCTTAAGGCTACTTCTCAGGCTTTAGATATAGATGGAGATCATTTCAGTGTGTTATTACAAAATCTATATCATCCTTTCATATAAATGTTCTTCAAATTTACAAAAATGGAATTGTGTTATGTATGTGCTTATCTATTCTGCTTTAATCACTAAAGACCATATGTTAAAGATCCATTCCTGTTGTGTGTTTATCCTGTCTGTTGCATATACTTCTTATATAATACTCTAGAAAGTATATATTTCAAATGTTACCTAATCAATAATCCTCCAATGACCCACCACTACAATCAATGCCACCATGAATATCTTACATGTCCTCATATAAAACAGTGGAAGAATCTCCCTGTAATACCCACCCAAAAATATAATTGCTGTGTAGTAGAATATGCATATGTATAATTTAAGGAAGAAGTATTACATCGCTTTCTAGGAGAGCTGTACCAGACTACGTTATCAACAGCAGTGCATGAGGAACACCATATCTCCACATCTTCTTCACAGTTGGCTTTAAAGGACATCCTAATTTTTGTCATTCTAACAAGTATCAAGTAATACACACATTGTTCAAAAAGGTGTTGTCTAATTAAAATCATTTTGACCATATTCTCTCATGTTTGCTAGCTTTGAGGAATTTTCCTTCTCTATGTTGTCTGTTCAAACATTTTTGCTGTTTTCCTACTGTTTTAAAAATTATTTTATACTCTGGATATTAATTTTATGTCTAGATATTAATTTCAGGCATTGTAAATATATTTTAATATTTTATCTTTAAATTAATGGTGTCCATGGTATTTTTATTGATACTTTTTAAGTTAAGCACATGCATACTTTTTTTCTTAGGGATTGAGCTTTGGAATTTCTTTAAGAATCCATATTGCCTTATAGATAAATTAAAAATATCATTTTTTGTCTTGTTTTTGTTTAGTTAACATTATAGTTTTACAATTTATATTTCATTTTATTTTATCTTTTTATATAGTGTTAGATAGGAAAACTTTTTTACATTTCTCCGTTTAATGTGCCAGGTTTCTAACACTTTTGCTAAACCATCTACCTCTTCCCTTTTGATTTGTGGTGTTACCATTACTTATATTAAATTTGTATATATACATGGAGAAATCTCTCTTCTTTTCCAACATATCATTTGGCTTTGCTTGCCCCAGTACCACACTGGGCTTTCTTTTTTTTTTTTTTTTTCTACAAGTCTTTTAAATACTTCGTTCTTAGAATTTCCTGCTACTCTCTTACAAAGTTAACCTTTCTATTCACATTTCTCTTCTGCCATTTACATTTTAGATTCCATTGTCAAGTTTCTAAAAATGTACATTAAGAATATTGGAACTTCATTGAATAGGTATATAAATTCGAGAATAATTAACGTCATTAAAATGCTAATGTCACATTCAAGGGCATCAACTGTCTTCTCATAATTCAGCTTATCTTCTATTACCTTTATCATGTTTTATATTTTCTTCCATAGATGTTTTATGTATTTTTAGTTAGCTCCTAAATAATTTTTTAGTTTTTGTTGTAAATTGCTTATTTTAAATTATAGATTTAATGCTATTTGTTGTTTCTAAGCTGTAGGCAGCTGCCAGGTCAGCTCCATACTCTATCACAGATTTAGCAAGAAGAAAGAAGCCTAAATGGATTTAGATAGTTTATTACTCATGACACAGCAGACCACATGTGCTCCATATTCCCACTGGTTTCACTTTCTCTCCTATCTACTGGGCCAAGGTAGAGTAGACTCATGTGGATGATAAATACGTGATGGATCGGTGACACAGCTGAGGAATACTAAGCTTAGGACTCCTTCAAATCTTATAGGGATGCTCTGGTAGGCACACACATTGTCCCCTCCAAGGAGATGTATTATCTTATTACCTTGGAAAGTAAGCAAATTTCATCCTGGGAAGAAAAGGAAGACTTTAGCTTTAAATTTCTGGAATGTCTTGTACAAAAAATCTTAAATTCTGTAATTTCAGCACTTTGGGAGGCCAAAGCAAGAGGATTGCTTGAGACCAGGAGTTTGAGACCAGACTGGGCAGCATACTGAAACCTTGTCAAAAAATAAACCTACAAAAAAATAAAAAGTAAAAAACGAAGCAGAAGGATCTTTTGAGCCCGGGAGGTCGAGATTGCAATGAGCCATGATCGTTCCATTACACTTCCACCTGGGTGGCAGAGTGAGACCCTGCCTCAAAAAATAAATAAATAAATAAATAAAATAAATAATAAATCTTAAATTGACTGTAAATGCTTTTGCTTAGAAGACCTAGATTGTCTAGAAACATAAGAGATCTACAAAGAACTGTATCCAAATATTTAGTTATTTCTGATAGGGTTCTGTTTCACATTTTCAGAGAAGGCTGCCAGGATATGATCAGTGTTCCTAACAGTTCTTACTGATTAGAAGAACTTCATCAGGAGTTAATATTCAACACTCTACTGTACTGTAATATAGTCTTTTTCTGCCTCTACTGCCTCATGCATCCATTACAGATGGGATTCACGAAAACACACAGAGAACAAATATTTGATTCCCAGAAGATAGTAATTCCAAATTCAACTTAGAACAAACGTAGTTTTCTTCAAAAGTCTAATCTATGATTTTATGTGGGTCACTTCATCAATTTATCATTCTAACATTCTTGCCGACCTCTGGCATTCTGAGAAGTTCACCTTCCATTCGTAGATAGAAAGAGGTCCTTATGTATTTATAGTATGCCGGTGAGTCATTGGGTGGCACCAACTCTTTGTGCCATTTCATTTATCTATTTTAAAGCAAACTTTCATCTGATTAGATTTACTTAATTTTGTTATAAATAGTCCTTTCATCTTATTGCTGTTTATAGAGTATCTTTCAGTGTATAAAAATAAAGGCAAATACAGCTATAATGTATTTTAGAAATACTCTACTATTACCTTTTCACTTAACATATTTTTATACAATTATTATCTGGAACAAAGTTTCTCAAGCTTTGGTCGACATTAGTATCATCTATGAATTTTTTTTCTTTTATTTGCAATAAATAGAGATGTTCATATTTACAGAATCAAAATAAAAAACAGTGGACTATATATATGTATACATATATTTTAAATCCTTAAGAGTATTGCTGATAGGCATGATAGTTTGCAAGCAAATAGCTTGCATGTAGAAAAATTTTAAATAATAAATGAAAACTTGTAATTCTATAATGACTATTTTTAATCATGATTATTTTTTTTTTAGTGTTTAACCTGTCACCCTGCTTTTGTCTCAATACAATACACTCATTATTACTACTTCTAAAACTCTTCTTCACTTTCTGTTTAGCACATAGAAAACTGATTTTTCTCTCCATCAATTTATAAAAAATAGAAGTCATAAAGAATATTTTAATGACATTTTCATTGTCACAATTTAATTTCTATGCTTGATCTCCAAATTTTACAATTAATTTTTTCCATGAATTTTTTTAAAAGATTAAAAATATAAAAAATTAAAATCTATTGTAATTGCAACCAATCATACATAATTATAAATATTTATATTCAACTCCTTTGCATATGCATCTATTTACAATTCATTTTACAAAAACAACAATAATAACTAACATGTTAAATGCTACTTTGTAAGGATATTTAATACCAACAGCACCACTGTGAGGTAGGTTTATATTAATTTAACCTAGAAGGTGAGGAATCTGAATCAAAGAGTTGAAGTAACTTACTGAAAGACCCATGATTACTAAGAGTAGGACTAGGCAATAAGTTTGACATATGATTCTGAATATTATGCAGTCAATTACTATATTGCCTCCATGTGCAAAACATTTATAACTTGCTTTTTTGTTGTTGTTGGCTTTTAAAAATATGTTATGAACATATTTGAATGTTATTAAATAAGCTACCACCACAATATTTTTAGTATTTGTATAGAAGTACCATTTAACTTATTAATCACTTACTATAGCACCAAATCTACAAGTATATGCTTGTGTATTTATTATAAATTCTCATAATTGGGTGATTTTGTCAAAAATAAATATATTTTAAAGCTTTTGATGTGCTGTGCCCCAAAGAAAAATTGTACAACGTATCACATCACCACATCCTCTCATTGTTGCATTTCCTCATTCTTCGTATACCCCTACATTAATTTTAAACAACATCACTTTTCTGGATTTCTTTCTTAGTGTTCTTTCACCTTTTTTTGCCTCCTTTTTCTTTAATTTTTTAAGTAGACAAATAAAAATTGTATATATGTCTGTGGTATACAACATAATGTTTTGAAATATGAATACATTATGGAATGGCCAAATAAAGCTAACTAATATATGCAGTATCTCACAAACTATTATTTACTTGTGGTGAGAACATTTAAAATCTATTCTCTCAGCAATGTTCAAGAATACAGTACATTGTTACTAACTGTATTCACCATGTAGTACAACAGATCTCTTAAATGTCTACTCTTCAATGAGTAATTCTTAGCTTTGAAAATCTATATCTATATCATTGGGGAGTATACAAAGAACACTGAGCAAAATTCTCTTTCTGTTTAACACACAGACATCCTATTCCATAGAAATGAGACTATTTAAAAGTCCATAAAATGAAGCCATATAAAAGTCTCCAGATTTTGTCTCTCTTTTTCCTCTATACAGTTTTCCTGAATGAGATTATATATTCCTGAAGTTTCAGATACTAAGAGACACTAAAAATAAATATTTCACTTAATTCTCTGCATACATCCTGAACTCCAGAGTCATGTTTTCAACTACTTTACATATATTTCTACTTGTATGAGCCGAAGATATCCACATGTATCGGGCGAGCCAGCCCCAAATATTTCAACGTAGGTTCTTTTCTATTTTCCCTAAGTGTAGGCCAGTCTGAGAAATAAAGAGAAAGAGTAATAAGAGAGAAATTTTACAGCTGGGCCTCCGGGGGTGACATCACATATCGGTAGGTCCTTGATGCCCACCTGAGCCTCAAAACCATCAAGTTTTTATTAGGGATTTCAAAAGGGTATGGGTGTATGAATAAGGAGAGGGTCACAGGGATCACATGCTTCAGAGGGCGATAAAAGATCACAGAGCAGACGGTGAAATTAGAATTACTGATGAGGTTCCATGTCCCCCTGGGCACAGATTGTCTTGATAAACATCTTAACAGGAAACAGGGTTCAAGAGCAGACAACCAGTCTGACTAGAATTCACTAGGCTGGAATTTCCCAATCCTGGTAAGCCTGAGGGCACTACGGGAGACCAGGGCATATTTCATCCCTTATCTCCAACTGCATAAGACAGACACTCCCAGAGCGGCCATTCATAGACCCACCCCTGGGAATGCATTCCTTCCCCAGGGTTATTCCTTGCTGGGAAAAGAATTCAGTGATACTCACTTTCCGCAAGAAGAAAAATATGGCTCTGTTCTGCCTGACCCCGCAGGCAGTCAGACCTTGTGGTTATCTCCCTTGTTCCCTGAAAATTACTGTTATCCTGTTCTTTTTCAGGGTGCCCAGATTTCATATTGTTCAAACACACGTTTTACAATTTGTACAGTTAATGCAATCATCACAGGGTCCTGAGGCGACATGCATCCTCAGCTTACAAAGATGATGGGATTAAGAGATTAAAGTAAAGACAGGCATAGGAAATTATAAGAGTACCAATTGGGAAAGTGATAAATGTCCATGAAATCTTCACAATTTATGTTCTTCCGTGGCTTCAGCCGGTCCCTCCATTCGGGGTCCCCGACTTCCCGAGACACACGTGCCCCCCTATTTCCTTGCTTTTATTTAGAAACAAAATGACATAAAGGAGCAAACGTCAATATTTGCTGAACTTAGAGATGTTCATATTTACAGAAGTGAAACTGTTAAAATATACCTTGCCAAACATATCTTGATTTCAAAGTAGTGCAGCTTGTAACTGAAGTCTAGTTACTTTATATAAAATTTTACCCAGGATTTCCTAGTGTGTATAACTGTTAATGATAATATTACTCAGGCAGAAACACAGTAGTGCTGGCCACTCTAGTCCCTTAGCACTTTTCTGCTCTCCTTCCTTGGAGTATTCTTGCTTTTTGAACATTAGAGCTCTCTGAGGTCAATGGCTTACTCCCCGACTTTGTTGACTATCTACACTGTATTATCAAGCTTTTTGGACTAATGCAGAGTAGAATGATATGCTTGAAAAACCTTATGTGAATGTCTTTAAAAAACAACTCAGGGGAGTATTTAGCTTCTCAGGCAGTTGTATTTTGATAGTACCACAAATGGCGCAGGATCAACCACTTGTACTTGCTGCCAGAGACAATGCTCTTCCAGAGAAATAAAGTAAATAAATATGTTAGAAATTCTAATAGAATTAAATATGTACATAAATTGTATCTTTCTCATGCATTAGAGAAAAGTACACACCTTCATTAACTAATAACATTTTAAAGATATTTCATTATTTAGAAGAAAATTGTTTTTGAGAAGCCTGAGTTTCACAAAATAAAAGAATTATAGCTGCAAAGAGAAAAATTACTTTTAATTTAAAAATATTTCCATAAAATGCCTTTTTAGTTACAGTGAAGAAACCCCCATATTATGAAGACATATAAACTTTCTGTTAATGCAAAATTGAGGGCACTGAACAAACCCCAGTATTTACTTTTATTTGCTGACTTTGTGGAACACAACAAGAAGGGAACATAAATTTTTAAAGGAGGCCTCACATGGTGGCTCACATCTGTAGTCCCAGTGTTTTGGGAGGCCAAGACAGGAGAATCATTTGAGGCCAGGAGTTAGAGATGAGCCTGGGCAACAGAGCGAGAGTATCTGTCGGCCCAGCTACTTGGGAGGCTGAGGCAAGAGGATCCCTTGAGCCAGGAATTTAAGGCTACATGAGCTTTGGTCATGCCACCACACTCCAGCCTTGGCAATAGAGCAAAGTCCTATCTCTAAAATGAAAAGTATATAAATATAATTTAAAAATAAAAAAATAAATTTCTGAAGCAAAAGAGGCATCAGAATAAAAAAAAAGAACTAGAAAGTTCAGTGTTGATTTTGGTGTACTAAAAGAAATTTCAGATACATGGTTGCAACTCTTTGGATAAATAGCCAATTGTTCAACAATTATTAAAATTATGCTCAAGAACTTGTTCTCTTCAGTTGCAGAGTACAAGTTCAAAGCAAATCAAAACCACTTCCTATTGCAATAGAATTTTGCTCAAGAGAAAAAAAAGAGAGAGAGAGAGACTATTCAAATCTCAAAGTCAAAGCCATGAGGCTCTGGTGATGAAACAGAAAGTAAAAAAAATCCCCACTGTTTGTTCTTTCTGCCTTCTCCAAGCTCATTGTAATAATCCTATAACTTTACACAGCTGTTTTGTTAGCCAACTCAGACTCAGGCTGAAAAGAGAAGATTATAAAGTTAAAGAAATTAGGAAAATATTTTTTGCTCCTTCTTACCACTCTTGGAAATGTTGTTTTGCACTAAATTGTCAAAAAGGGGAAAAGAGAACAAAGCATTTTGTAACTTATGTTGGCTACAAGAATATTAAACGTGAATTGTGGAAATAAATCACTTTGTGCTTAGTTGGGGGAAGATAATGGCCATTTTTGGCAAAAATCATTGAAACTGGCAGTTAACACTCACTGTTGCATTTTCTTGTTAAAAATACAGCAACAAGAAAGAAAATTGCTGCATTCATATATTCCACTTGTTTCTTTCATGCCGCAAGTAAACTTAGATTCTTTTCTCAATTTTCAGCCACTGAAGTGAGTAGGATTTACTTCAAGTAGTTGTTTCTGAAATTGTTTTCAATTATCTCAATAAGCTTGTTTCTTCAGGCAGCTGAGAATTTTACTTTGTATAGGCTTCTATTTGAGATAAATTGACTCACCAATGCCTAAGCCTCAAGAATAATACATCAACTTAGACATTTTTTCACGGTTAAGGAGGAAAACGTGATGCTTCAGTAATGTAGACAATCCACTTGACAACAGACAAGCTCCTTTATTCAGTGGTGCTAATTCAGTAAATATTTACTGAGTAAAAAGGGCCAAGCTCAATGTTGGGTAGATAATGGCAATAAAATTATTTATGTTACAGTATCTGAACTCAAATGAAAACACTGACACTATCTTCAACAAGTAGAGAATTCTTCATTCCAAAACTCATGGAAAAGTTTTATTGATTTATATGGTTGAATTGAGATACAACAGAACAGAAGAGGATTAAAACTTGTACTGTAGCTGAGAGATACTGTAATTATAATAAGGGCAATAACATTTATTACAGGTTATCCTAACTACGTCACTGAAATTTCTTTTGCAATTCATGTTATTAAAGGAAATGCATAGTATTATTTCCTTATTTTGTCAAATCCACCTGCAGCATTTACTGTGTTTATCTTACCTACTTCAAAACACCGTTTGGCTTTCATATGTCAGTGTGTCCCTTTACAATTCTCATTGTTCCCTCAAGCTTAACTGAGAAACTTTCTTCTACTTTATAACACCCTTAGACTCAAGCAAGAAGTTATGTGCTTTGGACTCCACAATTTGAGAGCTTCTTGCCCTTCTCCAGGTGCACTGCTCCTCACAATGAAAGAAATGGGTGAAAGAGGAAAGAGCATGACCACCTGGAGCCCATGATCCCCCTTCTACAACAAATTCCAGTGATCCAGAACCCCAGGAATCCCTGCCCCATAAATACTCTTGTTTAAATCAAAGGACATCATAAGCCATTTTTTTCCATTTCCATTCTTCCATGAATGGTCTATGCACAGTGATGCACACTTGCAGGTTTGAGAAGTGCCAAAAAATAGCTGTTTGGAGTAAAGGAGATGAACGAACAACATGTTTGCAGACAAAGGTGAGCACCATCATCTGCATGCATGTAAGCACCATATGGTATGAGAAGAAAGCACGTGTAAGAATGGGCTGTAAACTTGGTTCTGCAGACTTTACATTGCACAAGAAACTGGTAAGAGTGGATGCCTCTGAGGTGTTAAATCTTTCATTCACATCCCACTAAAATAATAAAAATTAAATATATTGTTAGAAAGTCTGGAATATTATAAATTTAACAAAAATTTTTGAACAAAAGTAATGAAGGCACCAATAAAAACAGAAAAATATTAATTTATAGAATTATGCCATGATCAAAAACTCAGTGAAATTTCGACCACAATTTCATGTCAGTCTTCAAATAACTTGGCAAGGTAATCCTAACTTCCTAATAATGTATGAGAGTGACGAAGAGTCAAGATGATTCTGAAGAAGAATAAGAGGGGGAAGTTAACCTACCAAATACTACGCATGTACTGTAGGTAGGCTATAGTAAATGTAACACTATTAACTAAAATCAAGTCATGGAAATGAAAAGAAACATAAATCCAACTCATTAGTATTTTTGGATCTTGGGGTTTAACAGTTGAAGTCTGGATGTGTCTGATTGCATCCTTTAAGGGGAAGTTACATGTGTTTCTCAGTTCTATGTATTTGACAGCTAGATATAAAGACTTGATGGAACTCAAGTGTTTGTATGTTTCTTCATTAGAAGGCATTTATATATCTGTTTTTGTTGCCTTTGGAGAAAAGTAGCAAAAATGCTGATGATGTTCAATGCCTGTTTATTCATTGCAGAGGTGGGTACAAAATGGCAATATTCTAACTGCATCATTTTGTTTTCATTTATTGGTTAGGATAATTTTATCACATGCTGCTTGTCTCTATTATTTCTACAAGGTTTCATTTATGTAGGAAAGGTAGAATAAATGCTCAATTATATCCTGTAATTTTCTTATTTTTCAATTTCTCTCTCACCTCTGAAAATCACCAATTAAAATGTGTGTCAGAGATTTAAACATATTTTGTTGCCTTTACTCTACATGATTGCAATTCTTACACATATTGAAGTACAAAATGCCAATTCATAGGCCAGTGAGAACCCCTTCAAGTTGACTGTGGTGTCCTTTTCATAAAGCCCTCATTGACTTTAAGAGCTTGATATCCCTATCTAGTATGTCAAGATGTTTCAGGCTTATCTTGAACACTTTCCCCAAAATATCTTATATTTTGGTACTAAATTATATTGCTGAACAACAATTTCAGCACTATGAACGTTCATTGCCATTGTTGCTAATTGGTTCTAGAATTATTAGTGAACAAATCTGGGGATAAGTATATATATATATATATACTTATATATATATCACACATATACACACACACATATATGTACTGTCATATCACAGATATATAAAATAATATATATAATCATATCTGTTTATACATAAATGTGTGTGTGTGTGTGTGTGTGTGTATACATGCATTTGTCATGATGTTCAGGGTGATTTCAAATTCAGGACTATGTGGTTTACTTAATCCCCTCTACAATATGTCTCTATTGCCTTCTTTCACACAAATTTCCAAAGAAAATTTCCCAGCATTTTCAATGATAAAGAGAATAATAAAGAATACAACATCCTTGATTACTCATTTGCTTAATCACACTTTTTTATGATACAATTTATAATATAACATTCTTGAAATAATAATACAATGTTAATACTATCACCACCTATTACTGCTCTTATATTGATGTCTCTCTAGTTATTTTGGTTGTCTAAAATTTTGTCCCTAGTATATTTTTAGAATGAGCTTATGGGGCAATATTGCCTGAGAATCCTCAGGGAAAACGTTTAATAATAGTTTGTGTCATTAATAACTGAAACTTTGGTTTAATTGCTGAATATAGATAGATGGTAAATATATAAAAAAGAGATAAATGAATTGTAATTAAACAATATTATCTTTATGATATGTAATAGGCACTTACATTGTCTATTCTAGTTTGTATTTGTTTAAAACTTGTGAAGTGAACTAAACTGATCTCACTCTCCATGAGTAGGTTAGATTCTAAAGAACACCACGTCTAGAAGTTACATGTAATGGGATGACTTTCTGGAACCATAAAATTAAACATACCAGAGCAACAAATACTGGTATCTTTTATATAATCAATCTACTCTTCTCCTCTTGTCTTCTTCCACTTCCACTTCCCTATTTCCACTGCCATTCTTACATTTCTCCTGCCACTCCCTCCCAGTTGCTCGCCGCTACCCTGCGTTCCTGCATAGACTTCCATCAGAGAGAACACGTTAGGAAACTTAAACTGCAGTAAGCACATCACAGCAATGACGAGGACAGGTACTTTTCTGGGAAATACTGGAAGACAGCTGGAGAGGATTCTGCTGCTGTGAAAGCACCTAAAGCCTGCTTGACTCAGCCTCACATCCTATCTTCAAGAAAACATCATATGGTTATTATATAAACCTCTTCTGGGATTTCTATGGTTAATTTCAATATATAAATGGCTACTCAACAGAATCAAAGTAATTAGAGTTTGCTTATATTCAAAAAGAGTTGCAAAATGTCTCCTAGAAAACAGAATTAACTATAAGAACCTGAAATCTGCATTTCATAACTTTAAGGAGTTTAAATTATCAATATTAATACTGCACTAAAAAGTTTGTGCATTCATGCGTGATTGAATATGAAAACACATGACCTGTGAACTGAGTGAAAGGTATGCTTTCCAAAGCATATACTCTGTGTGATTAGGTCACTGATGCCATTAAATATGTAGATTAAATATTAAAGGTACTGGTTCTCTGAGTGTTTTCATGATCTCACCAGATTTTTTTTTTTGTGCCATTCACTCTTTTTTATTTAAAAGACTTTCAGTCATAGTCTAAAAAAAATTCCAAACACTTTAGTTCTGGAATTTCACTTATTCTCTACAAGTTATTATTACTACAATTTAGTACAAACTCTCATTTTCATAGCTTACTATTCCGACTTCTCCTAGTATGTAACCCTTATGCTCTATAACTGAAAACATTCTGATAAAAGGAATCAGCATGCTAATACTATTTTAAAAACACATCCTCCTTCTCTTTCCTATTATTCATAAGACTAGAAAAATAAAAAAAGCACTTTTATTCCAGCAGTAGATAGAAGAAAAAGAAACTCAACTTTACAGTTTAATTGTCATGAGTCACTCACTTGCAGTTGACTTGCTCTAGTTGCTTCTGTTGTTTTAATGCTAAGGTAAGATGATGAAGATCTGTTTTGAGTAAAGTAAGCTCCAAATATGAGCTTTGCACCACTACCATTCTTAATTTGTGGATCATATCAATGTTAGGAGTTGAAGGTTTAATTTGCATTTATTTAAATAAATTATCCCTAGACTATAACTTATTTTCCAAATGTCTCATTCTTTCTCTCATGTTTATCTTTTTTCTTGACATTCATTTCTTATACACGCATTCATCAATATTAGCCATTCTACATGGATATACTAATTCATATTTACTTCAATCCGTTAATATTTGCATTCTGATAAAATTCATTGCTTCTCTACAATAGATAGTTCAAGCAGAACTTATAGTTTCGGCCATTAATTTCTAGCTACAGATTGCAGAAGAGAAGCAGCACCTAATAAAGTATATCCTAGTCATGTTTGCATATAAATACATACTACATTGCACAGAATAATTGTTACCCTCCTACAAAAGCCCAAAATAAATTAAAGATATAAAATCACTGATATAATTCAGTTTTGTATTTCAATCACAATCCAGTTTCTTTCTTTTTCTGATCTTATAGCCTGGGGGTTCTCAAAAGAAAACGTTTTAGAATAAAATTTTATTTTCTATAAACCTAAGGATATAGTGCACATTCATTGATAGAACAGGCATCAACTTCTGTTTCTCTGATCTCATTTCACTAGGGCTTACATTTTCAGCCATATCACTAGGCAGCCATATCACTAGGCAGAACTGTGAAAAGCAACTTCAGCCATATCACTAGGCAGAACTGTGAAAGCAATCCGGTATTAATGCTCAAAGACTCATTTTTTTTTATTAGAAAAGAAACACATGTTTTGTACTTAGCCCTGTATCCTGTATCTTCCCCTCCCTTCTTCTTTTGGTTTTTCTTGACCTATAATAAAAAGCACTAGAATATCCACTAGATGTATTGTTTATAAATTAAGTAATATATTGTTCATATAATAAAATTATTCCCTGCCCCACACGATGTCATCACCACTGTCTCTTCCTAAGTGTGACAATTTTAGTCATTGTCTTCTGCTTACTTCTTTAACATTAAATATTTTATATTTACTTCTAGATTAATAAACTGTAGACCCTACCAATTGTCTCCATAGAAGATTACTAATTTGCTCATTTATATAATACTCATATTCCACTTTCATGTACCTTCCTTAAATTTTAATAGTTGCATTTATCCTTCCAAGTAGCATTCAAACTTTAAATATAAATACATCTCCATCACTTGTTCCCTCATTTACACAATACTTCCTAATTATTTACTGCATAAGACAGTGGACTTATAACTCTATATTTTTCTCTATATCTCTTGTATCAAGTTTCAAACTGGGAATTTTTGACATACCACTTCTATATATAGGTATACAGGAACTGCTAATGCTGAGAGACAAAAATGAGAACAGAAAGGACCACACTTGCTGAGACGAAAAAGAGAACTGGGAGGACAACTCCTGCAGGCATGTGGACATTCATAGAAAATACAGCCTTCACCATCCAAGACTTGGGACAGGAAATCAGAGCAGAAAAAGATAAACATAAAATGAAAGGGCCAGATGGGAGAATAAACTGTGTAGAAAAGCTGACAAGTTCTAAAGCACTGTGATATCTCCTACTGTTTATAAAACAGGCATATGGACTTTAAACCAGGAGCAAATCTCTGGAATATCTCTGGTTATCAGATTTCAAATTTTGATAAAAAGAAGACTCTGATTCCATTCTCAAATAATTTCAAGACAGTAGTGAACTAAATTTTAGACAACAAAAATGCATATTCACCTTCTACAGAGATAACTGTCTCAGAAATACTTGCTCAATACTAGAAGCCTGACAAAAAGAAAAGCACACATTTTGAGGGTATACATATCATTTAATATAGTTTCTACTATTTTCTGCACAAAATCTGGGATAACCTTTAAAAAATGCAATAAAAACAAGCAAGAAAATATAACCAATTGTCAAGAGAGAAAACATTTAATAGAAAACAAGCAAGGGATGGCCAAGATGTTGGTTTTTATCAGGCTTATAAATAAATATATGTGTGAAAAAGTAAAAAGATATGTGTGTGTGTGTGTGTGTGTGTATTTGAAGAATCACAACAAAGATGGAAAATATGAAAAAAATTAAAATAGAAATTTTATACCTGGAAAAATGTAGTATTAGAAATAAATAGCCATAGCAGAGAAACTTGAAGAAAAGACAAGAGAAATTATTCAAACTGAATTAAAAATTAGAAACATACACTGATCTGTAGAACTATGCCAAATGTTCTAACAGATGCATAACTGAAATTCACAAAAGAGGAGAAATAAAAAGTATGTAAAAAATCAAAGCCTGGTGTTGTGGCATGTGCTTCTCAGGAGGCTGAGCCAGAAGAATTACTGGAGCCCAGGAGTTTGAGACCAGCCTAGGAAACATAATGACTCTGTCTCAAAAAAAAAAAAAAAAGAGAGAGAGAGAGAATATTTAAATTTTTCTAAAGTGAAAGACATACTATAACCACCAGAAACATGAAACCCAGTGAACTTCAGAAAGTATAAGTAGAAAGAAAAACATACTTAAATGTATAGTGGACAAACTGTTAAAAACCAAGGATAAAGAATGGATCTTAAAAAGTCACCACAGGGTAAAGGACATTGCTTCAGATCAATGGAGGTCAGAAGACAATAGAACATACTTTTAATGTGGAATTATTCCATGTTCAGTAAAATATGTGTTCTCCAAATGAAGGCAAATTAAAGTATTTTTGATGAACAAAAGACATGAAAATTTTTTTTTTTTTTTTTTTTTTGAGAGCTGCTCTTTTTTCTGTCACCCAGGCTGGAGTGCAGTGGTGCAATCTTGGCTCGCTGCAAGCTCCGCCTCCCGAGTTCACGCCGTTCTCCTGCCTCAGCCTCTCCGAGTAGCTGGGACTACAGGCGCCCACCACCACGCCCGGCTAATTTTTTGTATTTTTTGGTAGAGACGGGGCTTCACTGTGGTCTCCATCTCCTGACCTCGTGATCCGCCCGCCTCGGCCTCCCAAAGTGCTGGGATTACAAGCGTGAGCCACTGCGCCCGGCCAAGACATGAGAATTTTTATCCAATTGATTTGAACATCAAGAAATATTTTTTAAAATGTTTTTTGATGATAAAAAATTAAAGCATATCATAAGAAAGACAAGTCTTCAGGAGTGAATGAAGAAACCAGAAAGGATAAATATAAAAATAAAACTTCTAAGTTCAACTACTAAAATTTTCATAATATAGTATTGACTATACAAAGTAAAATTGTTGATGTTGCACAATTGATACTATATGCAGATACGAATTATGTGTTATTAGACCAAAAAAGCAGGATGATAAGAAAACCATATTACATCAGGTTCTTACATTACTAAAATATGCTTTTCAACAAAGATAGTAATAGGATGAAAATGCACATGATAATCTCTACAGTAACTCACAAAAATTAATAATTCAAGGAGGTATAATAAAACATACAAAATAAATAGAAGGTAAAAGTCCATGATTTACTAAAAAAGAAGGCACAAAAGTGGGAACAAAGAAAAGAACAAATTAATCAAAGAGAAAAAAAACGCCAATGTGTTAGACTTAAACTTAACAATAGTTGCATAAAAAACTAAAATGCAGAGATTGTCAGACTGAATAAGAATGTGAAGCTCAACCATATACTGTTTGCAAGAAAAAGTTTTAGACATAAATAAGAGATTTTTAAAAAGGAATAAAAAATGCATACCAAATTAAATATACACATAAGAAAGCTTGTATCTATATTGGTGTCAGACAAATTGAATTGTAAGAAAACAGTAATACCAAAAACAAAAGGGACAGTTCATAATTATGTAATAGTTTATCAAGATGCTGCAGCAAAAAAATGTCATAACATGAAAATTCGTGACGTATATTAGGAAACAGAAAGGTAGAACATCAATGATATTTCCACATGAAAATGTTAGAAAGCAAATAACAAATTATAATCAACATAAGTAGAAAACAGAAAATATAGAAATAAAAAAATTAAAACAGTAGATGAACAAAGAACAGAGAATATCAACATTTTAAAAATTAAGTTTTGAAAATATTAATGAAATTGATAAATAAGAATAATCAAGAAAAAATAGGAGAAAACATAAATTATTGATATCAAGAATAACAAAGATTTCACTACAGAATCTGTAGATATTAAATAGACACTAGCAGTATAAAATTAACGACTTTACGCTAGCAAATTTTACAACTTATGTAAAATAAAATAATTATTTAAAATCACAACCTGTAAATAATGACAACAAAAGGAGTTGAAAACCTAAAAATTTCTAAACCTGTTAAGCACAGTCATGCACCACATTAACATCCTTTTGACCAATAATGAACCACGTACATGACAGTGGTCCCACAAGACTATGATAGATCTGAAAAATTTCTATTGTTTAGGGATATTGTAGCCATCATAATATCATAGGGCAATGTATTGCTCACATGTTTGTGGTGATGTTGGTGTAAACAACCATACTGTGCCACCAGTCTTATGAAAGTATGGCACATACGATTATGTACACTAGATTATATTTTATAAAGATAATAAAAGATTATGTTACTGGTTTACACACTTACTATACTATACTTTTTATTGTTTTTTTAGCGTACTACTCTACTTACATTTTAAAAAATTTTAAGTGTAAAATAGCCTGAGGTAGGTCCTTCAGGAGGTATTTCAGAAGAAGGCATTATTATTATAGGAGATGACAGCTCCGTACATGTTTTGCCCTTGAAGACCATTTAGTGGGACAAGATGTGGAGGTAAATCAGTGATATGGATGATCGTAGCCCTGTTCGAGCCTACCCTAATGTGTATGTTTGTGTCTTGGTTTTTATTGTTTTATTTTTATTTTTATGTTTTTTCAGACAGGGTCTTGCTCTGTCACCCAGGGCCTAAAGTGCAGTGGCATGATCAGCTTGGACCTCCTGGGCTCAAGCAATCATCCTATCTCAGGTGGTAACACAGGTGCACGCCACCACAACTGGCTTCTTTTTTTTTTTTTACAGTTTGTAGAAAGGAGGTTTAACTATGCTGCCCAGGCTGGTCTTGAAGTCTTGGGCTAAAGTGATCTTCCTACCTCGGCCTCCCAAAGTGCAAGCATTAAGCCACTGCACCCAGCTGTATATTGATTTTTAACAAAAAAAGTTTGAGGTAAAAATAAAATAAAAAATAAAAATTTTTTAAATATAAAAATGTATAAAATAAGGATATAAAGAAAATATTTTTCTACAAGTGTACAATGTATTTGTGTTTTAAACTAAGTGTTATTGCAAGAGTCAAAAAGTTAAAAAATTATTAAGTTTACAAAATAAAAAAGTTTCAATAAGCTAAGGTTAATATTGCTAGAAAGAAATTTCATAAATTTATGATAGCCTAAGTGTACAGCATTTATAAAGTCTACAGTAGTGTACGGTAATGTCCTAGCCCTTCACATTCACTGACCACTCACGCACTGACTCATCAAGAGTAACTTCCAGTGTTGCGAGCTCCATTTATCATAGGTGCCCCCAGCAGGTGTGTAACATTTTCAATCTTTTATGCCGTATGTTTACTGTACTCTTTGTGTGTTTACATGTGTTTAGATATACAAATGCCATTGTGTTACAACTGCCTGCATTATTCAGGACATTGACACACTGTACAGGTTTGTAGCCTAGGATCACTAGGCTACACCAGATAGCCTAGGTACACAGGAGAAGGCCCAGATACCCTCCATGGTAAATTATTTCAAGCCATTTACTGAATACATAATGTCAATATTACACAAACACTTAACAAAAACAGGGTGAACACTCCATTCTCCCATACTCAATTTAGGAGACCAGCATGAACCTGATATGAAACTTGAAGAACATATAACCCCCTTCTCCAAAGTACTAACATACCTATAAACATAAATGCAAGTATATTTAAGAAGTACTCATAAACTGAATCCAGTAGTATGTTGAGGAATAGTGTCTCATGACAAAGTATATTAAACTTTATAAAGTATATCAAAGCTTAAAACACACTAAAAAGTCATTAAGAAAATAAATAAAAAAGCCACAGTAGAATAATATATTTGCAATACGTAGAACTAACATCTTTTATTGCTAAAACTTAGATATTTAAATCTATTTGCCTCTCTCTCCATCTATCATCTTCTGCAGCTCAATAATAAAAAGACAAGCAATAATACAAAACTATGAGCAAAACCCTTGTATAGACATTTCACAAAGAAAGACATAAAAATGGCCAATAAGCATGTGAAAAGATGATCAAAATTATGTTATCAGGTAAATGAAAATAATGACAACAATGTATTACTAATTGTCTTACAAACCAAAATGGCTTAAGAGCATCTGACAATAGCAAATGTCAAAGATGTGAGGCAACAAAAACTGTCATATGTAGTTGGTGGGAGAGCAAAATCATATCAACATTTGGAAAATTTTTTGGTGTTTTTTTTTAATTAAGCACATATATACCATTAAGACACAAAAGATTTCAGCTCTAGGTATTTACCTAAAATAAATAAAAATCTATATTCATAAGAAAAAATGTGGACAAGAAATGTTCACTGAAACTTTATTCATTATAACTTAAAAGTGAAAAGTACCCAAATACCCATTAACAGGTGAATGCATAATAAATTGTATATTCATACATTGGAATACTATTAGAAATAAAAAGGAACCAGCTAATAATACCACAACATGTATAAATCTCAAAAACATTTTACTAAAAGTCACAAAAAGGTACATATAGTGTGATATTTTAAAAATAAAGCTCTGTGGTGAATAAAAAAAATTGACAGATTTTTATCAAAGATGGTAGAAATCAGAGCAGTAGTTGCCTAGGGTTGGGGCACAGCTCGAGAGTTGCTGGGAAGGTACACCAGAGAACTATCTAGGGCAATTAAAATGTTCTACATCATGATAGGGATGTGGGTTATATGCATACATTTGTACATTTTCAAAACTCATATAACTTACACTTAAGATCTGTACATACACTCTATATAAATTATGCCTCAATAAAAGGGAAATAAAAGATTTGTTTGTGATTGGATAAATATTGTTTACAACAGAATAATTTGCATACTTCATCCTACTGGGTTGATATGACCTTTCTAGAATAATAATTTTAGCAAAAAGGAGATATATTTATTCTTTTCTATTTAGTTGATCAAAATAAGAACAGATTTCAGTTTGCTTCATATTTGAATCAGAAATGCATAATTTATTCATGAAACCACATTTTTCTATATTTTAGTCTTTCATGTTTTGCTAAGAAATGAAACTCTCCTGTTCTTTATAACATTCTTTTCAGCTAGACACGGTGGCTCACGCTGTAATCCCAGCACTCTAGGAGGCTGAGGCAGGCAGATTGCTTGAGTTTAGATGTTTAAGACCAGCCTGGGCAACATGGCCAAACCCAGTTTCTATAAAAAAAAAAAAAACACAAAAAATAGCCAGATGTGATGCTGTGTGCTTGTAGTTCCGGCTACTGGGGGGCTGAAGCAGGAGGTTTGCTTGAGCCTGGGAGGCAGAGGTTGCAGTGAGCTGTGATCCTGCCATTGCACTCCAGCTTGGGCAGCAGAGCAAGATCCTGTCTCAAAGAAGTAAAGAATAAGAAAACAAAAATAAGAATAAAAAAAAACCCAACACATTATTTTCAAAACTTAACTGTCCTAAACTAGGCTGACCACTTCCAAAGCCAGCTGCACAGTGATCATTCTAAAACATTTTCACACTTGCATTGCATGCTCTCACTTTACTAATATGTTCTCTTGGAAGCTGATTTAGTTACGTACATGTTCATTGGACTTAAATTTATTGAGTTTTTTTTAGAGTCCAGTGTTAATAATAATCTGGAGCTATTTCTTTCTAAGTCACCCATGTTTTATCTACCACCACCCTCCTCCTGATTTGAATAATTTTAGTTTTTCCTGATTATCTTGTGCATTCAAAAAATTTACATCAGATCTGGGTGTGAATTTTAAAATATATATTCTATATGTCATTTGGCATGCCCTTTGATCTAGACTTGTTTCTTTCTTACACATGAATGATTCATTTCTTCTCCTCCATCTCCCTTCCTCTCTCCCTCTCCCTCTGGCTCTCATTTTCTTTCTTTCTTTCTTTTTCTGATGAGTTTGTTCGTCAGTTATCCTTGCCTAGAACTTCATAGTAAGATATCACTTCTTCTAGATCAATCATCTTTCTTGTTTATATTTTTTCATACTGTCTAGCCTAAGCCCTATATTATAAGAGATATTTTCACCCTGAATACTCATAAAATTGTATCTTCTGGCTTCCTCCTTGTTATTTTTTATTTGCTTTGTTCTTTCATACTAAATTTCCCTATATATCTGTTGTTTCTTAAGGCTTTTTTCATACTTAAGGAGGCTCCTTTGCTTTTTCTAAGTTCAGGTTAAGAGTCCTCTGCTATTGCTCTGCCTTGCTAAGGGGTTTCTACCTTAAACGAAACAGTGACTGGAATTCTGAATAAAATTGACATGTTTTCCAGGCTTGCTGCATTATACACTTTCTTTAAACATCAGAGTGTGGGCCGAGCACAATGACTCATGCCTGTAATCCCAGCACTTTGGGAGGCCGAGGTGGAGAGATCAGGAGGTCGGCAGTTCGAGACCAGCCTGGCCAACATGGTAAAACCTCGTCTTTACTAAAAATACGAAAGTCAGCCAGGTGTGGTGGCAGGTGCCTGTAATCCCAGCGACCCGGGAGACTGAGGTGGGAGAATCTCTTGAACCCAGGAGGCGGAGGTTGCAGTGATCTGAGATAGAGCCACTGCACTGCAGCCTGGGCGACAGAGTGAGACTCTGTCTCAAAAAAAAAAAAAAAAAAAAAATCAGAGTGCTTGTCTGCATAGAGGCCAAAATATATCAAAATAAGGTGAGCCACATTCCAATTAACTGACTTGTTTTTAAAAAGGACCCCAAGTAATTTTGGTTTTCTTTCATTTTTGGTTATAAGTACCAGACTGCTTGGCTCTCTTGGTGAAGGGTTGAGAGGCAACTGAAGAAACCTCTCCGGAGATACACTTTCAATTACTTCATTTCATTTCTCATACTCGGTACCTAGCTCTTAACCTGTTCTCTATACTGATTTTCATCGGGAAGATCACCACCGAATAATAATGCATCCCCCTCCTGTTCACAATGCAGGCTATAGTAATCTCTGTTTTATGTTTATGTAGATCTGTTTTCCACTATTTTTCACTTCAAAAAATTGTTAACATATAGGTCTATCGATTCACTACACCATCACTCCAATAAGAGATGTTGAGAGTAACATGTGTGCTCAGTCCACAGTTTTAAGAAAAAAATAAAAAGCCTAGCCTACAGGAGTTAATAAACTGTATGATTTCATTTACTCTCATCAAAGTTCATGTGACTGCAGCAGGCTTACAACTATAAACAAAACAATTATTCTATCTAATGAAACTGAATCAAAATTGATTGAAATTATGTTGTTGGACAAATTATTTTACTTCTCTAAGCCAATTTTCACATTTTCTAAACTAGATAGAAATCATAGTACTTCACAGAGAGGTTGATAGGATTAGATTAAATGAGGTTTATAAAGGAATTTAGCATTCTGCCTGGCATTTACTAGCCTTTCAATAAATTTTTAGCATAATTGTTATTAGCCATTACCTCCCCCATCCCTTTGCAAGATTCTGTGGGATGCAACACACTTTGAAATGAACAATGCCTTTTCCTTGATGTCTTCCTACCCTAATTTTTGCATGTGAGCCATAGTTCATTCATTAATCATATTGTTGTCTATAGCTCATTCCTCTGTTCTAAACTTAAAGTCAATTATTACTTTGAAAATAGCCTCATCTTGATTTAGTTGTTTTGTACAGATATTTTGTAATGATTTACCTACTATTCTATTTCTGGCTTGTTGCTATTCAAAAAGTGAAGTGCAATGTATTAGTATAAAACATTGAACTCTCCAAATGTATTCCATTTGTCTCATCCTAAATGTATCTAAAACTCCCTGCTACATAATAAGAATGCCTTTCCATGCCATATGCAACACAAAACAGAATAATATTTTCAATGTTGATTGATTCTCAATTGACAGTAATACTTAAGCTATAATTGAAATCATTCTCCACACATTTGGCTGATTTGTTTGTTCCTGAGCATAATTTATAAGTCAATTCCTTGCTCTACTCTGTTCCTGTAGTATAATCAAGATGCTAATCTGTTGCCAGTAACTGTATCAAATGGAAAGAATTAAATGAATGTTAAATGGCAAGGACTATGCTAGATTTTGTGGCTAAAATGGCTTTGCTATTTAAAATACAAAGGTTTCCTTTAATCTTTCATATTATGAATTCTGAATCTCTCAAGCTGCTGCCATCTGAGAACTTATACAACGCTTGAACTAGAAAACACCCTACAGATTTTCTAATGAGACTTTACCTTTTAATGTAATATATGTTTGTTAAACAAAATGTTGAAAATCAAAGAAAAATCACTTATAGCCCATCATTGGAGGACTTATAAACTTTAAATGAATCAACCGAGAAGAAAATAGACGTAATGAAAGTTCAGAATAGCTTCTTAGTAATAATCAATTTAAAAGAGTAACAGAAAAAGTGATTCAATTCACAGTAGATAGAAGTCCATGAATTATCTATTATAAGAATGTAAATGTAGAATACTTTCGTGACAAGAGAAAACAATGATTAAATGTACTAAAAGGCATAAATATAACTTACTGAATAGAAAGTGTTGCCACTTAGTTTGTCTTTCCATTCTGGCATAAAGTCACAGTTTTATGAAATCACGATACTAGCCACTCATGCTTCATTTTGATTTCAACAAGATTTCACCAAATATTTCCCATTTGAAGTGGGAAATATTTGTTTGTTATAGACAAACCTCTTTAATAATGCTAAGCAACATAGACTAATATTTGGAACAATATTTGGTGGTATATTTGTTGTTTTGGTTTTATATCAGGGATAGCGTAGCAGATTGTATTATAGTTCTCAGGTATAATTTCCATGCCCTGTAGGAGGATTCACCCCAGCTCAGCGTCACATCTTATTCATTGCCTTGTGAGGAGAGTCTATTCTGTCCCATTAATGATAGTCATGGATTTGTGATGTACTTGATAAGTGGTATTTGAGAAAACATGGCATATGTTATATATGAGCAGAAGCTTAAAAAGCGCTAAAAATTTCTACCAGTTCTCTTTCTTTTTTCCCTCTGATAAGAAAATAATATGTTCAAAATAAGGCTGCTCCTTTAGCCCGGGTTCTGGAGAAAGGAGACCTATAGAGCAGATCGAAGTAACCTGTATCTGATTACATACAACATGAACAGGACATAGATGTTTGTTGTTATAAACTAGTAAGATTATAAACTAATGGGTTGTTAGCCATTAGCAATGTAGTCTTGAATTTTATTGTAAACTTTTACTATAAATGAAGACAAGCATAATTTTGTTTCTTATTTAAGCAATGACCAGAATAATAACATTTCCAAAATCAAACCATATTCATATTTATATTGATAAAATATTCTTGTAAGTCAAAATTGTTAACTAAAATTTTTAATATACTGTATTTTATTTAGTTTTTTTTCCCCATAATGTTCTATGTCCCAAAGAAGTTTCCACCTCCTGGCAAATATATATTAATGAAAATTTGAAAATAGTCCTCTTAAACGATCTTTGCTTTCACAAAATTTCTTAATTTTACTTAAACATTTAAAAATTCAAAAGTTTAAGTGTAGCATAATGAAAACATGTTATAAAAAGATATTTTATAATTTTTATTGTAATAATCTCATAAAATTATATCCTCTATGTTGTCTTATCATGTTCAACTCTCTACCCCTCATTGGCACCCCACTATCCATGTAGACCATTGGCATGTAACTTTCTTTGTTTATTCCTTCAGCTGTTTCTTCTGGTGCAAAAATGTGTTGACAACCCCTATATGCAACTGCCCCTGCTCTAATACTCTGATTTTTTTTTTTGAGGGGGAGGTGGAAATATATATATATATATATATATATATATATATATATGCATTTTTTCATTCTTTTCTTATAATTTTTTCAAGTTTCATGTAGGATTGTAAAAGGTAAACACATGTATTTGATTTGCCAGGTTTACTATAATGCCTTTCATATACTCATATTCTTTCCTTTCAAGGCTTAGATTTAATGGTGAATTCTCTGTGCTAGATTCCTTGAAATTCCAAAGTGGAATAATTACTCCTTCCTCCATGCTGTTCTAGCACTTTGATTATCATGCTAACACAGCATCCTTAGATTATATTTTAGCTACATTTGGATATAGTTATCTAGCTTTGTAAATTGTGTTTTACTTTGTAAAAATATAAAAGTAATAACACTTGGTTAAATGTAACTCGGGTTTGAGAAATCAGAGATAGTCCTAAGTACATAATAAGATCACAGAAAAATAGCGGGAGTTGCGGCAATCTGGAGAAGATGGTAATGTCCTTCATTCAGTCAATACATATTTATCAAATACCAAGTATGAGCCAGGTACTGTGCTTGGGCGTTAGAGGTAGAGCAGTGAACAAGACAGACATGGTTCCAATTTAAAATATACTCATGGAGGCTTAATATCTATTTTTTTTCCAATTTCCAAAGTATTTTATATTAGTTGAACCCGTAAGCCAGTATGCTGCTGTTATTGTGATTGCTATGGCTTTGGCAGGAAAGGCAAAGGCAACAGAAATTGTGCCTTAAAAGTCATAAAATACGTGATTGAATTTTAAAATAAGGAATCTTGCCAAACCCCTGTAACCACAGATTTATGTGCCACTTACAATAAATACCTATCAATAAAACTAATCATTTTACTTCCTTTTGGGACTAACATTTATATTGGATTTGTTCTCATGATAGTTATGGCAAACACCTGCTGACCTCACTCTGTGAACCATCATCACCTATCCAAGCCCTACAGCTGCCTCAGTGCTAGCTCTCCAGAGCTTAAAAGGTGCAAGCCACGACCAACACTCACTACTGAGGCACAATATACATTAAACCTAGCAATTGAAATATGTGAGGGAAGAAAATTTAAAAGAAAACTTTAAAGAAAATATGAAGGAACTTTTAAAAATTCATGGAAAATGCATATTACAAAAAACTAGGCATGGATTTCAAAATTATGTTTGCATCAAAGTAAATTCATACTACCTTCTAATAACATGTCTCAACAGGATCTAGTTTGAAACATTAAGGATAAGACATCAGTTTGAAAATAGTCCCTATCAGAGCAACATAAATTCTGCTAAAATTGAAGTGAAAACAAACATCAAATTTATGGTGAAGCTTGGATGAAAGAATGGTGAAATCATATATGCTTTATGAAAACTTTATTGAGACAGACTCCAAATAACTAGGCAGTTTACAAATGGATTTAAAAGAAGGAATAGGATGGTGTTGAGGATGAAGCTTGCAGTGGCAGACCATCCATATCAACTTGCAAGGAAAAATTCAATCTTGTTTGTGCCCTAATTGAAGAACACTGATGATTGACAGCAAAAACAATAGCCAATAAAATAGACATCTCAGTTAGTTCAACTTACACAATTCTGACTAAAAAATTAAAGGAGAGCAAGTTTTCTACTTGATGGGTGCCAAAATGGTTACACCCAGATCAGCTGCCGAGAAGAGCAGAGCTTTTGATGGAACTTTCAAACAAGTCAATCAAGGTCCTGAAGCACTGTTTTGAATAATTGTATAGTAAAGATGAAACATAGCTTTCCCAACATGATCCTGAAGACACAGCACAATCAAAGCAATGCTCACCAAGACCTGGAAGTGGTCCAGTGACAGCAAACACAGGATGGCCAAGAGCAAAGCTAATGGGGACAGTTTTCTTTAGACGCTCAAGGCATTTTGCTTCTTGACTTTCTGGAGGGCCAAAAAACGATAACATCTGCTTATTATCACAGTGTTTTGAGCAAGTTAGAAAAAGCTTTAGCAGAAAAATGCTCAAGACACCTCGATTTGAGAGTCCCTTTCCACGGTGACAATGTTTCTGCTCATTCCTTTCGACAAATAAGGGCAATTTTGTGGGAATTTTATGGGAAATCATTAAGCAACCCCCTAACCCTTCTGATTTGGCTCTAAGTTATTTTTGTTTTCTAATCACAACAAATCTGTATAGGGCATCCATTTTTTAGTTAACAATGTATTAGGTTTGTGCAAAATTAACTGCGGTTTTTCCATTACTTTTTTGGGTTTTTTTTTTGAGATGGAGTCTCACTCTGCCACCCAGGCTGGAGTGCAGTGGCACGATCTCGGCTCTCTACAACCTCCGCCACCCAGGCTCAAGTGATTCTCCTGTCTCAGCCTTCCAAGTAGCTGGGATTACAGGCACAAGCCACCGTGCTGTGCTAAGTTTTGTATTTTTAGTGGAGTCAGTGTTTCAACTAGTTGGCCAGGCTGGTCACAAACTCCTGACCTCAAGTGATCCGCCCTCCTTGGCCTCCCAAAGTGCTGGGATTACAGGCGTGAGCCACCCCACTCGACCTTGCCATTTCTTTTTGAAAGGCAAAACCACAATTACTTTTGCACCAACCTAATAAGAAAAGATTGCATTGACATTAAATTCCTAAGACTGTCAGTTCTTTAGGGATGGATTAAATGGCTGATATAATCTCTCACGATGTGTATTGAGCTTGATGGCCCTTATGTTGAGAAATAAAGTTTAAAGTTTATATTATTTTTTAAAACTTTTTATCTTTCAATTTAATTTTTCCACAAACTTTTTAGTTTCCTTGTATTTGGGGTGAGGAATTTCCCATAAGATTTATCATGCAGAAAGGAAGAGAGACACAGAAAAAGACACAGAGAGAGAGGGAAAGAGTAGGAAGGAAAGAGGAAGAATAAGCAATATTAATACAACTACAAAGTATGACATATAAACTAAGGAAACCACTGTAAATCAGAATGAAAGAAAAATAATTTTTTGTTTCCTTTTTTTTTTTACCTAGTCTCGCTCTGTCGCTCAGGCTGGAGTGCAGTGGTGCAATCTCAGCTAACTACAACCTCCACCTCCTAGGTTCAAGCAATTCTCCTGCCTCAGCCCCCCAAGTAGCTGAGATTACAGGTGTCTACCACCACGCTCAGCTAATATTTGTATTTTTAGTAGAGATGGGGTTTAACCATGTTGGCCAGGCTGGTCTCAACCTCCTGGCCTCAAGATATCCACCTGCCTTGGCCTCCCAAAGTGCTGGGTTACAGGTGTGGGAGCCACTACACCAGGCCTAATTTTTGTTCGTTTGTTTGTTTTACATTTCCTTTGTGTAAAAATCCAAGGGAGAAACTCTAACAGTATTAGTTTACTATAAATGTGCTAAGATACTTATGAACCCTCCTCTATCTTCTGGATAGGCACACATACAGTTGAATTGAGTTACCCATTGTTATACTTTTAATTGTAAGCCCTGAAAATATATTTCTCTCTTCAGCTAAAGGTTTGCCATGACATCTGACTCATCACCATGTTCAAACTTCCAAGTTCTTTTCAATTCAATTCAAATGAAAACAGTGAGGAAATTTCTGTAACTCCATAAAATTACTGATTCAACACCTTGGTATTTTACCACATGTAACAGAGACTAAAAATGGAGTTAATCTAGAGGGAGAAGGACACAATGACTCAGGATAGTACCTTTCACTTTCATGTCAGTAGTTAAAATTCAGACAAGGCTGTAGTTACTAAGTCTACTCGCAAGTGTGCCATGGAGGCATATAGGAAAATGAGGAAAGGGAATTTTTCATGGTTTGACAATTCTGATTGACTGGCATATCCCATGACATAAATGGAAAAAAAAAAATGGTTGATGGTGCTAAAGATACCAAGGAGTGACTAATGAGGCACGAGTATGGCCTTCTTTTAGATTCTTTCTGCCAGAAGCAAAGGGCTCTATTTCTTGACACCTGATATGTGAATAGTCTCTTATATTATTTGACATGATTAAAAATTATCTTGCTCTTAAAAATAACTAAGAACATTCTTGAAATATAAATAATGAGTTTAAAAAAAGATTCAATGGATAGTAATTCTGTTTACATTGTCCATAGGCTATAAAACTTAGGTAATTAACATGCTTAGCTTCTTCTATCTGAAAGTCAGTACACATGTGCATTCTGAACATTTGAAATATCTTTAAAATAAGACAGCTCTCATTAACTGAGATTCAAGTTATGATTCAGAGCTCTTCTCTTCTTATATTTATAGGTATAAGGCAAATTCACAAACCATTCATTTTCTTTATTAAAGGATATGTGATATAGTGGAGAGAAAAGATTTCATTTAAATTTTCTAGCTTTACTTATGAAATTCTGTTTTTTTTTTCTACAAAATTTCATTAGAGTCTCTTTAAATGGGAGAATATAACCTACTCCTTGTGGGTTTTGCTGCTTCAACCAATGACATATTTATAAATACATACAGTACCATCCCATTATTCACAATTTACTTTCCATAGTTTTAATTACTCATTGTCAACTGCAGGCCCAAAATAGGTGAGTACAGTACAATAAGATATTTTAAGAGAGACCACAATCTCCTAATTTTTACTACAGGAATTGTTCTATTTTGTTATTAGTTATTATTGTTTATCTTTCACTGGACCAAGCTTAAATTAAACTTGATAATAACTGTGTGTATACAGGAAAAAAACATGGTATATGCATAAGGTTCAGCACCATCCATGGTTTCAGGCATCCACTGGAAGTCTTGGAACATATCCCCTGAGAATAAGGAAGAGGTACTGTTATACATATCACTTCTATATACATATACATACACACATGCAAACAGAGAAAATAGTGAACATAAATGAATAAATGCAGTTTTATAGTCCATATTTCCTACCCAGCCCGTTAGTGAATCAGCACCTCTTGGTGTGTCACAGTAACCTGTCTTTTAAATAAGCACTCTTAGAGAATGTGAGAGAAATGAGATAACCAAGCTCACATGAAATGTTAGAATATTAAGGATCAGATGGCTTCAGTGAGTGAGACACCCCGGACACACACAGACACACACACACACACACACACGGAGAGAGAGAAAAAATGATAGACTACAATTTATATATATAGAGAGAGATTTTTCTTGTGATTCCTGCTTATGTGTATTTTTACCTCATAGGGCTGCGTGATTCTGTTTGCCAAGGTTCTTCTGGTCAAAATCTGCACCGGCAGGTAAAGCAAAATAAACTTATTGGAATAAGTTTATTCCAAAAGAAACTCATTTCCTTGGGCAGCTCAGGGATCAAAAACAAAGTGAAATATGCAGATTTTTTTTCCTTGTCTGGATGCAGAGCAGCCCTGAAACCTCAGCCACAATAGTTCACAAAAATGATCTCTAAGTTGCCAACATGTCCCTAAGGTCTTAAGTTTCATGGTTCCTAATATCTGTGTCTTTGTTCAAGTTTTAAATTCTGGAAAAGAAAATCTGATTTTCCTAAGTTGGATCATGTTATGTTCCCTAGATTAGAAACCCTAGCGAAAAAAAAACAGTTCCTGTAGCATAGATACGACTTCAGGGGTAACCCATGGGTAGTAAAACCTTTTCCAGTAAAGGGGGGATCATTTTGGGATGTAGCACCCAATGCCAATGCTGTGGACAGAATTTTGGATCTAGAAGGACAGTTTAGCTAGATAGACTATCCCACTTTTCATAGCCAATGAGAAAGATCCAGTAAGGAGGCTAGGTCAGCTATTGTTAAAGGACAGATTAATACAGTTAAATGGAGAAAATCAAATTCAAATTTCTCTGGACAAGAGCAGAAAATAGGAGTGAGGCCAAATGTCTTACAAGTTCAAGGTTCAGGATCTGATTAGGACAAAAATGGAAGGGCAATTAGACAAAATGTAGGAATAATGAACAAGGATTACTGCTAAAGTCGGAGGGAAAGTATCTTTGGTTTGCATTTATTAGACATAATTGTCTTACTGTCTGAATGGATCCTGTTTGTTTATATGTTGATGGAACCACATTTCTTAACAAATTGAATTGTGCATGTAATTTAGTAGCCTTAATAATGACTAGAATTTTGAGTTTAGTGAATATGCGTGACGCTTGTAAAAAAATTTTCACTATGACTTCCTTCTGAAGCTTCAGATTTTCATTCCCTTTAGCTTTCTTAAGGTCTTATGATTCCAAAAGATCAAAAATTAAAATATGGTATTTCTCTCAAATTTTTTCTTTTCTTTCTCACATTCATAGTTCATTAATAGCACCATGCTTTTTGTCACTTAAGTTCAAATGTAATGGCTGATGATATTATAGATCTGTTACACATTAATTAGATTAAAAATACTTCTACATACAGTTCATCTCACTAGCATCCTACAGATAATCTAGGGCTTTCTTTTATAGCTTATCATCACAATTTAGGCAGATAAAAATCTAAATGCACATCCTTTCTCTTAGACTGTATCTTATACTAAATCTTGTATAAATAGTCAAGTTCTCAGCACGGTTAATATTTCATCAGGTCTGTTGCCCAGCTCATTTCTCTTTTGACTGCTGTGTGTGCCTTGGAGTTCTCGTTTTATATGCTTCACTCCAAAGAGTCTCCTTGTATGTTACTGCAAGATGAGTCCAAGTACTCTTTCCCTCCCTTTGATGATGCTCAGCAGTGTGCTTTCAAAGAGTATTTGACAAATTATCCTCCTTAAAAGCATCTTTGCCTCTGGATAAATATTAATTCTTCCCCAAAGATATGCGTTGTATTGAATACAACTGTGGTAAACGACAAGACTAAAGACTATTTTTTAAACCTTGTTTCTGGGTTCTTCAGTGGAAAAAGCAGCAAGAGACATAGAATATAACTGAAATGTCTTTTATAGATTATTCATCTTTCATTTTGCATATGAGAACGTCTAAGACCCAGAGCAGTCATTTGGTGTTCCCAAAGACACACAACTAACTGATAAGAGAAATGAAATGTCTTTCTTAGGGTTTCCAGTGTATTGCTGTTTTTTGTTGTTCTTGTTTCTCATAGCAAACTCATGCAAACCTGTGACATCTTAATATGTACTTAATTTAATGATTGTTCAAAGTGTCACATAATTTGCACTTACAACGGATTAGTAAAAGCTTATAGCCATTGACCAATCTTTTTCTCAAAATAAAGTCTGTTAAGCAAAAATTGTAGTGTCAAAATTAGATTATTTTCTTGGGTAATATTTCAAAATAAGATTTTACAGTTAAAAATATTAACATTTTAAGATTTAGATATACAAATTTTGTTTCCAACATAGTATCAATACACTCTTGCATAATAATTTTATTAGAAAGACATTCTCAACACACCCTGGCAAACATTTTGACCTTTGCTAATTTTATGAGAAAATGAAAAGGGAAATTATTTTCATAAATAATGTAATTAATTTCATGATAATATCACTAAATCCTTTAAGGGTGTATTGAACAATACTGTAGTCACCAGCCACATGTAACTATTTTCATTTAAATTAACTAAAATTGGCCAGGCATGGTGACTCACCCCTGTAATCCTAGTACTTTGGGAGGCTGAGGAAGATGGGTCACTTGAAGTCAGGGGTTCAAGACCAGCCTGGTCAATATGGTGAAACCCCATCTCTACTAAGTATACAAAAATTAGGCAGACATGGTGTCACACGCCTGTAATCCTAGCTACTTAGGAGGCTGAGGCAGGAGAAACCCTTGAACCCAGGAGGGGAGGTTGCAGTGAGCTGAGATTGCACCATTGCACTCCAGCCTGTGCAACAGAGCAACACGCTGTCTCAAAATAAATAAATAAAATTAAAAAATTAATTAACTAAAATTAAGAATTCAGATTTTCAATAGCACCAATCTTATCCAAAGTGTTCAATAACCACATGTGCTTAGTGGCTATTGTATCAGACAAAGCTGATATAGGACATTTTCTTCATCACAGAAAGTTCTATTGATAATGCAGCTCCAAGTTATTAACACCAGTTTATGGAGGAAGAAACTTAGGCTTAGTTATATGCTCATACTCATACATGTAGTAAGTGAAAAAGTCAGAAATGAATAAAATTTCCTAATAATCTACGTTATTTAACACTATTTACCATTGAATTTTTCTACTAATAGGATAAACATAGAATTTTATTTTATTCATTAATACTTTCTGTGTTTTGAATTGCTTATTCACATAGAATAAACATATACTGAATAAAAAAACCTTGTTATATTTCTCTTATTAATGTTATAATCTTGGTATTTTGTTTTTAAATTAAATCCCCATTAATCCAAACCAAATATATTATCAGTATTAAATATAGTATTGTATAATTGAAATAAAATTACATTAACATATTGCTTCTACTGGTTTCCTTACATTTCCAATGAGGAGGATTCTCTGTTGACACATTCATTTCTTTTCTTCAGTAAGATTCTTCCTTGACAAACCATCTTTTGAACATCTGAGGAAAAAAAAAAATGGAGAAATAATATGAGAGGAGAAAACGTGAATAAGACATTAAATAAAACTGCATGAGAGGTTTTAGTCAAGGTTCACAATAAAATATATACCAGAGCAGTAGAAGAGCTGTTATATTTAAAGATACTCGAAGGGGGATAAAATGTGAAGCATTTGGAAGATCTGTCCTAGCTTACATGTGTATTTTCAAAGTTGCCTTTAGGAAATGTATGGTAATAAACTGAGTTTTATTGAAATTAGCATTCAAGTACTGAATTGTGCTGGATAAAAGACTAATACAGGTTCTTCATGAAAATGTTATTTTAATTGCTACATGTGGTAATAATATACTTTGATGATGAAAAGTTTAACAAATATGTTATACTGCCACATATATGTCATACTTAACCAAAGGAGTAAAGAAGTACTTTGTTAAACACTTTGCTAGTTTTAATACCTTAACTAACAAGAGCATTTATTCTTTTTTTATTTCTAAGAAATACATACATGTTAGGAATTTAGAACCTCACAGAGTTTTTTGTTCGTTTCTTCCCTCTTGGAAAATTCCAAGTATTGTTGATTATTAGTATTTGTGAAATAACTGTATATACTTCATGTTGATATAAAAGTCACGATTAAGAGTTAGTCAAAAGAATGGCAAAATTTGATTTTTTTTCTTGTCTCCCTAGCATGTTATTCTAAATTAAATGGGGCATTCCACATTATAATAGTAATAACAAATACAAACAAGCTTCTTAAAGACTCTCTTTTAATTTAATAAACGGTCCCATTTTAAAAAACAAATTCCCAGTAACTATTTATACAAGATAGATTACATTTTTGGTCCTTTTCCCATATTTTAATTGGTTGTGCTTGGAGCTATGTTATAGCCTTGGCCAGAAAATTATTCAGAGAGGAACTTCTAAATGTCATCATCTGTATTAAAGTGACATTCTTCACCTTGTTTTTAAACATCAAAAAGTTCGTGGAGTTTTGCTTCTCACTTCTTAACAAATGGAAATGGAATTTGTCTTCTTGATTATCACACAACGTTCCCTCCTCTTCCTGGCATGCCTCTTTTCCAGCCCAGACTTTGTATTTAAATGCATTAGAACAGAATTTATTAGAACAGAATATCTAAATTTAGATGCAGCTCAGGACAAAGTTGTAGTATATGTTGATAATTTAGTCCTCAAGCAAAACCAGCTGGTTTCTAAAACCAGCAAAAATTCGTATTTTTGTTTGAACAGAAGAGTAGAGACACAACAAATTCCTATCTTCCTTTCCAGAAACTATATTGAAAAATCTCTTTTTGGTTGATGCAGGCTTTAGGCAGGTATGCTTCCATATTGAAATCCTCCAGAGATTAACAGCAACAGCAACTGCCTCAAGGCATTCTTGGTTCCATTTCACCACTTCACCATCTGGTAGACATATGAGGATCAGTTCAACAGATTTAGGAAATGGTTATTATGAGGTTATTCTTTTTAGCAGATGATTTTTTGTTTTGCCACTCCCACAAAAATGCAAAACAGAAAATATGTTCGAAGCAGAGACTACTATAGAGCTTACCTATTTGAAATTTCCCCTCCAGCAAATAAAACCACTGCAAACTGAGCTTAACAATGTCCAGTTATAGCGTGAAGGGCAAATTTTAAACTGAATGTGCATTAGTATGGTATATAGTTCTCTTTGGCCCCCAAAATAAATTACTCTCCTTAAAGATAAATGTAAATATAAGAACAAGCTGCAGTGTTACTTTATAATTTAATTCCCTTCAATGTGTCCTTGAAACTTCTACAAAGCAGACAACGTTTTAGGAGAATTTAATGCAGAAATTATCAAAGTACTGCAAGACTCCAATAAGTTTTCAAAATTAGACAAGCATTGATTTTAAAACATTTTTAACTTCATATTCATTATTAATATTTTCTTTGTGTATAGAAGTAATTTTATGTAAGGTACAGATGCCTCTAGCCTTTAAAATTTTAATACAGCCTGTAGAGTTTATTGTTATGTAATTTACACACTTCTTTACAGATAATAAACCTATAATTATTACAGCCTTTGTGAATTTAAGCAGAATTTTTAAGTAGAAGTGTATGATAATAGCTTTGACCTTATCCTTTTATATAGATTTTACTAAAGAAATGATCATACTTCTCAAATGTGACTTGGCCAAAGAATGAAGTATGATATTTAAAGAACATAATAATATAAAAAAATCGAAATTACATATTTACAAAGGATCTGTGTATGCTGAGAAAGAGCTTCTGTGTCTTTTATTGTTTATTTTTCTCTAGGCAATAGTTGTTAACTGGGATGATTTCACTTCCTCTCCCATGAAACATCTGGAAATATCTAGAGAAATATTTGCTTGTCAGACTAAGGCATGGCTACTACTAGCATCTACTTGATAGATACTGGGGATGCTGCTAACTTTCTACAATGTTCAAGACAGCCTCATTCTGACAACAAAGATCAGTGCATTCCAAAATGTCAACAGACCTAAAGTTGAAAATCTCTGCTCCAAAGCTTATATTACTATATACAAAATAAAATTTGGCAAATAAATTATTCACAAGTAAATTGGAAACTCCGAATCTTAGAATGAGACAGTCTTCTGTGACTTGTTAACACATGCGCACATACACAAACACATACATTTTCATGCACAGATTACACACACATATATATGTATTTATATGTTATATAAACAAATACGTATATTCCCATATGCCAACTCATACTCAATTTTTAGTATTTGATTCTGAATACTCTTTTGAAGCAACTGATTTTTTTCCTCAGTTATTAAAATATTGGTTGTCCTGGATTATTTAAATCTCTAGTGATCAAAGCCACAATTTCAAGTAAACATAGGCTTTCTCCTCTTGGTAATCACAGCAACCACACAGGGTCAAAGTCATTATAGTGTGGGGCTAATATTTAGAAAAGCATTTCTTTGTTTGCCTATCATATTTCTGGATTATTTGTCTTCAGGCTCTAGGATAGATTCGTTTTCTACATTAGACATTTTTCATCTTCAGTATAAAATGTTATCTTGAAACATTTACAAAAATATCATTGTTTTTCATAACTCAATGTATGTGCAATCTGATTTTCTAAATTGTGACTAAGAGACTTAGCTGTCATAATTTTGGAAAGTGAAGAGAATTATCATCTGTATGTTTCTCTACAGTCTTAAGTTTCATCTTTACATGGAAAAAAAAATCAAAACCCTATAGCTCATCTGCATCTGGAAGGAAACATATAAGACACTCTGAGCACTATTCTGCTAGTCAAACAAAACTTCCTAAATTTTACCATTCTGTTCTGAAGATCTTCGAAAATTCTCACTGGTCAGTAACACCTATGAACAGTAAGTGGAAGTATAAGAAGGTTCTGCTGCAGGGTGCGGTGGCTCACGCCTGTAATCCCAGCACTTTGGCAGGCTGAGGCTGGCGGATCACCTGAGGTCAGTAGTTTGAGACCAGCCTGGCCAACACGGTGAAACAAAAATTGCCCCGTGTGGTATGGGTCCTGTATCCCACTACTCAGGAGGCTGAGGCAGAGGCGGAGGTTGCAGTGAGCCGAGATCTCACCACTGCACTCCAGCCTGGGTGACAGAGCAAGGCTCCGCCTCAAAAAAAAAAAAAAAAAAAAGTTCTGCTTCCATTTATATAAAGCAAAGTGAGTTACTGCCTTCCAACACACTTACTGTTAAAGAACTACTGCAAGAAGGAAAGTACAATAAAGGTAATATACAGAGTCCATCAGTTAGAGATATTGACAGTTATGCTGCAGTATACTTGTATGTGTTGTTACACATGTCTACATGGTGGACCATATAATGAGTCAGTTCTATCATATAATTGACTTGAACAACTGTGAAGCTACTCTTCATTCAGCCTCATTATATCATTTGATTATCATTTACAATAAATTTACCTTCTCATGTCTGTTTTGTTTTTAGCTCCTTGTCATTACTTTCAGACCACCTTTCTATTTATTTTTTATGATGTTCAGGCAATCTCTCACTATATGAATCTAAGAAACTAGGTTTTATTCTATGTAAGCATTTTTAAATTGTAAATTATTTTTGAAATAAAACATTTGCCCTGTGAAGTGACCAAATTTGAATATAATATTAAGGGTAGAAAATTGTACTTTTATTCCCTGTAGTATCATAGATACTAAAATTATTGGAGAACAATTGATGTGAAATGGACTAAAATGGACACCAAAATTCTGTGGCAGTACTGAGTTATAACATGGCTGTCTCTGATTGTATTCTCATATTATTTTTGTTAGGTTGTCATACAATGAAAAGATAAAATTAAAAAAAAAATAAAAAGTAAAGAATGCTTAGAATTCATGCTTCACACAGGCAATGCTGAGAAAAACAAAAAATTGGCAGGTCGTTTAGGGGAGAATATTTGGCAAAAAGATTGGGGCTAAGTAGATAGTGAGATAAAATCTGGATGTTTCAGGCAAAAGTAAATGTGTGACTAATGGCACAGAGGTGAAAAAACTTGCTTTCTGTGTGGGGAGAGTTACTAGCAGGTTAAGTTCAGACAAAGGTTGACAAGACTTGGGAGTACTTTAAATGCAAGTATATTATTATAGATATAATAAACAATGTCTAGGTATAAAGGATTTTTTAAATTAGGAAGTTAAATAAATAAAGCTGCTTTTACAAAGTAAGTCAGACCATGGTATAAAATACATTTGAGGCCGGGCATGGTGGCTCACGGCTGTAATCCCAGCACTTTGGGAGGCCAAGGCGGGTGGATAACGAGGTCAAGAGATCAAGACCATCCTGGCTAACACGGTGAAACCTCGTCTCTACTAAAAATACAAAAAATTAGCCGGACGTAGTGGCGGGTGCCTGTAGTCCCAGCTACTCGGGAGGCTGAGGCAGGAGAATGGCGTTAACCTGGGAGGCAGAGCTTGCAGTGAGCTGAGATTGCACCACTGCACTCCAGCCTGGGAGACAGAGCCAGACTCTGTCTCAAAAAAAAAAGCTTTTGAAAGAAGATATTTTGAATTCTAGGAGACAAACACAATAATGATTTCCATAGTCAACAAGGGAGACTATATGAACTTATACATAGGTCCACTGGAAGATTTTAGTATACTTCTATTAAAATGAAGCACATAGAAGAAATTTAAAATAAAACTTTTGTGTGTATGTATGTACATATATATTCACATGCCTCTAAATGATAAAAGTAAATACATTCAATAAAATTCCAATAAATAATAGAAAGAAATAAATTTGGTAACTACTAGGCATTTTGAAATAAATTATTAAGTATTCCATTATTCAAAGAAAATTCAACATAAAATTATTATTCACTTAGAAAACAATAAAATAAGAACATTTTAAATAAAAACTAATAGAACATAGTTAAATTTATTTTCAAAACGGCTTAAATACTTTCAACATTGAAAAAAGAAAGATGGGGCCAGGCACGGTGGCTCACGCCTGTAATACCCGCACTTTGGGAGGCCGAGGTGGGCAGATCATGAGATCAGGAGATCAAGACCATCCTGGCCAACATGGTGAAACCCTGTCTCTACTAAAGATAGAAAAATTAGCTAGCTGGGCATGGTGGTGCACTCCTGTAGTCCCAGCTACTCAGGACGCTGAGGCAGGAGAATCGCTTGAACCCGGGAGGCGGAGGTTGCATTGAGCCAAGATCGTGCCACTGCACTCCAGCCTGGTGACAGATAGAGACCCTGTCTAAAAAAAAAAAAAAAAAAAAAGATGTAAATGAAGGACATATATATTATTCATTATAAGAAATTAAATAATGAACAAAAATCAATCTGATGACATATGTAGAGAAAAACAGTAATTAGTATGGAAAATGTTATATAATGTTATACAATTACAATAATGCAAAAAATAATAACTATAAAATCTGATTCTTGTAAAAATATCAATAAAACTGGTAAATTCCTTAAAATAAGGTTTTCAAAAATGGAAGGCAGCAAACAGTATTAGATTAGGACTAAAAAAGAAATCTTAATATGAGATATAAAAATGTAAACTAATCAGCTGGACACGATAGCTCACACCTATAACCCCAGCGCTTTGGGAGGCTGAGGCAGTCGGATCACCTGAGGTCAAGAGTTTGATACCAGCCTGACCTACATGGAGAAACCCCGTCTTTACTAAAAATACAAACAAATTAGCCAGGCGTGGTGGCACATGCCTGTAATCCCAGCTACTCAAGAGGCTGAGGCAGGAGAATTGCTTGAACCTGGGAGGCGGAGGTTGCAGTGAGCCAAGAACATGCCATTGCAATCCAGCCTGGGAAAAAAAAGCAAAACTCTGTCTCAAAAAGAAAAAAGTAAACTAATCATGGGAGTATATTATATACAAATTTATATCAGCAAATCTATTCTCACCATCTTTCCATCAATCCAAACCTCTGGGCTCATTGCTTTGATAGATTATTTGCCTTAGTATTATAGATTCTACCCTACATATACTATCTTTACCTACAACTTATATTATTAATTTTATATATAATCAACTTCTTTGCCATAATCTTAGGCTCTCTAAGCTTTTGAATCTGTACTACATATGCTCTAACAGTATCTTTTTAAAAACATGCTTTTATAAACAGTATTGCCGGATCACTATTATGCTGGAGGTGACATCATTAGGAGTTGTAACCAGAAAATACAAGAGGTATGGGTGAGTGTACAAGTTCTCCAAACTTGGAAAATTTCTTTCATCTTATTTCTGTTACATTAGAAAATTTTAATTTAACATATTAAATTGTTTTTGAGGATTTATTAACTAGCGTAGGAAGAGAGAAACAAAGTGCTACTGTATTTGTCTGTTCTCATGCTGCTAATAGAGACATACCCAAGACTGGGTAATTTAAGTAATAAAAAAGAGGTTTAATGGACTCACAGTTACACAGGACTGGGGAGGCCTCACAATTACAGCAGAAGGCAAAAGAGGAGCAAAGGCATGTCTTACATGGTGGCAGGGCAGAGAGCATGTGCAGGGGAACTGCCCTTTATAAAACCATCAGATATCATGAGACTTATTCACTATCACAAGAGCAGCATGGGAAAAACCTGGCCCCATGATTCTATTACCTCCAACCAAATCACTCCCAGGACAAGTGGGGATTATGGGAGCTACAATTCAAGATGAGATTTGTGTGGGGACACAGCCAAACCATATAATTCCATCCTTGACCCCTCCCAGATCTCATGATATTAAATTTCAAAACATAATCATATGGTTTCAACAGTCCCCCAAAGTCTTAACTCATTCCAGCATTAACCAAAAAGTCCAAGCCCAAAGATTCATCTGAGACAAAGCAAGCCCCTTCTGCCTATGCCCGTAAAATCAAAAGCAAGTTAGTTACTTCCTAGATACAATGGGGGTACAGGCATTGGGCAAATACATCCATTCCAAATAGGAGAAATTGGCCAAAACAAAGGGCTGGAGGTCTCATGCGAATCTGAAATCCAATAGTGCAGTCATTAAACCTTAAAGTTCCAAAACAATCTCCTTTGATGGCATGTATTACATCCAGGTCATGCTGATGCAAGTGGTGGATTCACATGGTCTCAGGCAGCTCTGCCCTTGTGGCTTTGCAAAATACAGCCCCCTCCAAGCTGCTTTGACAGGCTGGCATTCAGTATCTGCTCTGCTGCTTTTCCAGGCGCACAGTGGAAGCTGTCAGTGGATCTACCATTCTGGGGTCTGGAGAATGGCAGCCCTCTTCTCACAGCTCCACCAGGCAGTTCTCCAGTGGGTACTCTGTGTGGAGGCTCCAATCCCACATTTCCCTTCCACACCTCCCTAGCAGAGGTTCTCCATGATGGCTCCATCCCTGCAATAGACTTCTGTTCGGACATCCAGACATTTCCACACATTCTCTGAAATCTAGGCAGAGGTTTGCAAACCTCAATACTTTACTTCTGCACACCCACAGGGCCAAGGCCACATGTAAGCTGCCAAAGGCTTGGGGCTTTCAGTCTGTGAAGCCACAGCCCAAGCTATACTTTGGCCCCTTTTAGCCATGGCTGGGATGAGGGGAACCAAATCCTGAGACTGCACAAAGCACCAAGGCCCCAGGGCCAGCCTACGAAACCATTTTTTCCTCCTAGGCCTCTGGGCCTATAATGGGAGGGGCTGCCATGAAGGCCACTGACATGCCCTGGAGACATTTTTCCCATTTTCTTGGTTATAATCATTTGGCTCCTTATAATTTATGCAAATATCTGCAGCCAGCTTGAATTTCTGCTGAGAAAATGGGTTTTCTTTTTCCATTGTATTGTCAGGCTGCAAATTTTCTGAACTTTTATGTTCTGCTTCCCTTTTCAACATAAGTTCCAATTCCAAACCATATTTTGTGATGAACAAAACTCAGTGCTTCAAAGAGCACACTAGTTACCTCTTAAATGCATTGCTGCATAGAAATTTCCTCTGCCAGATATCCTACATCATCTATCTCAAGTTCAAAGTTCCACAGATCTCTAGGGAAGGAGCAAAATATTGTCATTCTTTTTGCTGAAACATATTATGAGTCACCTTTATTCCACTTCCCAACAAGTTCCTCATCTCCATCTAAGATCATGGCAGCCTGGACTTCATTGTCTATATTGCTATCAGCATTTTGGTCAAAGCCATTCAACAAGTCTCTAAAAAGTTGCAAACTTTCCCACATCTTCTTGTTTTCTGAGGCCTCTAGGAAATTTCAAACAAGTCTCTAGGAAATTTCAAATTTACCACATTTTCCTGTCTTCTTTTGAGCCCTCCAAGCTATTCCAACCTCTTCCTGTTGCTCAGTTCCAAAGTTGCTTCCATGTTTTCAGGTATCTTTACAACAGTGCCCCACTACCCGGTACCAATTAACTGTATTTGCATGTTCTCATGCTGCTAACAAAGACATACCTGAGACTTGGTGATTTATAAAGAAAAAGAGGTTTAATGGACTCACAGTTCCACATGGCTAGAAAGGACTCACAATCACAGTGGAAGGCAAAGAGGGAGCAAAGGCATGTCTTACATGGCAGCAGGCAAGAAAGCATGCAGGGGAACTGAACTTTATAAAACCATCAGATTCTGTGAGGCTTATTCACTATTACAAGAACAGCAGAGGAAATCCCTCCAACCCCATGATTCAATTACCTCCCACCAGGTCCCTTCCAGGACACATGGGGATTATGGGAGTTACAATTCAAGATGAGATTTGGGTGGGGTCAAAGCCAAACCATATCAGCTACCTATTCAACAGAAACTATTCTAGATCAAAAGTTGTCAAACTATGGCTTATGAGTCAAATCTAGCTCATTGCTTTTTCTACAAGTAAAGATTTGTTGTAACACAGCCATCCTCACTCATTTACATATTATTTATTAATTTACATATTGCCATCACTGAACTTTACATATGAGCAGGAAATAAATATCATTCAAGTTCATTCTATTTATTTTATAGATGAGGAATATGAGGTTTAAGTAATTACATGGCTAGTCCAGGATCACACATGTAGCCAATTAAAGAATAAGAAACCACACCAATTCACAGGTTCTTTTTAACCTTCTGTTTACTTCTGCTCCTCTCATTTTCTAATGCTAGCAGAGATAGGCAGAAATATTATTTTCTGGAGCTAATGGTCTGGGTTGATGATGACATGTCTCACCTGCTGGTGAAGCAGAGCAACACTCCACCTGTCTTCTTCAGTTATTGTGACCAGGGAGACCAAAGAATAAACAAACAATTACAAATTAATTTTTATAAAGATACTGAGAAATAAACTAACACAAAATACTTTGTATAAAACCACTGAGATTTGAGAAAGTTTCCTACATCAAACTTTGTCTATTGTAACCAATACTCTGTCTCTCAAAAAACAATAAATTCTGGATTCATAAATATTTTCAAATATAAAGCTAATTCTAATACTATAAATAAACTGGTTGGCTTATCACAGAATATACTTTAATACATTATTCTGTATAAGGCATGACCTCTAATGTTATTATATACATTTTAATATAGATCATATTATTGTGCATTTGCACTAGGTATCTTCTGATGGTATGTGTTTCAGGTTGGAGGGAATTTACATAAAATATATTAAAAATGCCTTAAAAATAAAACTCTACAAACGAAATAAAAGCCAAGTTTATAATGTGAATCATATTCTATATTTGCAACATCTTGTTTAAAGTTTCAATTCCTTTGAAGAAAAATTATGAAACACAATGCTTGTGAACCATTGCACATTCTACAACAAAATTATATATTATGAAGCCTTGCAGTTTAATCCATTTTTGAACTACCCATGCATTTTGTGTCTTGTATTTTTTTTTACTTTTATACTATTTTGTTTTAATTATTTGGATTTTATCAATCTACAATGTATAAAATGACTTTTATTTATGTACTGCCTAATCTATGTATTTTATAACATTTTTACTACTTTTAAATTAAATTAATTAATGACTTTAGGCTACAGAAAGATTATTTTGGGTAAGAGCTCATAAGCCTTCTTGTAATTATTTTTATTAAAAACTTTACTGTTAGTTTTATCTTTCTTTATAAATAGGCACAAAGACTGGCATACAAACAAATAGTTGATTGTATAGATACTGAAGTAATCCTTAGTTTTAGCAAATACTACTTCATTTTCACTTTGTATTATTTTAATTTACTATTAAAATTGTATGTCTATGTTATTTACCAATATATATTTCATTTTGGTTGTCATTTGTTTATTTTTATTTTTCTCAAGTTAGGCTTATTTTCTAATAGTCATTGCATGTATCCATTGCAATAAATGTATGCCTAATTTACTTATCTCTATTTACTATATAAATAATGTTGCTTAAATATCTATAACATTTGTAAATATTTAAGTAATTTTATTGAATTCTCATGGATTATTATTTTTATTTTTCAGTCATTGGGAAATAGAAATTTTAATCTGATAAATCAAAATTTTTATTAACAAATCTATATTAGATTATAAAGTATAATTAAGAGCCTTTATCTTTTCTCAATCTGATCATCCTTTGCCCATAACCAAAAGTGAGCATACATCAAAATTTTGTTTGGGATAGTCTTAGTTTACAACTTTTTTTCTGTCATTTTGATTACTAACACTCCCTTTTTACTGTCAAATATTGGAACTTAATAAATTCTGTGGTCACTCTACCTACAATTACTCTGCTAATATTTTTCTTCTGCACACAACATACAATAGAACAAATGATAAGATGATATTCTGCCCCTGATATCCTATCTTTAAAAAAGAACGTAAGAAGAAATAGGCATCAGGACGGGCATATTAGGAATCATTATCCCCAGAATTTCTACAGCCAAGGAAATGTCCTAGAATAAAAGTGATTTTAAATGTTATCTCCAGTTTTTCACTGATAGACTTTTTTGCATATTCTCATAATCTTGTCCCTTTCCACCCAGTGGGAACATAGAAGTCCATGATGAAAGAGAAGCCTCTGAAAGGTGTTGCAACGGTCATCATTAACAGCAAAGACTGCTATTTTCTGTTGTTTACTTTAAAATATTTCAACATAAACAGATTCATCAGTGTGTGTAAATGAATCGGAATCTGTAGCCTAGAAGCAGATAAATAACATCTAATTTATCACAATTAACAGTCCATAATCTAGACATGTCAGCTTGTATTTTAATGACTGCAATTAAAAATCCACCATCCAAAGGAGAATTCTGCAGTCTTCAATTGTCACTGTCTAAAGATACACCATAAACTTTGTTAATAATAATAAAAGATGAAAAAAATTATGAAATGTATGGTGATATATGTGAGTTATCTAGATATATTGAATAGACATCTCCAACTTTGCCTGAGTGTTACGTCAAAATCAGATGAACCAATGAGTTAGTTTCTTTCACATAATTATTTAGGCTGACTCAGTCAATTCCTGTGTCCTATTTTTTTTCTTTGGTATTTCATTTCATGGCATCTGATTCTGAAATTAAACTAATACTCCACCTGCCTAGAATATACTTTGCATGCATTGAGCTTACAGTAAGAGTTTTTATAACTATTATTCTACCTATTTGTGAATAAATATTATATAAATAATAAATAATTATATATAATATATTAATATATAATAAATATTATATATAAATAAATATTTATTTAGTTATTTTAATTAAAATATCTAATATATACTAGATAAAAATAAATAAATATTTATTTAGTTACTTTAATTAAAACATAAGTCCCAGTAACAAAGTTGTTGGTGAAAAAGCCAGTAGCCCTCCTGTACTTTCATTCATTGGACACAACATTGTTAATTGCCAGATTTAGTCAGGATGGGAGCACACATCTATATGGTTGCTGTTTATTCCCATGGTCAGTTGAACAATGACTTATTTTCTTTCAAGAATCATGTCTTTTGACTCTGAGTAGGCCTTGAATGCCATGACAATCTTCCCAGGGCATCAAGTTAGCTCAAAGGCCATTTATTATTTACCTATGCTTTTACATCGTGGCATTTAAATGCTAGTAAGCAGTGAATTGGGTAATTCTGGAGCAGCAAAGATAAAAGCAAACAGGCTAACGATTATAAAATTGAATAATCAGTTTCTGGGTAATCAGGTTACTATAAGCAGATTTCATTTTGAACTGATACTGTTTCTCCTAATTTTCTTACTGCAAATTTTGTCAAGCCTTTACATTCTCTGACTTTTCACAATCATTTTATGCTAAATATTTCTGCTGTCCTTGAGACTTAAATGGGTTGCCTGACAGATCGTTTAGCACCATTTCCACTGCTTGGTGAACCTCTCAAGTAGAGAGTTTACCTCACACTGATTCAGTTATTTTATTATCAACTCAGTCTTCAACAATTCCTATACTAAAATTATAAATGGACTGCTCTAATAGGATTCCCTTCCTATTTGAAGGTTCTCACTGGATTCACATTGAAAGGAATGAGAGAAACCTCCATCTGTGCATTTTCACAGGAAACAAAGCATTACCTAGTGTGTTAATACAGTTGTTTCTAAGCCATAATTAACTGTGAGCACAAAAGTGTAGACATCAATGCACCCTAATCCAATATAAGTATTTTGGTGTAGCAGACTGCTACCAAGTATACCAGAATTACTTCATTAGGTTTCTAAATTTATTCATAATAGCTAAAAAGGCATTTCTAGTTGGTTAGGGCATAGCAATAATAATGAAACTAATTCTCACTCTGTAGATTTATGTGGATGGCAGTCTGAGTGTCCAAATGCATCCATCTTCTCAAGCTCTGTCTTTCCAGCCTGCTTCATGTAACAAATATGTGCTGTGCTCTAGGTGCAAAGGCACACCCACGTTTTTCAATGATTGATATATATGCACTCTGAAAAACCCCAGTATCAGTCATGAAACACGCCAGTCCCACAGCTTAGAAACTCTATGGGTCAGTGGTAAGACAGATTTTATTTCATTTCTTTATATATTGCTAAAAATGTACAAAGAAATATTATAAAAATTGCTTTCATATTTTGCTACATATGATGTTTATTATAATATTTTAATAATTTAGGGAAGTAGTGGTTATAGTTTTTATAACTTCATGAGGCCTTTAATCTTGCCCTATAATTTAAAAAAGAAATTGAGGTGACATTCAGATAACATAAAATTAGCTATTTTAAGTTGAACAAGTCAGTGACATTTAATACATTCATAATGTTGCACAATCACCACCTCTATCTAGTTCCAAGACATTTCAAACACTCTAAAAGAAAACAAAATAAAAACCTTACTGATTAAGTAATTTCTATCCATTCACCCCTCCTCCTAGCCCTTGGAATAACTCAATCTTCATTCTGTATATTGATTTACCTATATTCAATATTCTATATTAATAAAATTGTATATTATGTGATATTTTGTGTCTTTCTTCTTTCAAATAAGACAATGTTTTAGAGCTTCATCTATATTGTAGCATATATTAGTATTCCATGCCTTTTTACAGTTGAATAATATTCCATTGTTGTGTACCATGATTTGTTTATATATTCATCATTTTATGAACATTTGAACTGTCTTCACCTTTTGACTGTTGTAAATTGTGTTGCTAAGAATATGCACTTACATTTAATTGTTGCAGTAATTGCCTTTAATTATTTCATGTGTATACCTATGCGTGTAGATGCCAAGTCACATGGTAATTCTGTTTCACTTTTTGAGGAACTGTCAGACTTTTTTCTATAACAGCTGAACCATTGTGCATGTACACCGGAAATCTACAAGAGTTCCAATTTCTCTACATTCTTATCAATATTTTTTGTTTTCTGTTTTTGTTTCTTTAACATTAGGTCCATTCTACTATATATGAAGTAATATGTCATCAACGATTTGATTGGCATTCTTATTATAAATTTTCTTAATGCCTTCATCTTGAGTGTTGGAAATTGTCAAATACTCTTTTTACATCAATTGAGATGGACATGTAGGTTCCCTTTCCATTTTTTTAAAATTAATGTGGAATACAACATTGATTGATTTTTATGTTGAACCATCCTTGCATTTCTGGAGTAAATTCCACTTGGCACTAATGTATAATACTTATATTAATAGTATGCTGTTGAATTTAGCTTGCTAGTGTTTTGTTGAGGATTTTAGCATCCACATCTATAAGAAATAATATTCTGTATGTTTCTTTCCTTGTGATGTCCTTTTTAAACTTTTATTTTATGTTTGGGGATACATATGAAGGTTTATTATATAGGTAAATACATGTCATGGGAGTTTGTTGTACAGATTAATCAATCATGTAATAAACCTAGTACTCAATATTTTTTCTGCTCCTGTTTCTTCTCCCACCCTCTGCCATTAAATAGACTGCAGTGTCTGTTGTTCTCTTCTTAGTTTTCATGAGTTCTCATTATTCAACTCACACTTATAAGGGCAAACATGCAGTATTTGGTTTTATGTTTCTGCATAAATTTGCTAAAGATAATGAAACCTCTAGCCTCATTGAGGTTCACACAAAAGAGATTTGCTTATCTGTAAGGGATCTTATTTATCCTTCACTTAGAAAGGCCTCTAATCTCTTCTGCTTTGTAGAGTTTCAGCTGAGAGGTCCACTGTAGCCTGATGGGGTTCCCTCTGAAGGTGAACTGCCCCTTGTCTCCAGCTGCCTTTAATGTTCTTTTTTTAAAATTTTCATTTAAACCTTGGAAAATCTGATGATTATGTGTCTTGGGGATGATTGTCTTGTGTAGAATCTTGCAGGAGTTTTCTGTATTTTCTAAATTTGACTATTGGCCTCTCTAGCAAGGGTGGAGAACTTTTCATGGATGATGTCCTGATTGTGTTTTCCAAGTTGTTTGCTATCTCCCTTTCCCTTTCAGGGGTGCCAATGATTCACAGATTTGGCCTCTTTACATAATTTCATACTTCTTGAGGGATTTATTCATTTTGTTTTATTCTTTTCTTCTTTATTTTTGTCTGACTGTCGTATTTCAGAGAGCCAGTCTTCTAGTTCTGAGGCTCTTTTCGTTGCTTGATTTATTTTGTTGTTAATATTTGTGATCACATTGTGAAATTCTTGTATGTGGTTATTCTGCTCTGTGAGATCCATTAGGGTTTTTTTTTTTTAATGCTAACTATTTCATCCTTCAGCTCCTGTATCATTTTATAGTAATTCTTAGTTTTTTCGGATTGGGTTTTGCCATTCTCCTGAATCTTGATGATCCTTTTACATCCCTATTCTGAATTCTATTTCTGTCATTTCAGCCAGCTCAGCCTGGCTCAGAACTCTTGATGGAGAACTGATGCAATCATTTGGCGGATGTACAACACTCTGGCCATTTAAGTTACTGGAGTTCTTGAATTGAGTCACATCTCTGCATGTGGGTGTTTCTTTAACTGCAGTGCAGACTGAGTACAGTCAATAGACTACTGAATGTTTTCACAGGGCTGATGCATTTGTGCAGGGTCTTTATTTGAAGCTAACTTCTTGTTTTTGGTTTCAGAGGGGGGTATGTTAGTAAGGTTTTTTTGGTGTTGAAGCTTTGGGGTGTGATCCAGTAATTTGCACTTGGGCATATTGGTCAGTTGGTTGACTCTTGCTCAGTTGTGTGGCTCTCCTGTGCTTTTTCACAGTTGCAGCAATGTTTCCTCTCAATGTCCTGAAAGTGTGAGTGTTTCTCCCCTTTGGGTGTTGGCTGTATATTGTGACTCCTGGCCTGCCCACTGGAGCTCTGGGGTGATCTCCCAGTTTATGTTTCTTTCTGAACATGGGGATGGCAGAAGAAGGAAATCCAGTAATGATTGTAGCCAAGGGTTTTTGCTTGTCTCCTGGGGGCTCCACCCCAGAGACATGCACATCATCAATTTCTCAGTGCAATCATCTTAAAATGGATGGTCTGCACTGTGGTCCCAAGACAGGGGTTCCCTATCTGGTGACGAATGGGTGGGTGGTGGGATATATGAGAAGATGGACTGGCCTCCTCTCCTTGGGTCGACTGCAGTTTTTTTGGAGGTGTGGATAAGGCACTTAGCGTCTTTGCTCCTTTGTTAGTCCAGGGGTAGCAAGGGCAGATCTGCTGCAGAGACAGTGGCAGAGAGGCTTTCAGTTGTCCCTCAGAGCTCTGTCCAGCAAGTTGCAAAGCTGCTACTGGCTCAAATGACCAAATGACTTCCTTAAACATTTCTTGTAGAGCACATCCATTAATAAAACAGTCTCTGTCACATTTTGTCTATGTGCAAGTATCTTAAACTCATCTTTATTTTGACCAGATATAGAATTCTTTGTTGTTAGTATTTTTACCTTATTACTTTAAATATGTCATCCTACTTCCTTCTGTCCTCCATGGTTTTTTATGAGAAGTCAGCCATAAATTATTTCAAGAATTTCTTGTACCCAATGAGCACTTTTCTCTTGTTGCTTTCAAGATTTTCTGTTTTTGTCTTTTGTTTGATCTATAATGTATTTCGAGGTGGATCTCTTTGAGTTCATGAAGCTTGGAGGCTGTTGAGCTTCTTTGATGTGTAAATTTTTGTCTATTATCAAGTTTCTAAAGTTTTTTTTTTGTCATTATTTAGTCAAATTTTTTTTCACCCTTTTCTCAGTCTCTTTTTCTTCTGGACCTCCCATATGAGTATATCATTCAATTTGAAGGCAGCTCACTGGTCCCTTACTCTCTGTTCACTTTTCTTCATTCTGTTTTACTTTCTGTTCTTCAGGCTGAATTATTTCAGTTATGTTATCTGAAGTACATTTATTCTTCCTTCTGCTTGTTGTAACATGCAGTAGAATCTCTAGAGTAAAATTTTCACTTTAACGTTAGTATGTTCAACTACAGAACTTTTGTTTCCTTTTTAAATTTATTTCTCCTTATTGGTATTCTTAGTTTGTGAATATGTTGTTTTATTCTTTGTTTTACTTCTTGTGCATTGGTTTTATTTAGGTCTTTGAACATATTAAAGACAAATGATTCTTCCTGTCCCCTAGAATTTGCTATGCTTTATTGCTGTAGTGTGCAGTTGTCTATTTAGTGACTTCTCCAAACTATTTTTGTAAAGATTATAATCCACGTTGTATGTGGTTTTTGAAGTTTCTACTGAAGTCTTGATTTCTTTAGCTTGTGTTCAACTACTTTCTTGATAAAGATTTTTTTAAATACCAGGAGGAAAACAACAAAACAAAATAATACATACCTCTCCCAGTTTTTGACAATTGGCTCTGTTTTGAGATACTCTTTAGCACTTGTCCAAATGATTTATACTTACGCTTTATGTTTCATTTCCTGCTTGCATTGAACATAGAGATCAGCTAATTATAAAAACTTAGTTTTTTAAAAATTTTTTATTTTCTGGCAATACATCCTGTCCCAATAGAGGTACAGAATTTTAAAATCACTAGTATACACAAGTGCTTTTGAATGCCCTGATATTCCAAAGAAACTCCACAGCTTTGCCTTCCAAGCTTTACATGGTCTGTTATATAACTCAACTATAATCTTCTGCTCCTGATCATTGTTAAGTTTTTTATTAACCTTACAATGTTTTTATGAAATAACTTCTGCTTTTCTACCCTAAGGGTGTTCATACTAGGTGAAACAGAGAAAAGTATCTTGCATTAGAATTTCAAGTAGTTTCTTAACAGGTTAGAAAAGACAAACATAATAAATTGTGAACAGTTTGCTATGCTCTCTCCAGAACCTCAGACCAGGGTCCCACACGCAGAACATGGGCAGCTATCTTCAAAACAACTGATGATCTGTGAAGCCATTAATACAAGGGGATGTAAAACTGCCACAAAGCTTTCCTATCTTTTTATTATTATTTTATTTTTATTTCATTTTTTTTTTTAGACAGAGTCTCACTCTGTCTCCCAGGCAGGAGTGCAGTGGCATCATCTCGGCTCACTGCAAGCTCCGCCTCCTGGGTTCATGCCATTATCCTACCTCAGCCTCCCGAGTAGATGGCACTACAGGCGCGTGCCACCACGCCCAGCTAATTTTTTGTGTATTTAGTAGAGACGGGGTTTCACCTTGTTAGCCAGGATGGTCTCAATCTCCTGACCTCATGATCCACCTGCCTCAGCCTCCCAAAGTGCCGGGATTGCAGGCATGAGCCACGGCGCCCAGACTTTCCCATCATTTTTAAGCCAGCTTTTCCTTGATGTAGCATTTGCTTGGGTGTAAATATTTGATTGTTTTCAGAGTTTTGATACTGTTGGTTCTGACTGTTTCTACCTTTTTTTTAAATGTTGATGTGGAGGGGTGGGTGTTTGAAGTCACCTACTCTGCACATTTTTCTTCTGCTATAATTTTATTATGTCTCATTTTACTAATCTAAAGTGGATCTCTATCTATCTTTATTATTTGAATTACCATACATTTTTGAACCTTTACATTGCCCTTACACAATGTAGTTTGTTGTATAGCTAGATATGCACCCAGAGAATGGATTGAAAGCTCTATAGTAACACTGATAGTTTCTAATTAATTACATTCTTACACATAACCTTGGTATAGTAAAGCTACAAGTAGTATTGAAGGTGAATTTAAAATTTATACCCTTATGTATGTTAGCAATTAATATAAATTTATAACATAAGATAAATATGAGCTTTAGAGAATCTGACAAAAAATGATATTTATAAAATGTGTATCATTGGGATACCCAAATTTCCCTACTGTCTAATCTGATCTATTCCCTCATTAAGACAAAATCAAAATGACTGGTGGATTATAATACTAAAATTTAAAAATATATTTTCTTGTATTAAATTTTTATTTTTAATTTATGTGAAAACGTAGTAGGTGTATATATTTATGGTGTACATGAGATGGTTTCACACAAGTGTGCAATACATAATCATCACATCATGGAAAGTGGGATATTTATCCCCTTAGGCATTTATCTTTTGTATTACAAACAATCCAATTACACTCTCTAAATTATTTCAAAATGTACAATTAAGTTATTACTGAGTATAGTCACCCTGTTGTGCTATCAAACACTAGGTCTTATTCACTCTTTCTACCTAGCTGTATAGTACCTATTAAACATCACCACATCCCCACACCCCCACTACCCTTGCCAGCTTGTAGTCACCATCCTTCTACTCACTATCACCATAAGTTCAGTTATTTTGATTTGTAAATCCCACAAATAAGTGAGAGCATGTGATGCTTGTCTTTCTGTGCCTGGCTTATTTCTCTCAACATAATAATTCCTCAATTACATCAACGTTGTTGAAAATGACAGGATCTCATTATTTTGTGGCTGATAGTACTTCAGTATCTATGTGTATCATATTTTCTTTACCCATTCATCTGTTGAGGGACACGTAGCTTGCTTCTAAATCTTGTGTATTATGAATGATGCTGACACAAACATGGGAGGGCAGATATCTCTTTCATATACTGATTTATTTTGTTTTGGATATATACTCAGGGATGGGATTGCTGCACCATATTGTAGCTGTATTTTTAGTTGTTGGAGATATCTCCAAACTGTTCTCCACAGTGGTCCTATGAATTTACATTCCCATCAATATCGTACAAGGATTCTCTTTTCACCACATCCTCACCAACATCTGTCATTGCCTGTCTTTTGGAAATAAGCCATTTTAAATGAGGTAAGATGATATCTCATTATAGTTTTTATTTAAATTTCTCTGATGATCAATGATGTTGAATACCTTTTCATATGCCTGTTTGCCGTTTGTATGTCTTCTTATGAGAAATGTCTGTTCAAATCTTTTGCCCATTTTTGATCAGAATATTAGATTTTTTTCAATAGAATTGTTTGCACTCTTTATGTGTTATAATTATTAATCTCTCATCAGATGAACAGTTTGCAAATATTTTCCCCGATTCTTTGGGTTGCCTCTTCTCTTTGTTGAATGTTTGCTTTGTTGTGCAGAATCTTTCTTACTTAATGTGGTCCCATTTGTCCATGTTTGCTTTGGTTGCCTGTGCTTGTGAGGTATTACTCAGGAAATCTTTGCCCAGGCTAATGTCCTGGAGAGTTTCCCCGGTGTTTTCTTGTAGTAGCTTCATAGCTCAAGGTCTAGTATTTAAGTGTTTAATCCATTTTGGTTTGTCTTTTGTAAATGGCAAGAGAGTGTGATCTAGTTTCATTTTTCTACACATGGATGTTCAGTTTTCCCAGCATCATTTATTAAAAGTACTTATTCCCCAGTGTGTGATCTTGGCATCTTTGTCAAAAATGACTACCCTGTCAGTGTGTGGATGTGTTTCTGTGTTCTCTATTCTATTTCATTGGTCTATGTGTTTGTTTTTATGTCAGGACCATGCTGTTTTGATTACATTATCCTTATAGTATAATTTGAAGTCGGGTAATGTGATTCCTCTGGTTTTGTTCTTTTTGCTTAGAATAGCTGTGGCCATTCTGGGTCGTTTGTAGTTTCATTTAAATTTTAGAGTTGCTTTTTCTATTTCTGCAAAGATGTCTTTGGTACTTTGATATGGGTTGCATTGACTCTGTAGATTGCTTTGGGTAGTATGGACATTTTAACAATATTGATTCTTTTAATTCATTAACATGAGATATGTCTTTATTTTTATTTTTGTTCCTCTTCCATTTATTTTATCAGTGTTTTATAGTTTTCATTATAGAGGTTTTTCACTTATTTGGTCAATTTAATTCCTAGGTGTTTAATTTCATGTTTAGGTATTATAAGAGGGACATTTTAAAATTTCTTTTTCACATTGTTCACTGTTGGCATGTAGAAATGCTACTAATTTTGTATGTTGTTGTTGTATTCTGCAACTTTACTGAATTTGTTTTCAGTTCTTATAGTTTATTGGTACAGTTTTTAGGTTTTTCAAAATATAAGAATATATCATCTGCAAACAAAGGTGATTTGAATTCTTCTTTTCCAATTTGTATGGCTTCCATTTCTTTCTCTTGTCTGACTGTCCTAGTTAAAATTTCCAACATAGTGTTGTATAACAGTGGTGACAGTGTGTATCCTTATCATACAGTAGATCTTACAGGAAAGGCTTTCAGTTTTTCCTCATTCCATGTGGTAATAGCTGTGGGTCTGAAAAATAGGACTTTTGTTATGTTGGTATATGTTCTTTCTATAACCAGACTTCTGAGGGTTTTTATCATATAGTGATGTTGAACTTTTATCAAATTCTTTTTCAGAATCAATTGAAATTATCAGAGTTTTGTCCATCATTCTGTTTGTATGGGGTTTATCACATTGACTGGTTGTGTATGTTTATCATGCTTGTATCCCAGGGATAAATCTCACTTAGTCATGAGGAATTATTTTTTCAATATATTGTTGAATTTAGTTTGCTAGTGTTTTGTTGAGAATTTTTGCATCAATAACTATCAGTGATTTTGCCCTGCAGTTTTCTGTTTGTTTGCTTGTTTGTTGATGTATCTTTGACTGGCTTTTGTATCAGAGCAGTACTGGCCACATAGAATCAATTTGGAAGATTTTCTTCATCTCTGTTTTTCAGAATGGTTTGAATATGATTGATACTAGCTCTTCTTTATATGCTTAGTATAAATTAGCAGGAAGCCATCAGTTACTGTGCTTTTCTTTACTAGGATTCTTTTTATTATGGCTTGGATTTTGTTACCCATTATTGGTCTGTGCAGGTTTTGTATTTTTTCATGGTTCAATCTGGGTAGGTTGTATGTACCTAGGAATTTGTCAGTTTCTTCTAGATTATCTGATTTATTGGCATATGGTTGTTCATAGTAGCCATGAATAATCCTTTGAATTTCTGTAGTATCAGTTGCGATGTCTCCTTTTTTATTTCTGATTTTATTTATTCAGATCTTTGTTTTTTTCTTAGTCTGGTTAAAATTTTGCCAGTTTTGTTTTATTTCAAAAAACCATTTTTTGTCTCATTGATCTTTGTATTCTTTATTTGTTTTATTTATTTCTGCTCTGATATTTATTATTTCTTTCCTTCTACCAATTTTGGGTTTGTTTTGCTCTTGCTTTTTTAGTTCTTTAAAGTACATTGTTAGATTGTTTATTTGAGGGTTTTTTAATGTAGGCAGTTATATTTATTTATTTCCCTCTGAGTACAGCTTTTTCTGTATCCCATAGGTTTTGATATATTGTGTTTCCATTTTCATTTGTTTTAATAAATTTTTTATTTTTTTTTCTTCATTGACCCATTGGTCATTCAAGAGTATGTCGTTTAATTTTCTTTTTTTTTTTTTTTTTTTTTTGAGACGGAGTCTCACTCTGTTTCCCAGGATGGAGTGCAGTGGAGTGATCTCGGCTCACTGAAAGCTCTGCCTCCTGGGTTCACCCCATTCTCATGCTTCAGCCTCCCAAGTAGCTGGGACTACAGGTACCCGCCACCACACCTGGCTAATTTTTTTTTGTATTTTTAGTAGAGACAGGGTTTCACCGTGTTAGCCAGGATGATCTCAATCTCCTGACCTCGTGATCTGCTCATCTTGGCCTCCCAAAGTGCTGGGATTACAGGTGTGAGCCACCGCACCCAGCCTTAATTTTCATGTATTTGTATGACTTCCAAAATTCCTCTTGTTGTTAATTTGTAATTTTATTTCATTGTGGTCAAAGAAGATGCTTGGTATTATTTCAATTTTTGTAATTGTTTTAAGACTTATTTTGTGACCTAACGTATGGCCTATCCTTGAGGATAATCCTTGTGAAGACGAGAAGATTGTGTATTCTGTAGCTGTTGGATAAAATGTTCTTTTGTAAATATCTATTAGATCTGTATTAGTCAGGGTTTTACAGAGAGACAGAAACAATAGGATACATAAGGGAGTTTATTAGGGAGAATTAGCTTACTAAATTACAAGGCAAGGCAAAGTCTCACTACAGGCCATCTGCAAGCTGGGAAACAGAGAGCACGGTAATGGCTCAGTTCAAGTCCAGAAGCCTTAAAACTGAGAAAGCTAACAGTGCAGCCTTCAGGCTGTGGCCAAAGGCTCAAAAGCCCTGGGGAAGCCACAGGTGCAAGTCCCAGAGTCCAAAGTCCAGAGAACCAGGAGTCTGATGTCCAAGGGAACAAGGAGCAGAAGCAGCCATTCACCATGAAAAGAAGAAAAAGTTCAGAAGATCCAGCAAGCAAAGTTATTCTACCTTTTTCAGTCTGCCTTGTTTTATCTGCACCAAATTGTGCAAATTGTGCCCAACTACATTGAAGATGTATCTTCCTCTCTCAGGACACCAACTCAAATATCAATCTCCTCTGGCAACACACTCACAGGCACACACAGAATCAATGCTTTACCAGCCATCTAAACAACCCTCAATCCAATCAAGTTGACAGCTAATATTAACCATCACAAGTCCACCCCTTGTTAACTTGGCATCCATACAGATCTCCTTAAATCATACTTACTCTCCAAATGAAGATAATAATAAGGTCATATTTGTGCCTAACATAGTACAACTATCCTTTATATAATTTAAAAAGCACCAATTCTTAACTTGAATGCTATTACATAAAATTACCAACATTTAAATGCTGATATGAAGTCAGTAAGTCTTATGTTACATTATAAAGAAATACAAAAAGAAATAAAATAAAAATATTTTCTTAGTTGAGGTATATATATGCACAAACATATTCTTAACAAAATAAGGAGGAAATACTGATGACAATTATAGTCCTCATTTCTGTAACTGGTCACATGGTCACAGCAGATACTGATAACTACCTTCTTCTATTTCTCATTTTGTATTTCCTTTGCCTTCAGCAAACACCTTGGCTGATCGTGGCTTTTTATCTGGTAGAGTAACCCAGACTTTCATTCCTGGGGGCTCTGAGTCATTTGTAGTCCTGACTGGATTGGGTTGTTGTAGTTTCCTGTTGACCTTAATCACAGGGTATGGTAATACTAACAGATACCCTAAGGGTTCTCTTGTATTCCAGACATTCTCTTCCTTACCTCCATTGCGGAGTAGTAGTCTGATTTCTTCTTGATAGTTTGGGTCAATCACCCCAGCCAACACTGTAACTCCCTTAATAGCCTGTTGACTTGAAGACAAGAGGAGCCCAAAGTGGTCACATGACAGTCTTAACTTATAGTTCAATGAAATCATTGTTGTGTCTCCTGGAACTAAGACCTCTAGGCCAGCAAAACATAATGTTGCAGGAACAGGAAGCAAACATTTTGCTAGCAGGTCAACTAGGAGTAATGGTGAGTGGTGCCACTTCCACTTCCACCCCTTGATTCTTGGTATCCTGAATTCTGGCTGTGGGAGAAACAGTACCATATATCAGATGATGATTCGAAACATACATAACCTTCTGGAGAACTCTGTCCCAACCCTGCAAAGTATTGTCACTTGGTTGGCATTGTAATTGTGACTTCAAAAGACCATTACACCATTCTTTCAAGCCAGCTGCTTCAGAATAATGGGGAGATGATAAGACCAGTGAATGCCGTAAGCATGAGCCAACTGCCACACTTCTTTGTCTGTGAAATGAGTTCCTTGGTCAGAGGTAATGCCATGTGGAATGTCATCGCAGTAGCTGAGGGATTCCATGAGTCCACTGATGATAGTATTGGTGGAAGTATTGTATGCAGGAAAGTCAAATTTATATTCTAAGTAAGTGTCTATTCCAGTAAGGACAAACAACTGCCTCTTCTATAATGAAAGAGTTCCAATGTAACCTAGCTGCCAACACGTAGGTGGTTGACCACCCTGAGAAATGGTCCCATATCAAGTGTTCAGTATTGGTCTCTGATGTTGGTGGATCGGACACACAGTGGTGTCCAGTGGTGGCATTAGAAAGGTCAGCCTTTGTAAGTAAAAGTCCATGTTACTGAGTCCACACATAACCTCCATCCCTGCCACCATGGCCACTTTATTTATGAGCCCATTGGGTGACGGCAGAGGTGGCTGGAGAAAGAAGCTGAGTGGTGGCCACAGAATGGGCCATTTTATCCATTTGATTATTAAAATCCTCCTCTTCTGAGGTTGCCCTTTGGTGAGCATTCACATGAGACACCTTCACAGTTTTTGACTACTCAGACAGGTCCATACACATACCTTTTCCCCAAATGTCTTTGTGCCTAATTTTCCAATTACATTCTTTCTAAGTCTCTGATCATCCAGCCAAACCATTGGCTACCGCCCATGAATCAGTATACTGTCACACATTAGGCCATTTCTACTTCAACTAAAGTGCACAACCAGGTGCAGTGCTCTAAGTTTTGTTAACTGGGAAAATTTCCCTTCACCACTGTCCTTCAGGGACAACCCTGAAAGGGGTGGTAGTGCCGCAGCTGTTTACTTTCAGGTGGTGTCTGCATGTCATGCAGAACCATCTGTAAATCAGGTTCTAGTCTTCTCTTCTTCTATCAACTAATCACAGGAAACTCCCCATGAGGCCAAAGGTGCAAGCTGGGAGAGAGAAGGCAGAGTGGCAGGAGTGAAGACCATGGGCATTTTAACCACTTCCACATGTAGCTTGCTTGTGCCTTCAGGACCTGCTCAAGCCCAATTAAATATATTCTACTTCCATTTGATTGTTAAATGCTGCTTTGTACACCCAACTTTATGGCTAGATGGATCAGAAAGCACCCAGGTCATTATAGGCAATTTAGGTCAAATGACAATTTAATAATCCATAGTCAAACATCAATTTCTACCAAGGCCCAGTAGCAGGCCAAGAGGTATCTCTCTAAAGGAGAGTAGTTATCTGCAGAAGATGGTAGAGCCTTACTACAAAATTCTAGAGGCCGCTTCTGTGATTCACCTATGGGGGCCTGTCAAAGGCTCCCAACAGCATTGTTATCTGTCACTGACATCTCAAACACTGTTGGATCTGCTGGGTCATATGGCTCAAGTGGCAGAGCAGTTTGCACAGCAGCCTGGACCTGTTGCTGAGCCTTCTCCTGTTTTAGGCCCCACTCAAAACTATCAGCCTTCTCAAAAAATGGGCCAGAGTAACACATCTAAATGAAGAATGTGGTGCCTCCAAAATACAAATAGGCCCACCAGGCATTGTGCTTTTATCATGATTTTAGGAGGGGCCAAATCCAACAACTTATTTTTTGCCGTAGAAGGAATATCTCAACAGGCCCCACACCACTGAACCCTTAGAAGTTTTACCGAGCTTGAAGTCCCCTAAATTTTAGCTGAATTTTTTTTCCATCCCTTGACATGGAAATGTCACACCAATAAGTTCAGAGTGGCTTCTGCTTCTCACTCACTGGGTCCATTGGGTCCATGATGTCATCAATGTAATGAACTAGTGTAATACCTTGTCGAAAGGAAAAGCGATCAAGATCTCAGTGAACAAACATGACACATGGGTGGAGAGTTGATATACCTCTGAGGGGGTGCTGTGAATGTATACTGCTGGCCTTGTCAACTAAAGGCAGATTGCTTCTTGTGGGACTTAGGGACAGGGATGGAGAGAAAGTCATTTGCCAAATCAATAACTGCATATCAGGTACCAGGAAATATATTAATTGGCTCAAGCAATGAAGCCACATCTGGTAGAGCAACTGCAATTTGAGTCACCACTTGGTTAAACTTACCATAATTCCCTGCTATTCTCAAAGATCCATCTGTCTTCTGCATAGGCCAAATAGGAGATTTGAACAGGGATGTAGTGGGGATTACCACCCCTGCATCTTTCAAGCCCTTGGTAGTGGCACTAATATATGCAATCCCTTCAGGAATGCAATATTGTTTTTGATTTACTATTTTTCCAGGTAGAGGCAGCTCTAATGGCTTCCTTTTGCTCTTTCCCACCACAGTAACCCTAACCCCTCATGTCAGAGAACCAATGTGGGGATTCCGCCAGCTGCTAAGTATTTCTATTCCAATTATGTATTTTGGCACTGGGGAAATGCCCACGGGGTGTGTCCATGGATCTACTGGAGCCACTATAAGTCAGACCTGAGCTAAAATTCCGTTACCTGACTTCCATAAGCCCCTAATTGTGGGTTACTTCTATAACCCACAATGATATTTTCAGTCCCCTGAAATCAGTGTCAGTTCAGAGCCAGTGGCCAGTAGTACTTGAAAGGTCTTCTTATTTCCCTTTCCTCCAGTGTATAGTGACCCTGGTAAAAGGATGGAAGTCTTCTTGGGGAAGGATGGGAGAATGACTAACAGTATAAATTTGTGGTAGTGTAGTGGGGTACTTTCTCAAGAAGACCTGTCCTCACCTTCACTGAAAGTGTTCTGGGTCTGTAAGCTGCTCAAGCCTGGAAATTGATAGAATGGCTGTGATTCTGTTTTTATAATTCAAATTAGACTTTAGTCCACTTGACCTGAAAGTTTTCTGCTTACACAACTCAGGTAAAAACACAGTAGGCTTCCCATCAATTTTCCTTCTATGAAGGCCATGATTAATTAGCCAATGCCAGAGCTCTATATGAGTCAGACTATTCTGACTGTTGCTTTGCCTCTGCTGTTCATTATGCCCCCTTTGCCTTTGATAGTGGAGTGACACCACTTGGCCCCTGCTACCTAGGGATTCAATTATTTCCATTGCATTTAAGTTTTCCATTTACGTCACTGTGGTTCACACTGTAAGATCTGACATACAGAGAAAATGTCACAAATGTCAAAAATTCTGGTTCTCCCCTCACAAATTTATTTTGCAAGGTATTGGTGAAGTGTATGTCTTCGGGATCCTCCCAGTTAGGACAGTAGGTCTAAAGTGACAAATCCACTCTAACATTCCAATCTCTCTAAGTCTTTGGACCCTTTCCTCTACATTAAACCAAGGGAGATTAGGCATCTCCAGTTCACTCAAAGTGGGCAATCTTTTGATCAATTTTCAGCTAACCAAGCAAATAAACTATTAGAACCTTGTTTAACTCCCCATACTGCAACGTCAAATGCAGAATCTCTAGTTAGTGGGCCCATATCAATAAATTCAGCCTGATCCAATTTTATGTTTCTACCACCATTCTCTCAGCCCCTTAATATCCATTTCCATAACTATTCTGTAGGTTTCTGCTCATATAAATTAGAAAACTCAGATCATTCTTTTGGAGTGTAGCACACCTTCTCATGGGTCACACTGTACCGCACCACCATGGGGCTGCTGGAACTTGAGTCTAGTTACAGAGGTGATGGGAGTGGGTCTTGAAGAGAATCAGCATTGTGTTGCCTAGCAACTGCCTCAGGGGAGGCTATTGTTCTTCGCTCATGCAATGCAGAGTTAATCTCCTCAGACAAAGGTAAAAAGGCTGATAACAGCCTGTATGAGGCAGAGGAAAGTTGCCACCACAGGGGGAATGGAGGGAGGCCATTTCCTCTGGAAAAAACAAAAAAGGCTCATCAGAATTTAGAAGCTCAGTGTCCCCAGCTTCATCAGGGTCCTCCCACACATATCTATTCCAAGTTACAGGGAGTTACATTTTTTTCCCAATCAAAGCCGCCACTTTAAACAGTGGACATATGGCAAGGCTGAGTATGCACCTATTGTTTTAGGTCAGCCTCTCAAGCTTATGTCTGAATTTCAGCCCTTTGTCTCCAAAAAACTAAGAGTCTCACCAGGGTACCCTTAGAAGCTTTGAGGCTAAACATATGCTTTTACAGCTGGGAGATATATCCCTGAGCTCATCCTTTTATTTCACCACTTTGCCCAGCAAACTTAGGAGCAACCAATGAACTTCATTACAGTTATTGGTTCTCCAAAACTGTTCAAAGGTATTATGTATAGAGTGACTAAACCTGCCGCTCAGGAGTGGTGAATTAGAAGTATCAATTGCATTTATTTTGCACATCTCTCTAAACAATGCACACCAAGGACTATCAGTGCTCTTGGTACTATTAAAAATAGAGTCCTTAGCATTGGTAAGTCTAATCACATTAGACAGCCCTCTCAAGAAACCCCAAAATGAACTAAGGAAATCTATCCTTAAAATTCTGCTTCTCTAGAACAACTTCTGGTACCAAAATCTGTATTACTCAGGGTTATCCAGAGGAACAGAATCAATAGCATATGTGTATATCTGAAATTATATAGCTGTTAAGAAGAAATTATTAAGGCAGATAGTGAGGGTAAGGAAGTCCTTGGTAAGGTTTTCCTTTTAATAAAAATAGCCCCCAAATCATTTATTTTCTAACAAAGAGCAGCCTACAAAATCAAGCTGCAGACTTAGACAGGCAAGCTAGAAACTTGCACAGACGAATGTTGGCAGCTGTGCCAATAACTGCGGATAGGCATGTCCAACATGGTGGCTCCATCATCCCTACTCTTTGCTAGCCACGTGTACAGTAAGGAGCAGGTAACATGGCAACAGCCAAACAAAGACCCCATTTGCATAATAAGATTAGGATGGGGGCAGCCAGTTTCCTCACACACTTTGTAAATGTCACACCTGGTCCAACCAATCTTTGGGCCCTATGTAAATCAGCCACCACCTCGTCAAACTTGTCTATAAAATGTGGTTCACTCTGCTGTGGGCTGGAATTCCTGTGAGGGTACCACTCTCTCTCGCAGGAGAGAGAGCTGTTCTCCTTTCTCTTTCTTTTGCCTAATAAACCTCCACTTCTAAACTTACTACTTGTGTGTGTTTGCATCCTTGATTCCCTTGGTGTGAGACAACGAACCTCAGGTATTTACTGCAGACAATGATTCTGTTTCACAAGGGTGTGTATTGAGAAAACTGACTCACCAAATTACAAGGCAGAGCCCCACAATAGGCCATCTGCCTGCTAAAAAAGAGAGAAGCTGGTAATGGCTCAGTCTAAATCTGAATGACTTAAAAGCAGGAAAGGTGGCAGAGCAACCTTCAGTCTGCAGCCAAAGGCTTGAGAAACCTTGGGGAAGCCACTGACACAAGTCCAAGAGTTCAAAGTCCAGCGAACCTGGAGTCTCATGTTCAAGGGCAGGAGGAGCAGAAAGAAGCATCTGGCATGAGAAGAAAAAAGCAAGCAAGAAAACCCAGCAAGCAAAGTTATCCTAACTTTTTCTGACTACCTTGTTCTAGCACTACAGGCAACTGATTGGATGGTGCCCACCTACATTGAAGGTGGGTCTTTCTCTCCTAGTTGATCAACTTAAATCTCAATATTCTCTGGCAACACCCTCACAGATATACCCAGAAACAACACTTTATCAGCCTTCTAGAAATCCTTCAATCCAATCAAGTTGACACCTAATATTAACCATCACAAGATTCATTTTGTCTATAGTGCAGATTAAGTCTGATGTTTCTTTGTCGATTTTCTGTCTGGAAGATCTGTCCAGTGCTGAAAGTGGGAGGTGAAGTCTCCAGTTTTTATTGTATTGTCTTTAGCTCTAATAATATTTTATATATTTGGGTGCTCCACTGTTGGGTGCATATATATTTACAATTGTTATATATTGGGAGCCAAAAAGGCCAAAGAGATTGTGGCCAACTCAACATTCCACTGGAGGCTATATGATCAAACAGCAAACTGTTTATCATGAATGCAGGACATGAGCAAACTCACGCCTGCGCCTGCTGCCAGGAGGTTTGCTGAGGGCCATCACTTCCTGGCACCAGGCTCCCTGAAATTATCTACTGAGAAATCTGTTGCCTATTGTTTGAAGGAGGCAGTCTCACAAGGCTGCTGTGAACAAAACAGCTGACTGACAATTACCCAACAATCACCCCACCTTTCTCATTATCTCTTTTACCTAATAAATTCAGAGGGCTGAAAAAGCTCAGGGCCCTTGCCCACTAGAGGCAAGGTGGCCCCCGACCCCTTCTTCCAAATATACTCTCTTGTCTTTTTCTTTTATTCCCGCATTCGCCCCCTTTGTTCAGTCCACCAGGCTACGAGTGGCACCCCAAATAGGGACGAAATCAAACGCTCTACAGTTATATCCTCTTACTTAATTCACCCCTGTATTATTATATAGTGACTTTTTTGGGTCTCTTTTTATGGATTTTGTCTTGAAATCTATTTTTTCTTATATAAGTGTAGCTACCCTGCTTTCTCAATTTTCATTAGCATGGAATGTCTTTTTCCATTTCTTTATTTAACCTGTGTGTGTCTTTATAGGTAAAATATTTTTCTTGCAGGCCACAGGTCGATAGGTCTGCTTTATTTATCCATTCAGCCACTCTGGCTTTTGATTGGAGAAAATCTAATCTTATTATTGATAATTAAGGACTTACTCCTACCATTTTGTTACTTGTTTTCTGGTCTTCTTTTCTTCTTTCTTTCCCTCCTGTCTTCCTTTTAGTGAAAGTAATTTTCTCTGGTGATAGATTATACTTCTGGCTTTTTATTTTTATTTTTTGTATCTGTTGTATGTTTTTTTGTTTGAGGTTACCAGGAAGCTTGCAAATACTATCTTGCAACCTATTATTTTAAGCTGATGACAACTTAGCACTCTCTAAACAAGCAAACAAACTACCAAAAAGAAAACTAATCAAACTATGACTTAACTTTGTCCTCCTGATTTTTAACTTTTTTATTGTTTCTATTTGTATCTTACTCTACTGTCTATGTCTTCAAAAGTTGTTGTTATTATTTTTGATTGGGTCATTGTTTAGTCTTTCCACTTAGGTTAAGAGTAACTTACATCCCACATATATAGTGTTATACTATTCTGTGTTTTTCTGTGTACTTCCTATTACCAGTGAGTTTTTTTACCTTTAGGTGATTACTTATTCCTCATTAACATCATTTTGTTTCTGACTGAAGTACTTTCTTTAGCATTTCTCATAGGACAGGTCTTCTGTTGAAATCCCTCACCATTTGTTTTTCTGGAGAAGCCTTTATTTATCCTTCATATTTGAAAGGTATTTCTGACCAGCCCGGCATGGTGGCTCACGCCTGTAATCCCAGCACTTTGGGAGGCCGAGGTGGGTGGATTGCAAGGTCAGGAGATGGAGACCATCCTGGCTGACACAGTGAAACCCAGTGTCTACTAAAAATACAAAAAAATAGCCAGGCGTGGTGACAGGCGCCTGTATTCCCAGCTACTCAGGAGGCTGAGGCAGGTGAATGGCGTGAACCAAGGAGGCAGAGGTTGTAGTGAGCCGAGATCGTGCCACTGCACTCCAGCCTGGGTGAAAGAGCAAGACTCCATCTCCAAAAAAAAAAGAAAGGTAATTTTTGCCAGATATACTCTTCTAGGCTAATTTTTTTTTTCAGCTCTTTAAATTTTTCTTGCCACACTCTCTCCTGGGTTGTAAGATTTCCCCTGAAAAGTCTGTTGCCAGATGTATTGAAACTCTATTGTATAATATGTTATTTGTTTCTTTTCTCTTGCTGTTTTCAGGATGCTTTCATTATCCTTGATCTTTGGGAGTTTGATTACTAAAGGCCTTGAGATAGTCCTTTTTGGGTTAAATCTGCTTGGTGTCTATAACCTTTTTGTACTAGGATATTCATATCTTTTTTGTAGGTTTAAGATCTTCTCTGTTATTGTCCTTGTGAATACACTTTCTACCCTAATTTCTTTTTCTTCTTCTTCTTTAAGGCCAATGACTATTAGATTTGCCCTTTTGAGGCTATTTTCCAAATCCTGTTGGAATATTTTCTTTTTTTGTTTCTTTTGTTTCCTGTATGTATTTTAAAATAGCCTGTCTTCAACTCACTAATTCTTTCTTCTGCCTGATCAATTCTGTTACTAAAATACATTGATGGATTCGTCAGTATGACAATTACATTTTTAAGCTTCAGAATTTCTGCTTGATTCTTTTTTATTATTTCAGTCTCTTTGTTAACATTATCTGATAGATTCTGAATTCCTTTTCTGTGTTATCTTGAATTTCTTTGTGTTTTTTCAAAATAGCTATTTTGAATTCTCTCTCTGAAAGGTCACATTCTCTGTTTCTCTAGTATTGGTCCCTGTTAGCTTATTTAGTTCAATTTGTCAGGTCTTGTTTTCCTAGATTGTCTTGACACTTGTAGGTGTTCATCTGTGTCTGGGCATTGAAGAGTTACGTACTTACGGTAGTCTTCAGAGTCTAGGCTTGCTTGCACTCATCCTTCTTGAGAAGGCTTTCTAGATACTCTAAAGCACTTGGGTGTTGTGATCTAATCTCTATTGGCTTTAGGGGCCACCTCACACCCAGTAATGTTGTGATTCTTGCAAACTCATAGAGGTACTGCCTTGATGGTGTTGGACAAGATCTGGGACAATTCTGTGGATTACCAGGTACAGACTATTATTCTCTCCCCTTACTTTCTCCCAAACAAACAGAGCCCCTCTCTCTGTTCTGAGCCACCTGAAGCTGGGGGTAGAGTGACACAAGCACCGTTCTGGCCACTTCCATTATGACTGCACTGGATCAGACCTGAAGCCAGCACAGCACTGGCTTGCCCAAGGCCTACTGTAACCACTCCCTAGCTATCACCTATGTTAATTCAAGGTCATGTGGTTCCACAAGCAACAGGTGGAAAAGCCAGTCTGGCTTGTGCCTTTTCTTTCATGGAGGTGAGTTCCCTCAGGAGCCAGGTGGGTCCAGACTAGTCAGGGACTAGAGTCAAAAATCTTAATCTTTCTGGTGTTCTGTTTACTGCAGCTAAGCTGGCACTCAAACCACAAGATGCAGCTCCTTTTACTCTTCCCTCCCCATTCCAAAGGCAGAGGAGCCTTATCTTGTAGCCACTGCCACTCCAGGCAGTGAGGAGTACTGCCAGATTACCAGCCAATGTTCCCTGAAGGCCCAAGGGCTTTTCAGTCTGCTTGTGGTGAAGGCTGCCTGTCTTGGGACTCACTCTTCAGGACATTGGGCTCCTCTCCAGCACAGGGATGGTCTAGAAATGCGGTCTAGGAACCAAGTCCCAGAATTGCAGACCCCAAGAGTTTGCTTAATGCTCTACACTTCTCTGGCTGAGCTGGCACCTAAGGTGCAAGACAACATCTCTTTTACATTTCCATCTGCTTTTCTCAAGCAGAGAGGATCTTGTCCCATAGCCATCACAACTGGGAATATGCTGAGCCTATATTTTAATAGTTTAAAGGCATTAGAAAAACATTTTAAAGGCACATAAATTTATTTGTTTGTTTCTCAGAATTCATTAGACTGTTTTTTTTTTTATAAAAGCCAGTACCTGTGGCCTTTTGTCTATTTATTTTAAAGAAGTGAGTACTTGTGATCTTAGACAAACATAAATTTAAAGATGAAAAGCTTAGTTATACCATTTGTTAATCTAGTTGTTTGGTTGAAGGAAAAAAAAGATGGTAAAAGAGAACAACTTAACATGCTTCCGTCATCATTTCAACCATTCAGGAATATTTTCTGAAACCTTTAAATAAAGATAAAAGACATAATAACTTTTTATCCCTATTCTCACTTTTCATATGTAAACACTCTATAAAAAGAAAAATTGCTAAAGATAATTTATTGTAGTACACAACCATTATTACAAAAAGGAAACCATGAGTAATCTTTTAATGTAGTTGTATTTAAAACAAAACAATGGAAGATATTGAGAACATGTGTATACCTCCTTAGATCTTAGCAAAATACAAATATCTCTGAAAGTTTAAGACTCATGAAAAGTCCATTGACCAATTAGAGACATTTAATCTAGGCATTTTAGTAAACTACTGGAGGATAGAAAATGTTCTTATTTGGACAACTACGTATGTCACAACAGGTAGAGAAGTTAAAGTAAAAATAAGGCCGGGCGCGGTGGCTCACGCTTGTAATCCCAGCACTTTGGGAGGCCCAGGTGGGCGGATCAGGAGGTCAGGAGATCGAGACCACGGTGAAACCCCGTCTCTACTGAAAATACAAAAAATTAGCCGGGCGTGGTGGCGGGCGCCTGTAGTCCCAGCTACTCGGAGAGGCTGAGGCAGGAGAATGGCGTGAACCTGGGAGGCGGAGCTTGCAGTGAGCCGAGATTGTGCCACTGCACTCCAGCCTGGGTGACACAGTGAGACTCCATCTCAAAAAAAAAAAAAAATAATAATAATAATAATAATGCAAACTTGTCAACTTTATCAACTATGGCATACCTCTAACTGGAAGAAAATTGCTAAAAGTAAACTGCAGCCAAAGATGAGCATTAGTAAAAAGAAGTACACAGATGATCAATAACAAAGGTATATAATGGTGCAGTCACTGAAAATACAGGAGAACCCAATGTGAGGACAGAGAACATGAGAGTATTGTTAGCAAGGTTTGGAGATGACAAACTCACAGTAAAAATACTGGATGCCCTATTTCATCTCATCCTACCTCAGTCACACTCTCAAATCCAGAAAAGGTTATAAGAAAAAAAAAGAGAATAACTCATTTAAAGTTGAATAACTACCTATTAATTGACAGAAGGTCTTTGGAATATGAAAAAACGTCTATATTCATTAATCTCTCAAATGAACAGTCAAATTATATAAAATTCAAATAAGTATATTATTTAATAGAGATAGAACTTGGAATGATTTTAAAATAATTTTTATACTTTTTTCTTCACAATAGAAGAAAAAGGGCAGTAAAATTTCTCTCCAGATTTAAACTTGATAAAGCCATTTTCTCCCCATATCGTCTTCATTTTTGACAATTCTCTTCTGTCATCTAAAACTCAGATCCTTCCTTCGTGCTTCCCATAAGATTTTCACTGAAAATCTAAGGTGCTCCCCAATCCTACCAAGTTGCTTTGCTCATACTTCCTCTGCTCCCTTTACCCCAACACATCTCTCAAGGTTTACGCTCTCTCATACAACATCGAAAAGTAAAGAACACAGGAGAAAGACAGTGAATACTGGAGAACACCCACTGTAGCCAAGGAGTTAATTAAGAAGTACATGGAAAAAGGCCTACCATCTGGAGGATAACAAAAAATCTTGTGAGGAACAGAAAGATTTATGAGGCCATATCCTTGAGATATAGGCCCACTGTGCACTGTAAAGTCTGAGACTTAATCGGAAGACTAAAGACCCATGTCTACAGTCTACCACCAAGTTAATAAGCATCCAGTAATAGTAACAGTGGATTGTAGCTTAGAAAACTATGAGTACAAAGGGAAGTCCCAGAACTCATATGTTTTTAAATCTAGAGCTAAAAACAAGGTCACTTCAGACATTTGAAACGTCTGATATCCATAGTTTAAGAAACATCAAACGCAGTCCAACCCAACTCCAGGACATTTTAACATTCTCACACTGAACCCATATCTATTGCTATATGCATGCATGTTTATCAATTTAAAAAAGCATAGCAAAACAGTCTCATATATAAAACAATCATCAGAAGCATATTTAGATATGACACAGGAGTTAGAACTATCAGAAAAAAAATTTAAAGTAACTATGATTGATATATTAAAGGTTCTAACTGAGAATGTATAAAACATGCAACATCAAATGTAGAATATATATCTACTGAGAGATTAAAATAATACAGAAGAATATAAAATAAATCTTTAAATAAAACACATAGTAAAAAAAAAAGAAGAATGTCTTGAAAGTGCTCATCAGTAGACCCAACACGCTAAGGAAATAATTCAGTGAACTTCAATATATCAGTAGAAATTGCTAAACAGAAACACAAAGAGAAAAAATATGAAAAAATAGAAAATCTAAGAATTGTGGAACAATATCAAGCAGTGTGCATACATTTAATTGGAATACCAGATGGAAAAAAATGGAATGAGACAGAATTGTTTGATGTAATAATTGAAGTATTAATGACATTAACTAAGTCAGAAATTTAGGAAGTTCAGAGAACACCAAGTAGGATAAATATCAACAAAAACAACAACTAAACTAAATAAGCAACAAGAAAAGAACATCCATACTTTCCAAACTACAGGACAAAGAGAAATTGTTGAAGGCAGCCAGAAGAGGAAAATCAAACCCACATCTTCAGAGCAACACGAATAAAAATTAAAATGAATTTCTCAGAAACTATGTAAATAAGAAAAAAGTAAAACCTAATATTTTTAAAGAAAAATAAGCTGGGCACGGTGGCTCACGACTGTAATCCTAGCACTTTGGGAGGCCAAGATGGGCAGATCACGAGGTCAGGAGATTGAGATCATCCTGGCTAACACAGTGAAACCCCGTCTCTACTAAAAATGCAAAAAAATTAGCCGGGCATGGTGGTGGGCACCTGTAGTCCTAGCTACTTGGGAGGCTGAGGCAGGAGAATGGTCTGAACCTGGGAGGTGGAGCTTGCAGTGAGCCGAGATTGTGCCACTGCACTCCAGCCTGGGCAACAGAGTGAGACTCTGTCTCAACCAAAAAAAAAGAAAAGAAAAGAAAAGACAAAGAAAAAGAAAAAGAAAAAATCTGCTAACCCAGAATTTCTCATTCAGTGAAAATCTCTATGAAAAATAAAGGAGACATTCCTAGTGTATTAAATTCTTGTTTCTGCTATAACAAATATAGTAGTTAAAACAACACACATCTATTCCCTTACAGTTCTGAAGTTCAGAAGTCTAAAAGCAAGGTGTCAATAGGGCTACATTCCTTCTGAGGGCTTGAGGGGAAAACCCATTATTTTGCCTTTCCAGCTGTTAGACACCACCTGCATTCTTTGGCTCATGATCTATTATTTTGTATTCAAAGCCAGCAGTTCAGTGCCTTCAATCCTCTCTGATTTCTTGTCTCCCTCTTACAAGGTCACTTAAGATTACATAGGGCCAGGCACCCTTGGGAGACTGAGGCGGGTGGATCACCTGAGGTCAGGAGTTCATGACCAGCCTGGTCAACATGGTGAAACCCCATCTCTACTAAAAATACAAAAATTAGCCAGGAGTGGTGCCAGGTGCCTGTAATCCCAGCTACTCGGGAGGCTGATGTAGGAGAATTGCTTGAACCAGAGAGGTGGAGGTTGCAGTGAGTCAAGATCATGCCATTGCATTCCAACCTGGGCAACAACGATGAAACTTAGTCTCAAAAAAAAAAAAAAAAAATTACATAGGGCTTACACAGATAACCCAGGATAAACCTCCCTCCCCCTATCTCAAGAACCTTAACTTAATAGCATTTGCTAAATTATTTCTCTATGCAGGGTAACATAGTCACAGGTCTGAGAATTAGAACACAGACACATTTGAGAGGGACATTTTTCAGTCTACCATATTCAGCACACAAAAATTAGGAAAACGCATTGCCAGCAGACTTGACCTACAATAAACGTTAAAAGATCTTCAGGCAGAACAGTTTTCTAGGTAGCCTTAAACCAGCCCTGTTCTCCCACCGTTCTCTAATGTTGTTTTCAAGAGTAACTGTAGAATGTGTAGAAAATGCAAATGCTTTTTAAATTTTTTATTATTACTATTATACTTTTAGGTTCTGGGATACATGTGTAGAGTATGCAGGTTTGTTACATAGCTATACATGTGCCATGGTGGGTTCTTCCCCTCTTCAACCCGTCACCTACATTAGGTATTTCTCCTAATGCTATGCCTCTCCTAGCCCCCCACTCCCCGAAATGCCCCAGTGTGTGATGTTCTCCTCCCTGTGTCCACGTGTTCTCATTGTTCAACTCCCACTTATGAGTGAGAACATGCGGTGTTTGGTTTTCTGTTCTTGTGTTAGTTTGCTGAGAATGATGGTTTCCAGCTTCATTCATGTTCCTCTAAAGTACATGAACTCATCCTTTTTTATGGCTGCATAGTATTCCATGATGTATATGTGCTACATTTTCTTTATCCAGCCAATCATTGATGGGCATTTGGGTTGTTTCCAAGTCATTGCTATTGTGAACAGTGCTGCAATGAACATACATGTGCATGTGTCTTTCTTTCTTTTTTTTTTTTTGAGATGGGGAGTTTTGCTCTTCTTGCCCAGTCTAGAGTGCAATGGCATGATCTCAGCTCATCGCAACCTCTGCCTCCCAGGTTCAAGTGATTCTTTTGCCTCAGCCTCCCGAGTAGCTGGGACTACAGCCATGCACCACCATGCCCAGCTAATTTTTGTATGTTTAGTAGGGACGGGGTTTTGCCACGGTGGCCAGGCTGGTCTCAAACTCCTGACGTCATGATCCACCCGCCTTGGCCTTCAGAAGTGCTAGTATTACAGGCGTGAGCCACCGCATCCGGCCATGTGTCTTTGTAGTAGAATAATTTATAATCCTTTGGGTATATACCCAGTAATGGGATTGCTGGGTAAATGGTATTTCTGGTTCCAGATCCTTGAGGAATCGCCACACTGTCTTCCACAATTGTTGAACTAATTTACATTCCCACCAACAATGTAAAAGCAAAAATCCTGAAACAAGGGGTAACTAACTGGCTGGAACAGCCTGGGCTCTGTTTCAGTTCCTTCTAGAAAAAGGATATCCTGCAGTATTTTAGCCTGAAGTATTATGGCGTCCTTTAGGAATAGAATTCAGAGTGGGCTGCTTTTCAAGGTTCTTCAACTACAATGCAAGTGGTGTATGCGCAGGCAATATTTTATTTGCCCTGGGCAGCATTCTTGAGCCTTGAAGGACTTACTCGTCTGGAACCCTAGGCTTTTACTGTCCTTGTTCCCTGTCTGGGAGTCATGAAGTTGCTTTTCTTAACCTGTGTGAGTGTTCTGTCTCAATAGTCTCATGCAAAGAATATAAATTACAGTGTAAGATTCAGTGGGCTTAAGTGCTGAGCAGTGCACAGTAAGCCTGCTTCACAAGAAGGAAAATGATATATGTCAGAATGTTGAAGACACATTATAAAAGAAAGAGTGTAAGAAAAGGAAAAAATAAATGAAGGTAATATATAATCTTTTATTTTTCTTATCATTATTTCCTCTAAAAAACAAACATTTAAAAAATAGTAGTAGTAATATTTTGGATGTTTATAACATGTAAAAATAAAATAAATGACAATATCATAAAGTATAGGAGGTGTATTTAGGACTATTCTAAAGCGTCTGCATTACATAAGAAATGTTATAGCAGTATTTGAAGATGGACCTTAATTATTTAAAAATGTATGTAGTTAATTAGAGAGAAGCCACCTCATCAATAGTTACTTTAAATATAAATGATCTAAATACATTAGTTAACAAGAAAAACAAGACAGAACTTGATACTCTCCATCAGAAACTCACTTTAAATCATTAGAACTCATGTAAGTTAAAAATAAAGGGATGAAGAAATGTACACTACTCAAAAGAAATGTGATATAGCTATATTAATTTCAGATAAGTCAGACTTTGGATCAATAATGATTACCATGGACGAAAAGGAACATTACATATTAAATAGCAATAAAGTGTTCCATTCTCTGGGAAGATATAGCAATCAAACCACACATTACATTAGGAAAATAATTATATCATATAAAGCAAATATTTGAGAATAAAGCATGTTTTTTATATTTATGAAATAGTCCTATGGAAGATATGTTGATTAATTCATTTACTTAATATTTGTTGAGAAATCTTTGTGGACTTGATAACATTGTTAAGCATACAGAAAATGTGTAGTAGCATATAGGAGAAACAAAGAAATATAAACAATGAAAATGTAACTTAGTAGGCATAGTAATAATAGTGTGTCAAGATTCTTTAGGAGTATATTTTGATCATAATGCATGACTTGCTAAATCTTCTTTTAGAGGGTGTCATACCTGTTCTACTTGATACTCTGCATCTAAAATTCTAAAAAGAAAAAAATACACAAAAAAGGCTCTATATCCTAATTAGTTAATCTACTTTAATCCTTCGCTGGCTGCTCTGATCTGGGAAAATCTATTTTTGGCCTAGGAACATCCAAAATAAAGGTTCTATCCAAGATAGTATCATATTTATCCACAGTAGGCTGATTTCTCTCTTCCTCAAATTGAGCCATAAACACAGGTTACTCTGTTTTACATGCCAGTAATACCTGAGAGAACAAGTGCTTATTAAAATAGAAAATAGCTTGACTGAGTAGATGTCTGGGGTCAAAATAATGTGTTTTAGTGATTCACATTTTCCTACTGCCATGCATAGGGTGTGTATAATTCTTATTAAACATGACATTATACTTTTAAATAGAAATAACCATTTAATATTCTAGTGTCTTTCCCAAATTAAAAAAAAAAGTTTTTATTTTTTTAATAATTTTTGTGGATACATAGTAGGTGTATATATTTACGGGGTACATGAGCTGTTTTGATACAGACATGCCATGTGAAATAATCATGTCATGGTGGTAGAAATTTAGATATTGTCTTCTTCCCAATTGTTGAATTATGTGACGCTAGATATTTTTACCTTCTTGTATTTGAAAAGAATATCCCAGTTGACAGTATGGTAAGTCAAATTTCAATTTAGTTAATTCTATGTTAATAGGCTTTTTATTCCCTCCTGAATACTAAACTTTAGAGATTTATTGTTTCCGATACAAACATGTTTCTATTTTCCTCGGTATCATAGGCAGCCTCTAATATGGCCCCCAATCCTGGTCTCCCCGGTGCTATTTACCCTGTGCAACCTCATCTGCTTCAATGTGGGCTGAATGTAGTGACTCACTTCCAAAGAATAGAATACCACAAAAGTGTTGAGATGTCACTTGACATTCTTACAAAAAGAATGTGGCTTTTGTCTTAAGTACCTTCTTAGGCATTTCAGTGGTTCATTGTGAAAGAAGCCAGCTGCCACGTTGGGAGCTTCTCGATTGTGAAACTCCAAACTCAAAAAGCAGCCCATGAAGAACCGAGGCCCTCAGCTCAGCAACTTCTTAAGAACTGAGCCCTTAAAATAACCATGTAATTGAATTTGGAACTAGATACTCTGCCAATTGACTATACAGATGAGACTGCCACTCTGGCTAAAAGGACGAATGTAGCATTGTGAGAGACCTGTAGCGAGAGGCACCCAACTTAGTCCTGACCCACCAAAACTGTAAGATAGTAAATATTTGTTGTGTTAAGTGACTACATTTTTGGTTATTTTGCAATGCAGCAATAGATAACTAGTATAAGCAAATGAATAACCTGGATGGGAAATCAAACATTCAGCAAACCACTACAGATAGTCCCCATTTTACAGTGGTTAGTATGATTTTAAACTTTATGAGTATGTGAAAGTAATATATGCAGTAGACACTGTACTTTGAGTACTCTTACAACTTTTGTCTTTCACGTTCAGTGCAGTATTCAGTAAATTACATGAGATATTTGACACTTTATTATTAAATAATCTTTGTGTTAGATGATTTTGCCCAACTCTAGGCTAATGTAAGTGTTCTGAGCACATTTAATGTAGGCTAGGCTAAGGTATAGTGTTCATTCAGAAGATTAGAAAATGCATTTTCGACTTACAATATTTTCAACCTAAAATGGGCTTATCAGAATGTAGCCCCATCGGAAGTTAAAGAACATCTGATGTGGTGGAAAGCCAATAATTTTACCTACCATGGTCAGTCATGAAAAGAAAATGGTCTTTAATTTGGGTTTTATAACAATTTTGGTAAGACTCCAAGAACTCTGATAAAATTCACACCTAACAATTAACATAATGGAACAAAGTAGATACAATAACTCCATTCATGTTTGAAGTTCATGGAGTGATATAATGATTGACATAAAGAAAAAAGGGAAAAAATTCTCAGCAGTGAGTATAACTTAAAAATTTCTCTCCACATATATAAAGTCACCATTTGGCCCCAGATGGGTGAAAACCAGGTGTTAACTAGAGTTTATCATCCTATTTAAATGTGATTTAAAACATCTGGTAGAAGTTCAAAGCTCTGTGCAAGAGTTCTATGAATTTCCTGGGAGTTTAGTGTCATGATTACCTCTGACTCTGAGTCCTCTTTTAGGATCTATTGTCTGTGTATAAGTCATTGACTCAGACATAAATCTCAAAGTCGCCCATACAATGTATTTGCATAATGAATTAAGTAAAATAAATTATAGGAAAAATAGGCAGGTAGGCGAGGCATGGTGGCTCATGCCTGTAATCCCAGCACTTGGGAGGCCAAGGCAAGGCAGGAAGATCACTTGCGGTCAAAAAGACCAGGCTGGCCAAAATGATGAAACCCTGTCTCTACTAAAAATACAAAATGTTAGCTGGGCATGGTAGCATGTGCCTGTGGTCCCAGCTACTCGGGAGGCTGAGGCACAAGAATCACTTGAACTCAGGAGGTGGAGGGTGCAGTGAGCTTGAACTCGGGAGGTGGAGGGTGCAGTAAGCTGAAATTGAGCCACTGCACTCCAGCCAAGTGACAGAGTGACTGTATCTCAAAAAATAAATTTAAAAAGAAGGAAAAATGGGGTAATAAAATAGATATTCAAGTCAAAATAATATGATTTCAAATTAAACACTAGGTATACTCATTCTTAACATGTCTCTTGGCCACACAACCACCACTTTTATTTTGACTCATCATTTTACATAAACACCACCCACATAGAATCTCTTTGGTTTCACTCTGTCTTTTCTTGTGGGACATTGTTTAGTTGCTCAACAATTAAACAATAACTGTTTACCATCTCAGATGTAAAAGTTAAATCCACTGATGGGGTTTTTTATGTTTCTGATGACATTTATTCTTGTGATATCTAATAGTCTATTCCCAACGTATTTCTGAAGGCTTTTTGTCAAGAAAACTTACTAATCTAAAGAGATTCTGGAGTAGTTTGAATACACATACACACACACACGTCTGACTTCAAGAATGGTTTCTACACATGCTTCTATGATAAATAGTAATACTCTCTATTTCTCCACCATCAGCTTCAAAATAAATTTAAATTAATATATTTCCAATAGACAAGTTGCATAGTTCCACTAAACATTGAAGTTGAACTTTTCATGTCAACTTCTTATATCACGTGATTATTTCCTACCTATACAGAAAAAAAAAGTTGTCATGTTATAAGAAGAACAAAATAAAGGAAATACATGGGGCAAGAATTTGTCAGTAGAAATTTAAAGAGATATCACAGTTGAGAAAAAGAATAGATCACTCAGTGAAGAACAAGGTCATCTATTAATAAGAATATACTGAACCCTCACTTTCTGCCCAGAACTAGAATAAAAGCATGGAACAATGTTTTACTTGTATTTTAGATTCAAGGGGAAATGAAACAAATGGAAAGGGGAAAGTGGAGAAAGCTGCTTTAATGGTAGCTTAAAGAATAGTACAAAAGTAAAGCCAAGCCAAGTCTAAATTTGTAAGATATTGAAAGACTAGTCAGTCATGAATGGACAAGCTCAATGATGGATAGACTGGTAGAGGGAAATTGGAGTCTCAAATTTGTTTAGGATTATTTTCTGTCTCTATAGTTCTGGGAAAAATATACTGTTTTGAAAATTTAAGTTATTATGGGTGGGATAGGCTCTGAAAGTACAAACATTATAACTCAATAAGGTTGTAATAATATATGACTATGGTGATGAAGAATTCTTTAACATAAATGAAGTAAATTTGCAAGTATATAGTGAGAGTCTACTAACTTTAGAACTTTGTAGGAAATATCCAGAGGGGAAAGTTAGAAGAAAAAAGTGTGATTCTCCAATCTTGTCAATGAAAACTAAAACTTTGTGGTTATAAATCACAGGTGGCTTTAGACTTCGCAGGCATGACTATTGTTGTTAAGAAATAGTGTTTCAGATATATTTAAAGAGTTCTCTTAATGCTTTCACTGCTGCTTTTATTATTAAAAAATCCAACTTGTCTGTGACATATGGGTAGCCAGAGCACCTGCTTGCTAGCCTCACATCCATTCTACTAAGATCAAGGAGACTTTAAGGTCCAGTCTAGTGTTTGCTGCATTGAGTATGTTTCAGTCTTAAGCTCTTTGGGGAGCAAATGCAGTATGGATGAAGATGGATAATGTGCACTTTCTAAGCTCCTCCCAGCCCCTCCCTGGTGATATATTTTGGCTGTGTCCCCACCCACACCTCATCTTGAAGTCCCACATGTTGTGGGAGGGACCCAGTGGGAGGTAACTTAAACATTGGGACAAATCTTTCCCATGCTGTTCTCACGATAGTGAATAAGTCTCATGAGATCTGATGGTTTTAAAAATGACAGTCTCCCTGTGCATTGTCTACTGCTATGTGAGACATGCCTTTCACTTTCTGCTGTGATTGTGAGGCCTCCACAGCCATGTGGAATTGTAGGTCCATTAAACCTCTTTTGTAAATTGCACAGACTTGGGTATTTCTTTATCAGCAGCATGAGAACGGACTAATACAGAAAATTCATACAGTAGAGTGGGGCGCTGCTGAAAAGACACCCGAAAATGTGGAAGTGACATTGGAACTGGGTAACAGGCTGAGGTTGGAACAGTTTTAAGGGCTCCAAAGAAGACAAGAAAATGTGGGAAAGTTTGGTACTTCCTAGAGATTTGTTGAATGGCTTTGACCAACATGCTGATAGTGATATGGACAATAAAGCCCAGGCTGAGGTGATCTCAGACAGAAATGAGAAACTTGTGGGGAACTGGAGCAAAGGTAACTCTTGTTATGTTTTAGCAAAAATACTGGCAGCATTTTGCCACTGCCCTAGAGAATTTTGGAAATTTGAACTCGAGAGAGATTATTTAGGGTGTCTGGCAGAAGAAATTTCTAAGCAGCAAAGCATAAAGATGACTTGGGTGCTGTTAAAGGCATTCAGTTTTATAAGGGAAGCAGAGCATAAAAGTTCAAAAAATTTACAGCCTGACAATATGATAGAAAGGAAAATCTCATTTTCTGAGAAAAAAATCAAGCCAGCTGCAGAAATTTGCATAACTAATGAGGATCCCAATGTTAATCACCAAGACAATGGGGAAAATGTCCCCAGGCTATGTCAGAAGTCTTCATGGCAGCCCCTCCTATCACAAGCCTGGAGACCTAGGAGGAAAAAGTGGTTTTGTGGGCTGGACGCAGGGTCCCTGCGCTGTGTGCAGCCTAGGGACTTGGTGCCTTGCACCCCAGCCACTCCAGCCCTGGCTAAAAGGGGCCAATGTAGAGCTCGGGCCATGGTTTCAGAGGGTGCAAGCCTCAAGCCTTTGCAGCTTATGTGTGGTGTTGAGCCTATGAGTGCACAGAAGTCAAGAATTAATGTTTGGGAACCTCTGCCTAGATTTCAGAGGATGTATGGAAATGCCTGTATGTCCAGGCAGAAGTTTGCTGCAGGGGTGGGGCCCTCATGGAGAACCTCTGCTAGGGCAGTGCAGAACAGAAATGTGGGATGGGAGCCCCCACACAGAGTGCCTACTGGGGCACTGCCTAGTGGAGCTATAATAAGACGGCCACCATCCTCCAGACCCCAGAATGGTAGATCCACTTACAGCTTGCACTGTGAGACTGGAAAAGCTGTGGACACTCAACACTAGTCCATGAAGGCAGCCATGAGTGAGGCTGTACTCTGCAAAACCACAGGGGTAGAGCTGCTCAAGACCATGGGAACCCACCTCTTGCATAAGCATGACTGAGGTGTGAGATATGGAGTTAAAGGAGATCATTTTGGAATTGTAAGATTTGACTGCCCCACTGGATTTTGAACTTGCATGGGGCTTGTAGCCCCTTCATTTTGGCCGATGTCTCCCATTCACAGTGGCTGTATTTACCCAATGCCTGTACCCCATTGTATCTAGGAAGTAACTAACTTGCTTTTGATTTTACAGGCTCATAGACAGAAGAGGTTTGCCTTTTCTTGGATAAGACTTTGAACTGTGGACTTTTGAGTTAATGCTGAAAGGAATTAAGACTGGGGGACTGCTGGAAAGGCATGATTGGTTTTTAAATGTGAAGACATGATATTTGGGAGAGGACAGGGATGGCATGATATGGTTTGTCTGTGTCTCCACACAAATCCCATCTTGAATTCCCACGTGTTGTGGGAGGGACCCAGTGGGAGGTAATTGAATCATGGGGTCAGGTTTTTCCTGTGCTGTTCTCCAAGTGAATAAGTCTCATATGATCTGATGGTTTTAAAAATGGGAGTTTTACTGCACAGGCTCTCGTCTTTTCTGCTGTCATGTGAGACATGCCTTTCACCTTCCACCAGGATTTTGAGGCCTCCACAGCCACATAGAACAGTAAGTCCACTGAACCTCTTTCTTTGTAAATTGCCCAGTCTCAGGTATGTCTTTATCAGTAGTGTGAAAACAAACTAATATACCTATCTATTGAGTGTCATGTGTAATATGAGCAGGCTAACAGCAAGAGAGTGCCTCCTCACTCTACATGTTCTCATCTACTGCCACAGAGCTTGAGGCTTTTGTTTTGGGGTTGTGTTTTTGGGTTAAGGCCTCCATGTCTTTCTTATCATATTTTTTAGGTGCTAAAATTCTACAAACATACACACAAATACACATAATCCAAATACATATATATATGTGTGTGTGTGTGTGTTTGTGTGTGTATGTATATATGATATTTACCTTGAGAATTTATAATTGAGCTATTTTACCATATATTTTAGGATTATTAGGTCATTTAGAAAAGTACACTAATTCACAGACTCATAAAACCACCTTTACAGACAGCTTGAAATGTCCTGAATTAGAAAACATTTTGAAAACTTAAATTATTAATTTTCTTAAATATAAGCAGCTGCATTTACTAAATAGAGATCTTTTTTAAATAGCTACCACTTACTGAAGGCTTGCTATATCAGAGGTTTAATTATTTTTTTCATCTTCTAAACTGTATAACATTAAACTGAGGCTCAATAGGTTATTAACTAAAATTATAAATGAGATTCCACTGCACTTTTCAAACAAAACAATTGAAACATCTATTAATTTTCTAAGCTTTATGTTTTATTTATTGAACAACAGATCTGTTATTTCCATTTCATCTGTCCTTGGAAGATTTGGGGGAATATTATTATCTTTGCCTATTTCATACCCTGTGAATAAATTTTAAAATTATGAAAACAAAACAACATTAAAACTTCCTTTACACTTGATTTTAAAGTAAAAAATAATCATGATAAGAAGATAGTTAACATAACAAAATTTAACTTTTGCCAATGTTAGTGTTAGCCTTCCTTGATATATAGTAATTATTTTCTTCATCATTATATTACCAGTCTATCGTTCATTTTATTATTTATTTATTTATTTATTTATTTTATTTATTTATTTATTTTTTTATTTTTTTATTTTTTTGAGACGGACTCTCACTCTGTCACGCAGACTGGAGTGCAGTGGTGCAATCTCGGCTCACTGCAAGCTCCACCTCCCAGGTTCTCAGCATTCTCCTGCCTCAGCCTCCAGAATAGCTGGGACTACAGGCGCCCGCCACCACACCCGGCTAATTTTGTTTTTGTATTTTTAGTAGAGACGGCATTTCACCGTGTTAGCCAGGATGGACTCGATGTCCTGACCCGTGATCCGCCCGCCTCGGCCTCCCAAAGTGCTGGTATTACAGGCCTGAGCCACCGCGCCTGGCCTATCATTCATCATTTGTAAAGAACACTAATGACTGGGATTTTTACTCCTAGTTTTATCACCGTTGCTAATCTTCCCTGAACTACTGATTTATTTAAAATGTAATAATTCTGGTTTGGTATACTATACTGAAAATAAAATTTCCTAAATTCAGCTATGATGTTCAATCCTGCTAATAGGATGTCCTACAAGAAAAAGTATCTTCTATGTAATGAATAGTCTGCAATCAAAAAGAGCTTTCCATATTTTACTTTGGCGCAATCACTAAAACCTTTTCCCATGGTAATCAGAACTATATCAGGTCTCTGTTATTCTTTTGACTTTGTTTTCTCAATGTGCATTATGTCTACCCTAATCTCGTAGGCTTTTCAGCATTCAGGGAGAGCTAATGCTAATGTGTAGTTCACGCCATCTCAAAGAAAATGGTCTATAGTTTCTTTCTCGCATGCCAATCTGATTAAACAGTTACCATAGAAAATGAAAGTGACATATGCAGCAGAGCATAGAGATGTTTACATAGCAGTTTTCAGGTGTAGAACAACGCTGATTGAAGTGCTAGATTGTTTATTTACTCATTATGAAGCAGCTGGGCTCAGTTCAATGTAAAGCAAAGATAAAATTTTTGTTCAAATTACTCTTATGGGAGTTAAGTATCATTCAATAATGAGTGATGGAAGGAACAACTAAAACAATCCAGCTGCAAATTAAACAGTTCAATCATCTTGTATAATGGCTCAGACAAGACCAAATTCTAAGGTGATCTAAACAAGAAGGTGATTTTTTAGGGATCGCTCATTATGTACGGATGCTCGTGCATTTTCCCACTGTGGGAGAACAGAATTATGCCCTATTGTATATGATTTACCTTAAATAAAAACTCTTATTGTAGTTGATTTATAAAGAGGTACTGATATGGCAGGGGCTCTTTTTAGATGTTATTATTATTATTTTTTAATCTAAGGGGGGTAGATGCATGTTTTCCCAAATGCTTGTCTCTTTTCCTTCCATTTAATCTAAACATCACTACACTAGAGCAAATAAGTCAAGTATGGAATTAAAAATGCACAAATTATCTAACAATGGAGTAATTCTGAAATTCAGATTAGCTAGGCCTTTTCAAAATTTATTAGGGAAGGGGTAAGGGACATTCATGCTGTATGAATCCATCTCTACATATAAGATACCTAATGGATGTCCAATAAATATTCATTGGTGATGGTGAATAAGGCGGTCTGGCCATCCATGGGGAAGGAAGCAAACAAGGACACTGGGTGTAGCTATAGTATCACATTACTGGGTCATCAATCTCCTTTTACAATATGTTAGCAAAATGTCATGGTCCTGCTTTCCACTTCCTCTTGGATATGACAAAATACTTGCACTTAAACATTATACGTTTATGGTCTAACAACCACCTCTAGCCTTTGCACCTTTTCCTGACTTTTAATTCATGCTGACAGTATTTGAATACAAATTTAAAATGAGTAGAACCTTCTTAGAAAAAAATGAATTAACTACACTGTGACAAACACTAGACAAAACTTAAGGCACTCCTCTAAAAGCAGTATCTGAACTGTCCTGAGTTTGCATATTAGTTTGTTAATATTGATGCCACTTGGACTGTAATTGTGGTCATGCATTCTTGGTGTGGTTGTTCTAGAAAAGCGAAATAAGCAGAGGAAATATAGAGTAGAGAAGGTCCATCGTAAAGATAGGAATGGTATGCATCCCTTACATAGTCTAAATAGTTTTCTTTTTACACTAATATGTGCCAGTGATAACAAACTCTTTTGAAGCATATCAATATTTCTCATCTTCTTAATCAATCTGTCAATCAAACAATGAGCAACTATTTCTTCTCTGTATATCAGACACTCTACTGGCCCTCAGGGGATACAAAGTAACATAAGATCCAGTCTCCACCCTGTGAGCTGAGGAAATAAGCTATTTAAAGCTAGAAAAGGTAAAATCATTACCAAGTAACACGTAACAGAAATGACAGAAACAGAGAAGAGAGGTTTTGTCATCTAAATAAAAAAATGGAATTAGAGGGTAACAAACCAGAAACTTAAGACAAATGTTTCTTACAATGCTTTTAGTTTAGTTTAAGGAAACGCTATTGGGAAAAAAGTGTAAAAAGTGTGAAATGGGCAAAATTCAATAGCTTTCTTCGTGTCTCACTAGTTTCATTTTTCTCTGGTGTTCATCAAAATTCACAGGCAATCCAGGTGTAGCCAAGATGCCTTGACAAGATTTCTGAGGAAAGTGACTTTGATAATCAAGTTCAAGAGTATTCCAAGACTGGAAATTGTCCTACAGAAATGCAACTGGTGCAGTTGCTCTTTATTTAGCTGCCTGCCATGTCTCTAGTACCTATCCTGGGTCTTCTTGGGCCTCCAGTTAATCAGCAATTCTTTATTGTGCCTTTGGTCTTTCTCTCTCTCTCAAGGGTAATGGTGTGGTTGTGGTATTTTTGAAATGCAAGTGGAAAATGTGGAGAGTATATTCTCAGGCTGCCCCTAGCTATTCAAGGTTACACTTGTATTTCACAAAGCCGTTGTTTTCAGTGAAATATTGTCTATTGCTCTGTGAGCCTCTCATAATGATCAAGCACGAAGATATCTTGACTGACACCTGTCTGGAGTTTCACTTAATGGATGCCTTCAGTTTTCAGATGCCTAGACTGCATTGAAATGTGTAGTTGGGTGAAAACTTTCTGAGCTTTCCTTTTCTTTTTTTTCCCCCTTTGAATTGGTTTATTGAAAAAATAGTTTGAAGAATGTGAAATCACAAGAGACAAAAATTGTCAAAGTGAAAGAGGAGAAAAAAATAAGAAAAAAAAAGCTCTGTTAGGTAGGTTCATGTGCCTACACGTTAGGGATGTCCCAGGCTTGGTGTTTTGAGCGGGGAATCTCTTTGCTAAAACTTTTAGGAAGAGCACACATTCCTCAAAGAGATCATTTATACAGTCAAGCTAAGCTAAATACCAATAAGCACTAACTGAATAGGAGTAGGAATAAGTAGATTGACCTTTAAAGAAAATTACTTTACATCCATTATAACCTTGCTAATGTAAATTCTTCATTTTTAACTATGAGTCAATTAATGGCTCATCATTTAAAAATAATAGCATCTGTTTTTGATTTTTTTGGACTTTAAAATTATTCAGTTTTTATTGTATAAAATCAGGAAAAACAGAACTAAAACATCAATAAATTAATCATTCTAAGATAATTAATTTATAAGAAAGTTATATTTCTTTTATGGATATACACATAAAATGACTGTTTTTATGTATGCAAATTTATATACATATAATTCTTCACTATTTTTACAGCGTTTTTAAAATTTAACCTATGAGTCATTCAAGAGCTCATTATGTATTCAAAATATTTCTCTCTGACACATCACATATATTTGAGTTTCAGTTTGGTTCATAATAGATAATTGTTTGACTTTCAGATATTTAAAACTTGTTGTGCTATTAAATCTGTCAATGTTTTCCTTACTGTTTCCTTCTTTTGCTTTTTTTGTTTTGTTTTGTGTTGTTTTATTTTTTAATTAATTAATTTTTAATTTTTCTGCCATAATTTCTTTGTTTCTTCCATAGGTACATGTAACTTCCAAATGCATATGTTTTCTTATTTCACAATACATAGTTCATTTCTCACATAGCTTCCATTATTGCATTACTCTCAGTTACATTTTTGGATATGGTCTTAACTACTGATTTGTTGTCTTAGAATCAAGTGTAGTTCTTAGTACCTCCAATATAGGCTCAGTTCTTACCTCTTTAGTCTTCTTATACCTTTCCTATGTCTGATATGTCTTTATTGATCGCAGTCCGTTTCATTCTTATGAGATTTTAGTTTCTACTTATTTCTTAACTTTTTTTAGAATGTGGAGCAATTCTCAGTCATCATATTCTTCAATGCCTTAAGTAAATTGTTTTAAAAGTATAACCATCTTCAGAAACACTTAGATATTTTTCTCATCTTCTTGTTTCACAATAATTATATATATAAGATGATTTAGAAAACATTTTCTGCTTGTTTTCACATCAATTAAGATATATATAGTTAAATGCTATATTTTCTAACATACATGTCCACAAATTATTTTTAACTCACTCTTGACCTGGGAAATAGTTCATATTTTTCAGATATTCGGGTCCATGACTGTCAAAGTACACACCTTTTAGCCATGAGAGCTGTCCTGAGAAAATATTCTTAAATTCAGTTCAACAAACTCTATTGTTAGTAGTCATTCCTTGAAGATTCTGTTGTAATTGGAAAATGAGAGAATCTGAATTTCAACTAGACATTTCTTACAGCTCACCTAAGAATTTTCAGAAGTACTTGGGATGGCTACTAGTTGGTTTGATTCTGGTCACATCTTGTTCCTAGCAGAACCCAAGAATAGTGAGATAGCAGGGAAAGAAATATAACAACACAATGTAAATTAGAAATAAGGACAGAGGTCCACTTCGCAAAGCAACATTTATTCTCCTTTCTAGAACAGTAAAGTGGGGTTTACAACTAATTGTCTTTTTTTTTACAATAGGAAACAAATTGTTCTTGTTTTCAAAGTATCTTTTCATTTTCTATCGTAACATATAAACAGTTTTAAAAAGGAAGAGCATAAAAGATGGTACCTGTAGTTATCCTCGAGTTGCATAATTGATAAGAAAAAATAATTGAAGAGCAATATCATATGAGTAGATTAGCTATAAGCTATGGGAAATTCCAACTTTAATGTGATTTTATCTCGGGCATTTGCTCCATTCTCTTGACCTAAGTTTTCCCATTAATGAAATGAGAACTTAACCGAAAATATACAAAAAAATAGTAATTTATATTCTTAATGTGCTTAGCTGATATAAAAATTGTATTATGTAAGTAAAAATAATGTTCTTCAATGTACATAAGCACTTTAAGGTACTTTAATTCCCGATGGAGAAATGTTTCAAAAGTTACTGAGGCTTAAAACTTTGGATTTCAAATATGGCAGCTCTCGTGAGCAATAAGGCATCTACTAATACAAAACGAAAGTTATTAATGACTGAAAAGTATCCCTGAGTCAAGCATTGACTCCAGCCAAATTTAGATTTTGAAGATTTATTTCTTCTAAAAAGAAATAAAATTAACCAAAACAACCAAATATAAAGAAATAAAACTAAGCAGATTGACCTAACCAAAATATACAATTCGATTCACATCTTAACAGATATCTGTAGCTTCAAGTTTTAAAAATCACTTTTACCAAATTATATCAGAGAAATATTCAGACATTTAACTTGATAATAATCCTACAAGACATTTTAAAAACACAAAGGCTACCATTAGATATTGTAGATAGTAGTGTTATTGTTGAAGGCATTCTTTCTCATTTTTAAAAATTTTATTTTATTTAGATTCAGGGAGACGTGCAGGTTTGTTATATGGGTATATTGTATAAGGTTGGGGTTTGAGATTCTCTTGAACCCATCACCCAATAAGTGAAAATACTATCCAACAGGTAGTTTTTCAACCCTTGCCTCTCTCTCTCTCCCTTCCTCCTTTTGGAGCACCCAGTGTCAATTATTTCTATCTTTACGTCCATGTGTAGCAGCTGTTTAGCTCCAGTTTCTAAGTGAGAACATGTGGTATTTGGTTTAATGTTAGGATAATAACGTTCAGCTGCATCCATGTTGAAGGCATTCTTGTTTGATCTACTCCTTGTCACCCTTGTTGTGAAGCAGTGCTACTTAAATGTTTCAGGTTTATTCAATATTTTTATTCACTGAAGCTATACCCAAGAACTTAAGAAGCAATGCATAACTCAGTTTTATATGCTATCTCTGGATCTATGGGGAACTCTTTAAACTCAAAAAGCTGTGACTCTGACTGAATATCCAGTATTAGGAATCAGTATATGTCAGTGGTAATCGCCATAAAAGTTACAATGAAAGCTAAGTAGAGAAATATATATATACCTCTAGCTCTAAATTCTTTTATACATTTACGTATTTTGGGCCCATATACATATATGGCTAAGGTAAAAGTGTGTTTATCACCAAGTCAAAAGCAGAAAGCTGGGCACAGTGGCTCATGCCTGTAATCCCAGCACTTTGGGAGGCCGAGGCAGGAGGATCACGAGGTCAGGAGATCGATACCATCCTGGCTAACATGGTGAAACCCCGTCTCTATTAAAAATACAAAAACTTAGCCAGGCGGGGTGGCACACGCCTGTAGTCCCAGCTACTCGGGAGGTTGAGGCAGGAGAATGGCGTGAACCTGGGAGGTGGAGCTTGCAGTGAGCCAAGATCGCGCCACTGCACTCCAGCCTGGGTGACAGAGCGAGACTCCATCTCAAAAAAAAAAAAAAAAAAAAAGCAAACAAAAATCAGTTCAAAATAATAGGAAAGTCAAATCACTGGGATGTCTATGACCTCAGTTTGGAGGCAGTGTCATCAGTATAAATTCTACAGCATTTAATTACTAACAGTGTGAAAAATCACAATTAATGTCTCTTATTACGATTACAACAAAATTTTGTGTATTACATTAATGTTTACCAGTTACAAATTGATTTCGTTATAATCTTCATCCATGGATTATCATATGGGACTCAGAAAATCAAATGACATAACCAATGTCACATTGACTTAAGCAACATCACATCTGACAGTTGTAACTCAAACATAGCTTTCACATTAAATTCATGTATATTTTATTTTTGTATGCCTTCTACTCAATGGAAAGATCATGGACTCGATAATCAGTTAACCGGGTTGTAGTTCTGGATATGGCACTGTGTTTTGAACAAGCTATTTAAGTTATTTTAATGGTTTTAAAATAATTAAAGAAACTTATAGATACTTTATCATTACTATAATTCATTCATCTTAGTGTGTAGTAACTCATCTATGCTTGTTGACACACAATTCTGCCCAGGTTAGAGATAGGGAAATGAATTATAGATAAATTAGTCTACAGGTATAAAAAATAAAATGAGCATAAAAGGCTTCATCAGGGATAAATGTAATTTCTTTACTAGCTATGCATTTTTAGAATAGGAGCAATCTGATCAGATGTAGAGAAATCAGAGAAGGCCTTTTAAAGAAATAATAAGAAATAATACCAGATGGAGATAAACTACTGTAATATAAGCTGCATAAAGAAACAACCACGAGCAATGCTGGAACATAGTTGTTGCTAAATAAATATGTGTGGAATGCATAATTAGATGACAATAACAACAACAACAACAACAACAACAAAAATCCTGCAGACTTAGTTAACTCTTTCTTCAGTCTGAAACAAAAACAAAAACAAGTCATTACTTGGATTTTATTCCAGTTTTTATAGCATAACATTGGCAGCTCTAGATATGTGCACATACATTAACACACGTGAACATATTCACAAATGTGCATATGCATATACACCTGCACACAATATGTTTAATTTCTTGGAAGATATCTTAGAACCACATCACAAACAAGTAGGCAGAAACAACAAAATATGAATTATTCTAAGAAGCAAGAGCCCCAATTGGGGGTCCTTATTCTATTTCTTGAAATTTTCCACTAATAGAAACTTTCCTTGTCAAGAGGGAGATTGTCAAATCCACACTAGGGTTTATAAAATCTGAGATAAAATAAAATTTATAGAAAGATGAAAACGTGTAATTTCCTCTTATGCTCATTTTCAACATTACTTCTTAAAAAAAATCACGTTTTTCTGCTAGACTTGTACAATTCTAGCTAAGGGCCTGCTGTGTAGAGCATGTCAAAATCTTTTGAGCTAATAACTGCATCTGACTTGATAAACAGAGCTGTATTATTTTTTTTCAGTGAATATTATGCATTTGCCCAATTTTACATTTTTTAATGAAGTGCCCAAGGCCTATTATTTCAGAAAAACATACATTCACTTTATTTTACCAAAATATTTTTTTAAATCCATCCTCAAATTCTGTGTGTTAGTCTAAAAATAGTTCACATACATAGCTAAATACACAAAGATAATAGCATATAGGAAGAACATTGTTCTTTCAAGTACTGTGTTTCTCATCTGATTAGTTAGCAATTTGTACAATTAAACTTAATGGATGCATTGCTGATATCACTGCTTATTTTATTGCAGTAGTAAAACAGGTACAGTGCTATCTGCCCTGCTTGTTTATAATATTACTCATAAACAATTTTGTGTACAACCTATTTCAATTTCTCAGCTTGATTAGCTAACAATCTGCACTAAAACATTCAAGGTAAAATGGAAAGCTAATTGCATAAAGATTTTTAAGCTCATTTGCACACAACAGCATTTGTTAGTACCAATGAAGGTTAAAAAACAGTATGACTTCTCTCCTAGCCTCACTAATTCCCTCTGCTAATTCAAAATTCCACATAGAAACCAAATGAGGTAGAACATAAAAATAGTATTTTTGGTAAGGGCAGTATTTGAAAAGAAGAAAATGTTTCTTGGGTCTATGTACAGGTGATGAATCACTTTTACTCTATTATATTGTGCAAATTTTAGAATGTTCCATCTAATGATGTAAAGAAAGCTAAAATTATAGAAATGGTTTTCATTCATTGCATTCTCCTGCAATTTTCTGTTAGGTATCTCTTTGTTACTCCTAGTAACTGAATGATATCAATTATGGGATTATAAAGAAGGAATCTAGGTGATAAGAGGCTCAAAATATATAACACAGAGCAGTAGTATAAAAATTTGTCTTCCTAGAATGGTAAATAGAAAAGTTTAAAGTCAAAGTTTAATAAAGGGTTTAAAGCCAGGTCAAAATTGGATTCTCCTAAATTTTAAAAGCATCAAAAATGATTATAAAATATAATATTTTAGCACAAAGTACGGTTGAATTACAAACTTTGAAAGATAGTAGTCATAAATATATATGGACTTAGAGGTCAATAAATTCAAAGAATTTTTTTAAAAAATAATAATTTTCTGGTTGAAAGTCCATAAAAGGAGGTGTTATGGTTTGGATCTACGTTCCCACCAAATCTCATGTAAAATTATAATCTCTAGTGTTGGAAGTAGGGCCCAGTGAGAGGTGATTGGATCATAGAGGTAGAATTCTCATGAATGGGTTAGCACTATCCTCTAGGCGCTGTTGTCATGACAGTGAGAACATAAATGATTTATCATAAGATCTGGTTGTTTCAAAAGTGTGTAGCACCTCCCCCATCTCTCTTGCTCCTGCCATGTAAGACATTCCTGCTTCCCTTTCACCTTCCACCATGATTCTGTTTCCTGAGGCCTCTCTAGAAGCTGAGCCAATGCCAGTTTCATGCCCCCTGTACAGCCTGTCGAACCATGAGCTTATGAAATCCCTTTTCTTTATAAATTACCCAGACTCAGGTATTTATTTATAGCAGTGTGAGAACAGCCTAATATAAAGAGGTCTGAAACCTTTGTTAATGATCTACTTAAAAGCCAAAAAAAAAAAGAAAAATACTGTTGTTCATTCTTAGTCTGATATGGAATTAATAATTGTATTGTTTTTAAAATGAAAATGTTCACACCAGTCAGAATGGCAATTATTCAAAAATCAAAAAAAAAAAGATGTCGGTGAGGCTGTGGAGAAGAGGGAATGTTTATACATTGTTGGTGGGAATGTAAATTAGTTCAGCCACTGTGGAAAGCAGTTTGGAAGTTTTTCAAAAAACCCTAAAAACAGAAACTACCATTCTACTCAGGCATCTCATTACTGGGTACATATTCAAAGGAAAATCAATGGTTCTACACAAAAGACACCAATGTTCACTGCAACACTACTCACAATAGTAAAGAGATGGAATCAACCTTAGTTCCCATGAATGGTGGATTAGATAAAGATACTGTGGTACATATACACTATGGAATACTTTGCAGCCATAAAAAGAACAAAATCCTGTCCTTTGCAGCAACATAGATGCAGCTGGAAGCCATTACTCTAAGCAAATTAACATAGAAACAGAAAACTGAATATTTCATGTACTCACTTAGGGAGCTAAATCTTGGGTATCTTGGGTACACATGGCCATAAATATGGGAACAATAGACACTAGGGACTACAAAAGAAGGGAAAGAGTTGAAGCAAGGGCTGAAAAACTAACTATTGGGTGCCACGTTCACTATCTGTATGATGAGATCAATAAAACCCCAACTTCAACATCATACCATATACCCTTGTAACAAACCTGCACTTGTACCCACTGGATCTAAAATAAAAAGTGTGAAATTTTACCCAGTTCATTTGGTTAGAGGCAACAATAATGCTTCTTTCCTCACCATTGCCCTACAAATACTTTCTCTGTATCCACTTTCCCCTTTCTGTAGATCAAGTCTCAGTCTTTTATAATTTTTTTGAAATAAATAAATTGCTTCCTCCTAGATACATCTAAAAAGATCCAGTCCAGCATAGCATCAAATCTTCAGACTTTTCTTCAACTTAATCCTTCTCTGGGCCCCAGTTCTAGTCCTCTTTAGCACTGCATGCTTGCAGGTGGGATGGGTGCTATGAGCCCTTCTCTCTCTCTCTTTTTTTTTTTTCAATCTCCTCCACTAAGGAGCTGCAACATTGGTCCTGCCAATTCTGAAGCAGTGGTTGGAGGGGAAAGAAATAAGAAGCCAAGAAGTTTTATTTGAATTGAAGCTATATAATCTACATTTGGCTGCCTCTGTGTGTGAGTGATTCCAGTATATAATTTAATACAGTCTTGAGGCAAGAGCAGATATGTTGCTTAGATGACTTTTTTTTCTATTCCCTGGCTGCTCTCATCTATACTTCTTTGAAGTAAACCATGCCTCCTCTGACCTCTCATGCATGTTATCTCTGCTAACTGGTTTCAGACATCCCTCTTTGATTCACCCTTTCCCTTACACTGTCCTCTTGTGCAGAGTTCCAGTCAAGTTTGCCCCATCCACCTGCCTTCCGAGGAGATACATCACACCCATATTCTTTATGCTTGCAGCCATGCACTGTCTTTTATTTTGAAAGCGAAGGCATTCACAAACAGTCCTGTTTACTTTGATATTTAGTGGTGGCTTGTGAAGTGCTGGCTCTAAACTTCAGACTTTTCGGATGTGTCAGAAACCAGTCCCTCATACTTCAGGGACTATACATCAAGTTCTCCAGGTGATTTTTTTGCACTCTTGAGGTGAAGGAGAATTATCTATGCACACCCTTCACCACCAGCATGCAAGGGTTTGGAAATTCAGCCCCCAGACATCTTCCTCCAAAGAAGAAGCTTCTCTAGGCTCCTCAGCTGCCCAACTAATAATTTGCCTTCTCTTAAGTAGCCTCTAAGTCACTGATGAGTTAATGCTGGCTAAACCAATTTCACAATTGTTTATCAAGACTTACATGCACATTCTAGCATGTCATATCAGAATCTGGAGTACCTGGTTCCTACTGTATTATACTTAATCTTTGAAATTCAGCCATAACTATATGGAACATAAGAAAGATTATATTGTTGCATCTCTCTCTCTCTCTCTCTCTCTCTCTCTCTCACACGCACATTGACAAAAGAGATTCAGTTTATTCTTTATTAGGTTCTTGGGCATTCGTAACTTTACACAGAAAGGCAATAGGGGAAGAATTGCCATCTACTATTATTGATTTATATTTCAAAATTATTAATTGGTTTCACAATTTATTTCAAATTTCATATAAGGGGGCCTGCTGCATTAATTTGGTCTATAAAGTGCTAAAAACTCTAGCACCTCTTCATATATCCAAACATAATCACACATAAAATATGCCAATTTAAAATATAACACAGGCACAGTGGCTCATGTCTGTAATACTAGCACTTTGGGAGGCCAAGGAGGGAGAATCACTTGAGGCCAAGAGTTTGAGACCAACCTGGCCAATATAGAGAGAGACCTCATCTCTATAAAAATAAAAATAAAGAAATTAGTCAGGTATGGTGGCATGCAACTGTAGTCTCAGATACTTGGGAGGCTAAGGCTGGAGGATTGCTTAAACCCAGGAGTTTGAGGTTGCAGTGAGCTATTATCATGCCACTATACTCCAGGCTGGCAATAGGGAGAGACTCTGTCTCTAAAACACAAGCAAATATATAAATATATACTGCATAACTTACTCATAAATTAGCAAATCACACAATTGTTCTCTCTGGATGGTTACTAAAAGTCTAGTGTTAGAAGGGAAGTTAGATTTTTGAGGGTGCTAAGATGATTTTACAATGTAAAATTCCTGCTCTGGCAATCACCCTTCCCCATTTTCCTACAATTTTTCAAATAAGTCATCTCCAAGAAATAAAACCTCTAATGGTAATTAAAGCCCTACTTCACTAGGTGCTGCACAAGTTGAAGTTCATAATGCCACATTCAGAGCCATATTTGGCTTGGGATGAAGTTCTACTAGCCCTAATCCAAACCTTGAAAATAATGTTTAAGTATACCTGTTGGGACCATATACACACACATCCACACAGCACATTCACTACATTAACTCTTATAGGATTGGTTATTCTAGCATAACAAACATCCACACAATCTGAGTAACTTAATACAAGAGGAGTACTTCATGTTCATGCTACATTTCCAATGCGCATCAGTATGGTCATTGCCAACACTCAGGCATTCAAGACAGGAACAATAGAATACAGCAAATTGCATATTGTCTCCTAATTCCCAGAACACAACATACACTTCTCAGACTCAATTTCATTAGCTAAAGCAAATACTATATCTAGACTTAACTTCAAAGGGAGTAGAAACATACAATTCTACCTGCACCTAAACGGAGAAGAGAATCAAAATATTTGGAAACATCCCAAATGACTTACACAAGTCCATTAATCAAAAAAGTTACAAGGACTTAAAGAGATAGACTAATGCAATCATGCTTTCAAAGCAGGATTCCCTAAACTTCTGGCCAAGGTCCTTGGCCTATTAGAAACTGGGACACACGGCAGGAGGTAAGCCATGGGCAAGCGAGCATTACCACCTGAGCTCTGCCTACTATCAGATTAGCAGCAGCCTTGGATTCTCCCTGAAGCACCAAATCTATTGTGATTGTGCATGTGAGGGATCTAGGTCGTGCTCTCCTTATGAGACACTAATGCTCAATGATCTGAGGTGGGATAGTTTCATCTTGACCATCCCTATACCCCTCTCAAGTTGTCTTCCATGAAACTTGTCCCTGGTGCCAACAAGGTTGAGGACCACTGTTTTAAGGAATAGCAACTGCACTCATCTCCAGAGCATGGCCTAAGGTAGCAGTTTTCAATGCATGGTCCGTGGACTGACGGGTTTCTCAAACACCCAAAATATTTTCATGATAATATTGGGATGTTCCTTGCCTTTTTCACTCCCCTTCTCTCACTAGTTTATGGTGGGAATTTCCACAAGCCACATGCCATGTCATATTTGCAACAGAGTTTATCCAGCTCCTCTCTATGAAACCAGGAATTTTTTTAAAAAGATTTAAAATGTAAAACAATGCCATTCCTCATTAAATTTTTGTCTGCAAAATATAGCCATTGTTCATGAAAATGCATTGTTTATTTTAACATGTAATGAATTTATCATTTTAATTAATTAATAAATACTTGACTTGCAACAATTTAGAACACCTCTGAGGGTAATTCTAACTTTAGACTTCCTCATGGGATCAGCTGAGACCTTTGTCATTACTGCATAGCAGTTAAATTTCTTCCTCTGCCTGGTCTTCCATCCTTTAATACCCCATAGGTGTTGTTTCTAAGAACACTCTCCAGTAAACTTCTTGTATGCAAATCTGTGTCTTAGTATCTGTTTACCCAGAGAATCCATGTTAAGATAGTTGGTACAAGGAGTGATCCAAAGAAGCAGATACAAAAACTGAATTTTAGAGCTCCATTACCCTCTGGCCAGCGGACAGGGAGGGGCCCATCACTGGTGATAAATGAAGCACTGATAGCACCTGTTAAGTTGTAATAGTGCATTTTAACCCTTTCACTAATGGTGAATTGGGATGGAATGCCAAGAATGCACTAATGGGTCCTGTGTAGCAGACATTTAGAAAGTGTGGTGTAAATAACAACCTGAGAATTCTAGAATTAAATGGCTCTTTCTGGGACTGATTAATAATATGGAAAGAGACTAAGAGTGATCAATCACCAATTAATGGTAAACAGTGAAAGCAAGAGGGCCTTAGAGCATGCGGAAATGATCAATTCCTAAATTAGGAAGCCAGGAAAAGCTGATGATCAGGCCAGGGCACAATCATAAGAGTAGAAGAGCTCTGGAAGAGGTCAAATTGTATAGTCTATAGCTTGTTATCTTAATGTTAGGGTCCCAGAAGGAAGAAGTGAGAGCCTCAGAAATGATACACCTGAAGACCTTACATCCTCAGATTTTCCTTAACTGTCTTCAAGTAACCTAATTGCAGCTGTTGTGATAGATGTAGTATCATTATTATAGTAGATTAACATTATCACAGGAACCTGACATGTGGTCATTGAGTTGACAAAAACATTCTTTTTACTCCTATCAGAAAGGAGAATTAGCAACATTTTACATTAATTTGGAATGCGCTACATTGTACATTTATAATCTTGCTATATTAACTTTCCTACCCTCTGTTATAGTACAGTCTCTAGCAACCTCGATCATGGCAATATTTTATTTTGCAGATAATATATTCTTCCACACTACAAATATTAATAAGAATAACTGGGCAAGAAGTTGAACAAACTGTAAAAGAGTAAGTTGAAAAATTAGAGCTCATAAAAATTAAAAATGTCTACTCTTCGAAAGTCAATGTTGAAAGAACGAAAAGACAAGCTACCAATTGGGAGAAAATATTTAGAAATCTCACACACACACACACACACATATGTGTGTGATTTATATATATTTGTATTTATATTATATATATATAATAAGGGACTTGTACCTAGAATACATAAGGAACTCTTAATGTCAATAATGAGGTAAACAGAATTTTTTTAAGAAAATTGACAAACATCTGATTACTCAACCAAAGAAGATATAGGGTATGGGACATAGGCACCATGAAAAGGTATTGAACATCATTAGTAAATAGGAAAAGACAAATTGAAACCACAGTGAGATATCACTACACACTGATAGCTAGAATGGCTAAAACAATAACATTAACCATTCCAAGTGTTGAAAAATAATGTGGGAGAACTGGAATTTGTATGCACTGCTGGTGGGGATACAGAAAGATATAACTACTTCAGAAACAGCTTGGTTGTTTTGTAGCAGGACGAGCCACAGACAAGAACCCCTCAGACACCCTGTTGTAGAAGGAAAGGGCTTTATTCAGCTGGGAGCATTGGCGGACTCATGTCTCCAAAAACTGAGCTCCCTGAGTGAGCAATTCCTGTCCCTTCTAAGGGCTTACAACTCTAAGGAGGTCCACGTGAGAGGGTCATGATCGATTGGGCAAGCAGGGGGTACGTGACTGGGGGCTGCATGCACCGGTAATCAGCATGGAACAGAACAAGACAGGGATTTTCACAATGCTTTTCCATACAATGTCTGGAATCTATAGATAACACAAGCAGTTAGGTCAGGGGTTGAATTTTAACTACCAGGCCCAGGGCGCGGTGCTCGGCTATTTGCCTATGGATTCCATTTCTACCTTCTGGTTTTTACTTCTTCTTTCTTTGGAGGCAGAAATTGGGCATAAGACAATATGAGGGATGGTCTCCTCCCTTAGTTTCTTCAATAAAACATACAACCGTGATATTGTTGTACCCAGGAGAGTTAAGGAAACGCCACACTTTTAGACGAATTAAGAGTCCTTTATTAAGCCAGCGGCCAAAGAGACAGCTAATGCTCAAAATTCTCTCTGCCATGAGGGGCTTGATTAACTTTTATACTTGGATTTAGGAAGGGGAGGGGGACTCAAATGTAATAATTCTACAGAAGTAAAAACATGCAAGAATCAAAAGAAGCAAAATGGTTACAGAGTGGTAAACAACTTAAAAGACAAATGGTTACAAGAAGAGCAATGGTACCAGGTGTAAAGTTCTAAATCTTTCATTATAATTAGATATAGGGTCTATGCTGGACACGAACTCAAGGTTTTATGTTGTTATCTCTTGGAGAAAAATCCTGGGAACTTCATACATGGTTGGTATTGGTACCTTATCAGTTAATTGGGCTCCTTTGAAATGCTGAGGATCTGTTTACCTGGGCCAACTCCTTATGAAAGGGGGTTGAGTGAGGAGCCCTTAGTGTCTTGTCAATTAAGGGGTCAACTGGAGTTTGTCTGGCTTTCCTAGCTAGTGAGAGTCTTATTTACATGAGAAGCAAGGCCAGGTGATTAAAGAGACAAGCAGGACAAAATTCAAAGTAACGAGTTAAAGTAAAAACAAGGTTAGGCATTTCATTTCCCCACTTGTGTTTTAGGGGAATCAAATCGTTGATTCTTCAGTTACAACAAGAGGGTTATGTTCAGTTCATAGATACATAAGTTTGACAGAGGCTATTTGTTGCTTTACAAAATTAAAGACCCAGTTTAATATACAAGGCCCACAAATTAAACTTCATAATATGATGATGATGGGTCCAGCTAAACCAGTGATTAAAGTAGTTAGCCAGGGGTTCCAACTGAACATGCTTTGATACCAGGGTGTTATTTTCTCATTCTTATTGGCGCCTATCTACATGTTCTCGAACTTTTTGGAGTGTATCTTTTATGACTCCAGATTGATTGACATAAAAGCAACAGCTTTCTCCTAGAGCTGCGCACAATCCCCCTTGAGAGAGGAACAGCAGATCTAAGCCTCAGCGGTTTTGAAGTACTGCTTCAGCTAGAGACTCTACCTGGGAATGCAGTATATCTATGGCAGACTGAAGGTTATTTAAATCAGCATCTACCTGTTGGGACAAAGACATTAGTCCAGTTTCTCCTTGAACTAGGGCAGCTGTACCAATAGCTGCTGACCCAGCTATGCTAAGACTGGCTAAAAGAGGAACCAGTAGTGGGGCAGCTCTGCGTAGCCTGGATGTAATTCCGGGGAAGCAATGAGGAGTTGTCCTTATGATCCACTGTACACGTATACCTGGGGAAGGACAGGAACTAGAACACAAAAGAGAGGCTCTGACTTAGTTCCATTAATGCAGCGAGTGAGATCTGAGGTGCAGGCCAGCCAGGTATTGTTAGGCACTTGGTAAGAGACTGAGATGCTCATGGGAGTAAGCAGAGACTGATTACAAATAGCCTGAAAAGGAGAAATAGATAAGTCACATCCAGTACTAATTAGACAAGAAGCACTTCCAGACACATCTCCTAATGTGAAAGCATGAGGTCGTGCATGACAGGATAAAGGACCACCTTTAAGTGCAACCTCTACTCCTAATCCTATATAATAAGGGGGTTTTGCTTTTAAACATAGCCAACAATCTTGGGCTAGCTTAGGCTGGGTGAGGTTAAGGAAATGATGTATTCCACCAAGTATAGACATCAGACTGGGTTGGAGTTGATGTCTTTGTAGCTGGGTCTTAGGAACTGAGAATGGTGGGGGCAAAGTTAAATTATCTTTGTCAGGGTGTTTTTGGAACATAGGGTCACCTAGATCAGTTAAAGGTACGATTGGCTTGGGTGGGCTCCAGGAGACCAAAATTTTCTTTTGGATGGTGAACATTGTTCCAACATCAAACCCTGGGACATAAAGTATTAACCCCCATGACATACCATAATACCATTGAGCTGAATTAGGTTCATGGACAATGATGTTAAGAGGGTTACAATTATTTTTAGAACATGATTTAGGACGAGAAGCACGACTTATTGAAAGAGTTGGAGATCTAGTTGATCCCCCAGAGTAAGTGGCTAAAGTTACACATGTCCAATCTGGGCAGAAGAACTGGTAGGTATCTCGACAGCTAGCATCAGGGTGATTTCCAGGACAGAGGTAAAAGTCAACTTTTTTGAGTCCTTTTTCAGCACCTTGGGAGCTTCCACATCCGGCTGGGCTCCCAGAGTGTCCAAATCCTGCTGCAAGGTCGACACCTCCTGCTCCCATGATTGGCAGATTGTGATGCTCTTCATAGGTATGAGCCGGTTCTGGGAACAGTATACATAAGTCGACTGCAAAGGTGACTTCCTTGGAGGTGCCAGCCTTCCAAGTAGTATTGGCGAAAATACGTCCTATTGTGAAAGAGGTGAGGAGGAAGGAGTAGGAAGGCGCAGAAGACATTACAGGCATGGATAAACAAAATAAGCAAATAAAAAGAGTTAATTTAACAGTTTCACCCGACTTAGGCGCAGTTTTAAGGGGCCTGACCCAGGCTTGGGGATCCATGTTTCTGTTTGGGCTTTGTTGGCCTTTTTGATGCGGGAGTGATGAATCCAAGCAGGAATTCCATCCACCTTCAGAGCTGTTGGCATCGTGAGGATGACGGTGTGAGGTCCCTTCCAAGCAGCAGTTAGTACTTCTCTCTGGAACTTTTTAACAAGTACCAGGTTACCGGGCTGGAACGAACGGCAGGGCCCCATCTGGTCAGGAACTGGACTGGGATGGGCTTCTCAAACAAGTGGCAGAATGATCTCGTGTACCTGTTAGAGAGACAGCTGATGCAAGGAAGTGCTTTCTGGCCTCCCTTCGGATATGCTCCCTCTCCTCAGAGGGAAAGAGGGTTAAAAGGAGCTGTTGGCAGTCATCCCAGGTGGGTCGATGGGTCTGGAGCACGGACTCCATCAGTGAGGTCAAAACCTGAGGCTTTTCAGAGAAGGGAGGATTATGAGTTTTCCAATTAAACAAGTCAGAAGTAGAAAAAGGGACATAAACCAGGAGGGGGCGCTGAGCGCTCATCCGCCGGAGGGACTTGTGCCTCTCTCAGTGGTAGGTGAGGGGCTGCTTCCTCCCGCCGTGGCCGCAGCCAGGAGGCAATGGGCGGTGAGCCCACAGGGGACGTCGTCGAAGAGACACGGGACGACGCTAGAGGGGCAGGTTGGTTGTAAGGTGGCGGAACTGGGTGAGGGAGACTCTCTTCCGCTTCAGAGGGAGGCAAAACTGAGGGAGCCGAACCAGCTGAGGGTCAAGGCGAAAATGCGGCCTGGCTCAGGAGTACTTTGGAGGTGGAGTTGTGAATGGCACATGAACGAAACCACGGAGGAGGGTTTTTAAACAAACTTAACCATTGATCTATATATGGAAACTGATCAGGGTGGCCGGGGATTCCGGTAACAACTCGCCACATGGCTTGAACAATGGTAGGATTTAATGACCCTTCAGAGGGCCATCCTACTCCAAACCTTGCCCATTCTAGTTCACAGAGTGTCCGGAGCTTGCCTTTTTTAAGGCGGACTCCATAGTCTTCTGAGAAACCTAGAGAAAAATTGTTTAGCATACACTGGAGAGAGCTCTAACCCTTACAGGGCTGGGAGGAAGTGTTTCCCACTTTATTATTAGTATTTAAAGGCAATTTAGCACAGTCTCGAGCAGAGATATCAGATCCAACACGGGCAGAGAAACTCTTTCTCTGGGGGGCTGGAGTGTCGGAAAAACAGAATTAACATGATCAGGAAGAACAGAAAAACCACAACAGCTAATACCACTTGCCACTTTGCTGCAGCTCTTAGATTGAGGGAGAGGAACTAGGGGCCAGCCTGAGGTACTCCTGGGCCAGTTCGATCTAGGCGTCCTCCCTCTTTCTCTTTCTCTAGACCTATATCCTAAATATTTTTGATGTCTCCACGATTCAAAAGCAAACAGTTCAAGTTCAGCTTTTTTCCTTAAGGGTTCAAGGAGTGAGAGCAGAGCTAAGTCTTGGAGACGGTGAACTTGCTGTCGCACTGGAAAACCAGATGTGCATGGTAGGGGACAATGACCAGGGGGAAAAGGACCACTCGGATCGTCCTTAAGATGAGAGAGTAGCCACAGGGGAACAGAATGGGAGTCTAAACGAAGTAAAGCATGACGAGTGTAGGTTTCTTTACACAAGGTCTTATTTAAGGGCACAGGAAAAGTTACAGAATGACAAAAGAGGTGAGCAAGAAGGTCTGCAGGGTGGCTGCTTTGAATCCACCACTAGTTTAGTTTAGAAGAGGACCAATCACTAGGTCGTGAGGTATGACAATCTAAATACCCACAACCTTCATGGTGCCAGAAATTACAATCAGGTGAATGTTCTCCACACCCTTTTCCATAACAACACCTTACTTGTTTATGACAGAACAGACAAGACTGTGGTGGCCAGTCTAAACGATTGATGAGAAATTTAACCTCTTACGACAAAAAATCAGCACTAAGGACCTTGAAGAAATTTTTAGCCAGACGTCATGGACAATATAGACGTCCTGACATGTAACACCTTAACTATTAAACAAGACAATAGACACTGAACAAAACAATAAACATAAAACAAACAATTGACCCTAGGGCATGTAAACAATTATGACAGTTTTCCCTGTTTTACCTTCTTTATTAGACAGACAAGGGAAGCGGGTCCCGTGATGGGATCATTCAGATGCCCGCCTGGCCGCTCCCCGGAGGAGACTTGGGGTCCTCTTAGCATTGGCAGGCCGGTATAAACCCCGGCTCGGATCGAGCTATGCCGGATGCTGCCTTAAGCCTTATGAGGTCGCCACGGAACCGCAGCTGAGGGCCCACTCGAACTCCGTAGCTTTTGCCGTGGAGCTACAAACTGGAAGACAAATGCAAGCCTTTGTCCTCCCAGATTCACACACCATTCACACAGAGTTTATAACAATTTTTTTCTTTTTTTTTTTCTTTTCTTTCTCGGAGATTCTCCAAGAAACTTGAACAAAAGAAGGATGTAAGATAGAAAAGAGAGAAGAGAGAGAGAGAGTGAGAGAGAGAGAGAGACCAGTCTGCCAGAAACCAAGGCTTAACTCCCCAGCATCCTGGGCCACGAGTTAAGTCAAGGGAGGGTCCTCGTCAAGACCTCTTCCCACCCAAACCAAGATACAAAGGCGCCTACCAGAAAACCAAGGCTTAACCCACTAGGGTCCTAGTGTAATGGGCTAAGTCAAAAGAGGGACGCCCCCATCAGGGCCGCTCTCCTCTTACCAGAAACGAAGTCAAATCTGACCTACCTGACCCCGGGGTCAGAAGCTGAGGACTCGAATGTTGAATTTTTAGGGCACTGGCACGGTGGTCGATCCGCTCTCCTCCAGAAGGCGGTCACTCTTTGGGGACCTGAAAAAATTCTCTTCTCAGGTGGCACCACCCCTCCAAGCCGGCCGTCCTTCCTTCCTTCCGGGAGAGCCTGGAGCGAGACCGGCTCTCGCCCGGTGGGGTTAATATCTCGGTGGGACCTCCATTTATGTTGTACCCAGGCGAGTTAAGGAAACGCCACACTTTGAGACGAATTAAGAGTCCTTTATTAAGCCGGCGGCCAAAGAGACAGCTAATGCTCAAAATTCTCTCGGCCACAAGGAAGGGGCTCGATTAACTTTTATACCTAGGTTTAGGAAGGGGAGGGGGACTCAAATGTAATAATTCTACAGAAGTAAAAACATGCAGGAATCAAAAGAAGCAAAATGGTTACAGAGTGATAAACAACTTAAAAGACAAATGGCTACAAGAAGAGCAATGATACCAGGTGCAAGTTTCTAAATGTTTCATTATAATTAGATATAGGGTCTATGCCGGACACGAACTCAAGGTTTTATGTTGTTATCTCTTGGAGGAAAATCCTGGGAACTTCATACATTGTTGGTGTTAGTACCTTATCAGTTGATTGGGCTCCTTTGAAATGCTGAGGATCTGTTTACCTGGGCCAACTCCTTATGAAAGGGGGTTGAGTGAGGAGCCCTTAGTGTCTTGTCAATTAAGGGGTCAATTGGAGTTTGACAGGCCTTCCTAGCTAGAGAGAGTCTTATTTACATGAGAAGCAAGGCTAGGTGATTAAAGAAACGAGCAGGACAAAATTCAAAGTAATGAGTTAAAGTAAAAACAAGGTTAGGCATTTCAATATAATATAGGAAGTTTACATCTGGGTGTTTATTGAAGAAAATTGTAAGTATATGTCAATACAAAATATACATATAGGAACTATGTTATGTCCCTATACGTATACTTTGTAAGGAAATATATGTCTATATGTTGTGAACATATGTTCACCACAGCTTTTTGCATTAGTATTAGTGAAAAAATGGAAACAGCCCAAATGTCTGCCAACAGGAGAATGGATAAACAAATTGTGGTATGTGTAAAAAGTGGAATACTACTCATCCATACAAAGGAACAAACTACTGAAACACACAACAGCATAGATGAACTCAAGGTAATTATACTGGACAGAAAGAGTATATTTTGTGCGATTCCATTTAGAATATTTAGAAATTGAAAACTAATATATCGTAACAGAGGCAGATTAGTTGTTGCCTGGTGAATGGGCAGGAGCCAAGGCAAGTGGTGAGAGGTGGAGGGAAAGATAACGGAAACCTTCAGGGGTCGTGGATATGTTGATTATCTTCTTTCTGTGAACCTCTGTGGATGCATATGTATGTCAAAACTTATTTAATTGTATACTTTAAATACGTGCAGTTTGTGGTATGTCAATTACAGCTCAAAACTGTTAAAATATTGTCATCATTCATGCTGACTTTTAATGACAATGTAAACTTATGGCTAAAAAATTAAGATTTCAAATCACTTATGTCATTATGTCTTCATTAAAAAAACATAATTTTTACTCAATTAGGAATATTTCTTTTCTGGGACAAAAGTCTCAAGGGAAAGTTTTTATATACTGCATACAATTAAACAATTATCAAAGAATAGTGTATATTTATTATTTATTGAGGACTAACTCTATGCAAAACACAGTGTATATCTGATGAGCAACATTTCACCAATCCTCCCAACAACCTATGGAGATAGGCATTATTATCATCTCCATCCTCACAGTTTAAAAATATTGAAGCATGGAGCACTAACTTGCTTGCAGGGTCTCACCCAGCAAGAGAAGAGCTAGGATTCAAACCTAGATCTGACTCCAGAAAGGTGACTACCCGCACTACACTATGTAATACAGTAGAGGCAAAAGAATCATTCAGCGATTCTCAGTTTTCAGGGACTTATTTTGAAATCAGCAACTATGCCTTCACACACATTCATACACACAAAATCAATAAACTTCACTCCTACCAACTTTTTAAAAATTCATGGACTCATTAATAATTTTTCCCTAGTGAGTCTTTAAGTGCTCTTCAGTGTTTATTGAAGCCATGTGCTTCACTTAAAATTATATGAGGCAGTATTACACAGCAGTTAAGAGTTTAGGAGCTAGTTTTCCAACTACAAGTTCAAATAGATTGGAAAAATGAATCTGAGATTTCTCTATCTACTCTGGAAGACTCCCACTGGTGAGCACACAACCACTTCATCTCTGGCTGTGAACTTCACTTTATTTCATAAACCATGCCATCATTATAATAGAATATTCAGGAAACAAATCATGTTATACCTATCAATCTGTCAAAGCTACTAAAGTGTTTTATTTTTCAATTTTACCCCTCTAAATTTTATATTTTAGCTCTATGTTCTGGCTTCTTCTGGACTTAATTCTGCATACCTTCTGATGGATAAAGCATACAATTACTTTCATATGAACCAAAAAATGCTAGATAAATCTCTTTAATCTTTTAAAAAAATCCATTGTTTGGATTCATAACCAGAATCCCATGTAGGCACTTCATATCTGTGAAATCTTAAGCAAATTTTAAGATTTCTCTAAACATTTGTTTGCTTAATTGTTAAATGAGAATATTTGAGAGTGTATTTCAGTGTCATGAATTAAATTGCTTCAAGATAGTAGCATGCAAAACTCTATTTTAAAAATATGCAAACAAAATCCCTTTTTATGTAGCAATGGAAAACATTTTTTAATTCTAAAAGACTCCTTTTCAAGGTATGTGAATTATTCATAAGAAATTAGAAAAGGGAGATCATTCAGGGTCAGTTGGGTATTTCAAAGGATTTAAGGTATGCAAATGTTGACTTTTTTGCTGGATTTAGGAACTTGGGCTAAATGAAGTTGAATTGTTTGCAAAAAAAGGCGAGGACTAGGGAGGAAAAATTAGGGTGGCCTGAGACCATTATATGGGGAGAAGGTCAGTGGCAAGTGAAGATTAGAATTGGAGAATGAAAAAAGTTCTAGAGGCCTCTATAGACTGGTTTCAAAAAAAGTTAAAACTGCATTGTGAATGATAGCCTCAGTGGTAAGGTAGTCAAAAACACTTTAAATAAATGTTTTAACTATTTGAAATAAAATTTAAAAGAATTGAAAGAGGTATGTAATATGTGCCATGTATGTGTGTGAGAGGGTAGTCTATCTGTTCTTTGTGATGAAGATTAGTAAGCATAAGTCTTTCCCCATGACCCTAGATCTTTAAGTATTAATGTACATTCTGTTCATATTACAGTCTTATCAAAGACTAGGAAATAGTTATGTCGATTGTGTGGAGAATCTATGGAACACCTATAAGTATAGAAGTGTTTAGGGAGTTGTCACCGTTTGGATTGAATCTAAGATACAGATAAACAAAGGGCAATAAGTCAGAACAAAGAATCAAAAGAAGATTGAAGCCAACAAAGACAATGAGAATGAAAGGCTGATCCTCTGTCCAATCAGAGTTGTAATGGCCTGGGTTTTAAAACAGAGTTAGGAAAGGTCTGATAATTTGCCTGGTAGCTCCTATTCTTATGGAGTTTAGCAAGAGTGTGGTTTTTCTTGTAGTTATAGGAATTTAGACATTTTCCAGGTCAGCCAGGTACTGAACCCTTGAACATGGGTAACTTGTTTCTTTAACCTTCAGATCTATCTCAGTTGATAAAGCGGCAACTATTTTGGTCTGTCAAACCACGCACATACGTACATATAGTTGACACTTGAACACTCGAACAATGTAGGGGCTTAACTAATAATAGTCACTTAACAAATAAATGACTGGAAGCTTTTATCAGTCATGTAAACAGTTGATTAACACATATTATATGTGTTATATGTATTACATATTGTATTCCCACTGTAAAATAAGGCAGGGAAAAGAAAATGTTAAGAAAACCATAAGGAGGATAAAATATATTTACTATTTATTAAGTGGAAGTGGATTATCATGAAGGTCTTTATTCTCATCATCTTTATATTGAATAGGCTGAAGTGTAGAAAGAGGAGTCGGTCTTGCCATCTCAGGAGGTGACAGAGGTGAAAGAAAATCCACCTGTAAGTGGACCTGCACAATTTAAGACCATGTTGTTCAAGGGTCAACCACATATTTCAAACATATATATCATTTTACAATATGTATGCCCTTCTGTCCTTTCTGTCTTATACCTTTTGTCTATAATATTTGTACCTTTATACCTTTTTGTCTTTATATTTTATTTTCCACTAAAGACGTTAAGTCAGAAAATAATATCTAGATCATTAAAAATAAGGTCTTTTCTCTAATTCTGAGTTTAAAAACAACTAAAAACCAAATGCATGTTACCCATGATAAGAATATTAAAGTCAAAGATTTCCTGGGCCTCTTATCAAGGTCTAGTTTGATCCTTCTTTAGGATGATGTCCTTTCTTCCATCTGCTTTTAAAATCCCAGTCAGAATGTGATCTCCAAAATCTTGTAGAATATATTGATTTCTGTTCTCATTCATGAGAAAACAAACCTTCTGTAGCCTTTGCAATATGGCTCCTTCACATGTAACTCAGGTTTGCTGAAAGCAAGCAGTCTGTTTCTTTCTACTTTCAAGTCCAATACAGATTTTGTGCATCCGTTTTTAAAACAATATTTTTATCTCCTCAAGTTTCTGCTGGGCTGCAGTTGTTTCATTAGTCCTCAGATGATTTATGTATTTTCAATGTACAAATGCCTAGAGGCTAAGATAAATAGAGTTATTTTTATAGTAAAATTTGAAAAATAGTTCAAGTATTGAAAAAGCAAAGCTTATTAGGTGCTCAAAATTAAAATGAATGTTTTCTCCGCCATGCTATTTTTGCAAGGGATACAACAAGACATGTGAAGAGAAGATTTCTGATTAATATCCTACTTTGGCTCTTTATCCACAGCACATCAATTTCTAATATAAATACTAAGTCATTTACTATAACTATATTTTAGAGAAGAATAATCCTGAAAGTTATAGCCATCAAGCTGGGGTATATGAATCCTAGGATATCTAGACCTCTACTCTTTAAAAGTTGAAAATAAATGTCAGCCAACACACACACACACACACACACACACACACACACACACAACTAATACACATACTTTCCTATGATTTTTATTCTTTATGCAGAAAGGTCAGATTTCTGTGATTCATTGATACATTAACCAATTTTAGTATGACTACTATCATTATGTTAAAAATAAATCTCTATACATTGGTGTACTTCTTTGTTTTGATCAATTATAAGAGGATTTGATATTTTAATGTTCCAGGAGGCACTTATTTCCTGTAGTGGGTGAAGAAGTCATTTCCCACATGCCACATTACTACTAGGCAAAGAGTAGATAACACCTATTCTTCCTAAGACTTATTTCTGAACACATTAAAATATGATAAAGTGTTATCAATATTTCTAATCTCAGTTTTGTAGCTATAGTATTAATCTCCTATTAAGCTTAAATAACTGCTCCAAAATTTTTGATAATGATTATATTTATAAAGACTACTTATTATTTATGTAATGTTACATGCGGCACACTTAAACAAGTATATGTGAATTAGATCTGGTATAAATATCAAAGTTAAAAGAATTTGAAGATAAAGTATTCTTATTTGGAACAGGCTAAAGATAATTACTACACTCTACTGGTTAAACTATTAATAGGTGAAGTCTGACAAAATGAGTGCCGCATAACACTGAGTAGTGGAGAAGTGTTCTGGAAAGAACTAAGGTCGAACATGAGTTGCTGATGCACCTTATTACTTTCAGTAATAGGTACAGCTTCTAATAGTGGTTCATAACCTGTATGAAGGTGATTAAAATAAGCATTCAGGCAATCAGCATGAGTTCTGATGAGGTATTCAGGGGCAATGAATAGAAGAAAAGGACAGGGTCATGGTTGGGCCCTGGTGAACATGGATATGAAAGAGATGAGTAGGAAAAAAATCCATTGAAAGCACCTTAATAGAAGTCAGATATGTAGCAGAAAAACAGAAGAAAATGTTTTAAGGAAGTAAAATAATGGGAGATTTTAGAGACAAGAAAGGCCATAGTGGAAAGGGTGGTTTTAGAGAATGATGTGGGCAGAAGCAAGAACACAGTGGACTAAGGTATAAATGGGAGGTGATGACATGAACACAGGGCTGATTAATCATTTTAAAAACCTGCCTTAAGAAAACAAGTCACCAAACAGAAGTGACTGTAATTCAGGAAAAATTGTTTTATTTTGTTTTTAATATTGAACAGACTTTTTTGCCTGCATCAAAAAAATCCATTAAAGAGACAAAGGCTGATGATGCAGGTTTGAGAAGATGTGATTGATGGAGCAAGGTATTTGAGTTGTGTAAAGGATGCAAAACAAAGACTCTACATGCAGAGATTTGCTTTGTATAGGAGATGGCATACCACTCCCACCGATTAAGAAAGGGAGTTGGAAAATGAACAAGCTAATGGCTGCTCATTTGTAAAGATCAGGGAAGACAATCAAGAAACCTCTTGATTTAATTATCTTAATGAGGTAGGAATCAAATTTGGCCTGAGGATGAGAGAGCAGCTTGCAGGGCAGGGGGTGCTGAAAGGAACTATTTTAGTCTGAAAGAATTGTTTATGGCAATGAGAGAGAAATGTGGCTAAGGGATTTGTCAGAGGATCTGTGGGTAGTACTGAAATTGCACATGTGATTGGAGAGTAGGAATTCACATTGGCTTCCATATGCAATGGTGGGGGTGGGGTGGGGTTTCTCCAGGCACACTCAGTGAACCAGGTGAAGATGAAACCAAGTCAGGAGGTTGTGTCAATTAAAAGGAGTTACAATGGAGCAAAAATGAGGTCAGGGTATTTAGGATACTAGAGAGAAAGATTTTATTTTTCACAGTTGAGTGATTATATAATTTATCCAAACTGAGAAATATTTGAAAGTGAAAGAAGGCAATGGCCAAACAAGATACTGGAAAACAGGAATAAACTTATATCACTAAGCAAACCAGGATAAATGGAGATCATGTTCATAGTAAATAAAATAAAATGTTTAAGAGACCATACAGATTGGGAGAAAATGTGTTGTAAATGTTCTAAGTCTAGGTAATATTGGAAAAAAGCTAGATTATAAATAAGAGAGAAAAAACCCTGGAAGTGTCCAGTAACATGCTAAAAAAATGGGCTGTAGGAGTTTAGATCTCAGAAGTTTAATAGATACTGTGACTCTAGTTAATGAAACAATTTAGTGTTACTGGAGTGAAGAAAGTGAGAAATTCACTGGGGTTCATAAAGTCACAGTGGTTTAAGGTTAAAGTGGGGATGTTTATTTTCCCACTCACTTTTAAATCGTTCTGGAAGATAGTGGAATTAATGGTGGAAAGAAAGTTTATAAGCCAGGGGCCATAGTCCTTCAAGAATGTGATGGAAGGAGTTTGAGAGAGGTCAGACTGTAACAAGGATAAGGTCTGGGTGGCATGAGGCTCAATGAAGAGAGTTTTATAAGAGGGCACAGGAGGTTTGGTAATGGCTATTAAGAAAATGAACACATTTGGCTGTCATTGCTTCATGCTATTAAGTATTCAAATCACCCTTGCTCCATACTCATCTAAAAACTTTGGTTATAATTTTACTTTCAGTGCCTAAGAAAGATAATTCACTGTTTGTGTTAACAGCATCATCAATGTTCTACATATCAGTTATAATCCTCATTTAAGTTTGACTTCTTCATATTCTGATTTTGATTAATAAGAGTTCATCCATAGAGGACAACCTATTCTTGCTCTGCCAGCTAAAACAAAATGTGATACCTACAAAAGCGTCACACTTTACACCTGGGGAGAAGTTTTGAGGCTCTACATCACCACACCCTGACTTACATATTCATTTTAAATATCAATAGAAGTTAAAATTGAGGGCAAAGTATATCCACATTTTCTTTGCTGACATTACAAATATCTAGTTTCTTCACTGTTTGTCTATGATTTTAATAGACAAAAATTCAGTTGCACATAATCCGAAGTTTTACATTTCATTTCTTTCTACTATTACTGAAAGGAGTAAATAGCTACTAGCATTTACAAAATTCCTTAACATCTCCCTAGTAAGATTAGGTTTTAACAAGAGAATATTGGATGTGAAAACACTATTTTCATCTTTCTATTTATCATACATTTTTTATTATGCTGAAATTGTAGCATGCAGTAGGTAGTAGCCTTTTATGAAATCTTGGCAAACTTTGCTTGCATCAAATGTTATAATACAGTGACCTGCAAGTATAGTAATTATAATTAATTAGCCTATCCAAAATTTTAAATTAGGTTGATTATGTAAGTGTGGAAATTATACCAAGTTATAGCAGACCAAAAGTAACAAAAAATGTTATCTTAACTTTTAATAAACATACAATTGTTTAAATAATTGCTATAGCAATTTTGGCATTAATATCACTTTAATTATATAAAGTGTGTTGATACTTAATACAGTAGCAGAGTAAATCTCCACTTCGTACTTGCATTTTCTCGTTTTTTCCTGAGGTAGGCTCATTCATGAGAATTTTGGCTTTCTTCTTTCTCCTCTCTTCATTCTGAGGCCTTTCAGTAGATTTAAAAATTAATTTTTTAAACTTCTCTTCTGGAAATAGCATCAAGCTTCCAAATCTCATCACATTTACGTAGTCTCTCTAAATTCATTTTACAAACCCTGGCAATCTAAAATTCCTCAGAAGTGGTCAACCACATGATTAGCAATTTATAAAGATGATACTGTATAATCTTAAATGTTAGCTAGCTTTAAATTGCATCCTCAGCAAATTTTGCTAAATATTCTTTTCAATCACATGACACAAGTTTGTTATCGAAGATTTTACCCATTGGAACACAGATTTTTACAGAGAGCTTTAAAACATCAGGGTACTAGAGTCTGACTATAAAGATTTTACATGAAAAAGTTCAGTGCTTTCTCAGTCATGGAAAAATACAGAACCCAAAACACACTTCAGGAATCATAGGATCACACCAGTCTCTTCTTTCATGTTAATGAGAAGTTGCAGCTGTTTGTTTGCTATCTTTTAATTACTGTGCTGAGTTTAAAAAAGGAGAGCATAACTTTTCCTGTAAATAAAAGCTTACTCAATTTTTGACAGTATAGATATCTATAAGAGAAAGGAAGAAAGTTGATAAAAATGGTAGTACCTAAAAGGAACCAGTTCAAAGAAAAAGGAAAACTTTGACATATATTCTCCAACCTGATTTTGATATGCCTCTTATTTTATTCTGCTTTCCTCCCCAAGCTTCAGACATCACAAGGCTTTCAGTCTTAATTTTCTCTTATTTCTTTTAAATACTCTTTCCCTCCAAACTCTAGATGTCTCTGTGTTGGGTTGAAGTTTTCTTTCAAACTCTAGATGTCTCTGTGTTGGTTGAAGTTTTCTTTCAAACTCTAGATGTCTCTGTGTTGGGTTGAAGTTTTCCTTCAAACTCTAGATGTCTCTGTGTTCGCTCACTCATAGAATACCACTTATGATTCTATGAGTTTTATCACTTATGATAGTCTATGAGTGAACAAGCAAAGGGCAAAATAGTGGTTGTTTTATTATCTCTTTGGTAAATTATATTAATAAGTAGTTCTGTAAGTGTGAGCTTTGGACTAGTAGCACTGACATCTCCTGGGAAATAAAAATTCTAGATACCATCTCATGTGTATTGAATCAGAAATTCTGAGCACAGAGTCCGGCAGTCTGTTTTAACGAGCCTCCCAGGTGATGCTGGTGTATGCAAAATTCAAAAAAACCTGTTTAAAGAAATGTTACTAGTTATTGGTAGTTTAAGATATAGAAGTTCTTATTTGAAGTTACAGGAAATTGTTAACAATTGTTACCTCTGGAGATAAGAATGTAAAAAGAAAGAATCATTTCCTTCCTTTACTTTTCAAATTTTCTAACAACGTACAATTAGTATTTTTATATTTATTCCATCAGGACTTGTCTATATGAGACAATGGCTCATTTTCTTGTTTGCATTTGTGTAATTTCTTACATATATAAAAATACAAGTAATAAATATTATTTTTTAAATGCATGAACTGAATTTTGCTCTTCTTGGAGCATTTCTTCATTCTAGCAATCAATCTTGCTATATTTGTAAGTGCTTATATTGTGCCAGGAACTATGCTGACTCCCTGAGTAAGAAAACAAAAACATGAATAAGATATATTGTTTTTTGCTAAGACATTCACTCCGAAATCTACTTGAGGAGAGAAATATAGATAGTAGCAAAATTGTCCAGAGTGAGAAAACCGAAGTCCTGGTCTTCCACTCTTTGTTCATTAAAAGTCTGCACTGAAATTTAAATGTGTTTATTTCATCAATTTTCCCAAAAGGATTTGAGTTATGTTAGACATAAACAATATTAATAAACTACAATGTCAGGATCATGGAAAGGAAGATAAACAAAAATGCTAACCCATAGCCTCATTATTATCATCATAATAATTACTGTTATTTTTAGATACAAGATTTTGCTCTGTCACCCAGGCGGGAGTGCAGTGGCATGGTCATAGCTCCCTGTAACCTGGAACTCCTGGGGACAAGCAATCCTTCCACCTCAGTCCCCTGAATAGCTGAAACTACAGACATGAGCGACGACATCTGGTTATTTCTCAACAATTTTCTGTAGAGACAGAGTCTTGCTATGTTGCCCAGACTGGTCTCAAACTCCTGGCCTCAAGGAATCCTCCTGTGTCACCCTCCCAAAGCACTGGGATTACATAGATGAGCCACTGTGCTTGGCTTAGACTTATTTTTTATGCTTTAAAAAAACATTCCTTAAGCATCTATTTTGTGCCAAGCACTATGCGATGCACTGAGGACTCATAAGATGAAATATTTATTAGTAAGGCAATTTTTTTCTAGGAGGCATGATAGACATCTAAGTCAATTTAAGAATAATTATTTTTTAAAATCCTGAGGATGAGGCTAGGTACAGTGGCTTATGCCTGCAATCTCAGCGATTCATGAGGCCAAGGTGGAAGGACCGCTTGATGCCAAGAACTCAAGACCAGCCTTGGCAACCTAGCAAGACTCTTTCTCTACAAACAAAATGAAAAAATAGCTGGGTATGGTGGTGCATGCCTTTAGTCCCAGCTACTTTGCAGGCTTTGGTGGAAGTATCGCTTGAGCCCAGGAGTTCAAGGTTACAGTGAGCTATCGTTGCTCTGCTACACTCCAACTTGTCTCAAAAAGAAAAAAAAAAAAAAATCCTGAGAATGAAATTTTAACAGAATGCAAAGATAATGAAATTTAGAGACAAAAGGAAGGAACTTTGAATTTTTCTGGGAATATGATTCTCTTTAATATCTATCTAATTAATTTTATTTCCTAGTTTTCAAAATAGTAAATCACATTAATAGATATAGAAGATAACCGTGCTTACATAATTCACAAGCAACTTCTACTGAACAGTTTTGCATATTTTTTTGCTCAATTTTCCTATTCATTTTTCTTTCATAGTTGAGTTTGTTTCATCCAAAATGTTTTATAATAATTTTTTAGTTAATGCATAATAATTTTCTAATTATTTTTTCCTGATGTCTTTTAAAATGGCTAAATAATATTATATCGTAACTTCTCAATATATTTCACCATCTCATAGTTTGGACATTTTATTTCATCTTTGATGTACCATCATTAAAATCCCTAAAATGACTGTCTCTGACAGGAATCCTCCTGTGTATTTATATTTGTTCTCTAGATAATTTATTTGCAAGATTAAAAGGCATAAAATTTTTAAGGTTCTTGATAAATATAGTTGTGTTGCCTTATAAAACAATGCATACTGTTAAAGAATCAATTTTTTGTTCTGCAAATCATGCCAAATAGGGAATAAATAGTAATATCTATCTTCCAATTATAAAATGAAACAAGTGGACTAGTTTTTGAGAATAAAAAAGTATTTTCTTGACCTTAACACTAGAATACATTTCTTATACTGAGAATATTAAATAAAATATGAATTAAAAACATGAGCAATGTCTTTAGCAGCAGTTTTAAAGGAACTTAAGAATGAGTTCATGTGGCAACTTCAATATAACACCATTTCTACAAGGGTAAAATCAGGCATCTGGATGCCAGGAATTAAGTCCCACTTCTTCCACCAGGATATGACATTATTTAAGTAAATTATTGAATTTCTCTGAGTCTCAGTTTCCTAATTTGTAAAGTAGGATTAACACGCATTTTTTTTTCAAAAGGTGTCTCAGATGATTAAATTAAAAACTGTGTATAATTAGCAATGAGTGCAGGCATATGAAAAACTCAGTAAAGGTTAACTGTCTTGATTACTGATGGCCTTTGATAAAGGTACACATCAGGTAAAATTATTTTTCTGTGTCTCAGTTTCTTTTTGTAAAGAATGGTTTATATTAGCGTATTTCCTAACCTCTGTGGTAGGCAGCTTCTGAAATGGCTCCCAATGAGCCCTGCCTCCTGATGTTCAATTCTTTGTATAATCCAATGCCCTTGAGCACACCCTGGACCTAGTGACTTGCTTATAGCTAATAAAAGTGAAGCAAAAGTAAAAGGTATCACTTCTGAGATTAGGTTACACAGCCTGTGGCTTCCCTCTTCCTCATATTGTCATGTCCTCTCAGTTGCTTGCTTTGATAAAGCCATTTGCTCTATTGTGAGCTGTCTTAAGGAAAAGGCCACATGTAAAAAAACCAAAGGTAGCCTCTGAGAAATTGAGATTCTCCCATCCAATACCCTATGAGGAACTGAGCCCTGTAACAATCATGTCCATGACCCTGGAAGCTGACCTTGGCTGAAGTCCCAGCCAACACCTTTACTTCTGCTTCATTAAAGACCCTGGGCTAAGTCCTACTTGGATTACTGACATACAGAAATGATGAGATAATAAATATTATTGTTTTGTCAATTGAGAAAAATGATGAGATAAGTCTCAATCATTTTGGGAGGTTTATTTGCCAGTTAAAGACACATGCCTAGGAGACAGGTCTATGCTTCTCTCTGAAGATGATTTTGAGGACTCCAAATTTAAAAGGGAAAAGGTGGGATATTGAGAAGTACACATTTTTCATGTAAGAAGAGGGTAGGGAAAAATAGTCATTCATGCCTTTGGCTCAAGTGAATCTGTTTTTTGTTTTTTTTTTTTTTTTAAATAAAACAAGATGGCATAGACAAATGGGGCAGAGGAAAAATGTAAGGAATGTTCCTTTTACATAAGAACACAGACAAAATGGGGAAGGAGAACAATCAGGTATTCATTTGCATCTGGTGGGCCGCGGGGTGACTACATCTATAAAGATAAGCTATCAATTTACATTGTCATGGTGAAATCTTAATAGAAACACCTTAGGGTAAAGATCTTGCAGCTCACTAGGAATTCTCTTATGGGCAAATATGGGGGAGGAATACAGATTTTCATCTTGTAGCCATTTCATTTAGGAATCAAAAAGGGGGAGGCAGTTTGCATGTCCCCAGTTCTCACCTTGACTTTTCCCTTTGGCTTAATGAGTTTGAGGTCCAAAGATTTAATTTCCTTTCACATTTCTAAACTGATAAAGTTAGGGATAATTTGTTACACAGCAATAGATAACAAATATAACTATCTCCAACTCTAGAGTTTCATAAATACTAATGATTAAGGACAATCCTTTTGACTTTTATATTTTCTAAATTATATGTATTTAAGTGTCTGGATAAGAAGTTCTTTATTATATATTTAAAAAAGGATTTTTGGTCAAGATGGCTGACTAGAAGCAGATAGTGTGCACCATTCTCATGGAAAAGAAGCAAACTGGCACATAAATACTGACTCTTCAAGTGGAGCATCTAAGAAACCATATCAGGAGCCATGAAGGAAGAAAGGAGACCCACAAAGAACACAGAAGAGCAAATCTGGGTAGTCACCTACCCAGGAGCAGCAAGGAGCTGGGAGGGGCTCCCTAACTCATGGAAAGATTGAGATAGTAAGAGCCCCTGGAGAGTCCACACTTCCCATAGGGACCTTTGCAATCCTGGGAATGGAAAAAACCCCTTGACCCCCTTGGGCCTCTAGACTGACACAGAGAGCTGCTTGGAGTTTTTGCAGAAGCACTGCTCAAGACCACAGGAAGCCCCACAGCCCTTGCATCCCTGAGCAGCCCTGCACCAACTGCCATGAATTCCAGTAGAGACCACAGCTGTAGTTCCAGGGAGCAATCAGCCAGCCCCACTCCTTGCTAGACAAGGCTATGCTCAGCTTCCAGTGCAGCAACACTGTGTCTTCTTTAACTCTGAAGGCAGCAACGATGCTGAGCTTTCCAGGGAAACACCAGAACAGAAACCCTTGTGACTTCCCCTCCCCCTGCCGTGTCTAGCCAGGCAAGTCTCCCCAGCTTGGACTCCTATCATAGCAGCCCTGCCCATGCCTGAACCCTGTGGGTGGGCATAGTGCTGTGTTCCTGCCAGAAACACTCAAATGGGAGATCATGTTACTCCCCATCCCCCACTGTGCCTAGCCAGGCAGTTCTCACCAGCTTGGGCTCCCAGCATGGTGGCTTCACCCTTGTCTGAACACTGCAGGAGGGCGCAGATCTCTATTCTCTCATTGGCTTCACTCACTGGATTGGCAGTGCCTTAGCAGAGGAGTCTCCGCACTCAGAAAACTGAGAATGCTGAGATGTGTGGGCTTGTGGGCCAGTGTGGAAGCAGGGAGCACCTCCCTCTGCAGGGCCAGCACAGGAAGGAATGTGGTCTGTCAGCTGCAGGCTCTGCCTGAGGAATTCCCCATGGCCCAGAACATCTAACAAAGGAAATGCAGGAATGGCTCCACTGATCAGGGGGACTCCTCCAAGGCCCAGGAATGGATATGATGAGTGGGTCATCTCTCTCCACTACCCCACCACAGAGCCCTATAGTAAACACACTTAACTACAAAAGAGCAGCTTTTGGTGTTTTAGACATGAAGTCCTTGCCATGCCTATGTCCTGAATTGTATTGCCTAGGTTTTTTTCTAGGGTTTTTATGGTTTTAGGTCTAACATGTAAGTCTTTAATCCATCTTGAATTAATTTTTGTATAAGGTGCAAGGAAGGGATCCAGTTTCAGCTTTCTACATATGGCTAGCCAGTTTTCCCACAAAACACCAAAAGCAATGGCAACAAAAGCCAAAATTGACAAATGGGATCTAATTAAACTAAAGAGCTTCTGCACAGCAAAAGAAACCACCATCAGAGTGAACAGGCAACCTACAGAATGGGAGAAAATTTTTACAACCTACTTATCTGACAAAGGGCTAATATCCAGAATCTACAATGAACTCAAACAAATTTACAAGAAAAAAACAAACAACCCCATCAAAAAGTGGGCAAAGGATATGAACAGACATTTCTCAAAAGAAGACATTTATGCAGCCAAAAAACACATGAAAAAATGCTCATCATCACTGGCCATCAGAGAAATGCGAATCAAAACCACAATGAGATACCATCTCACACCAGTTAGAATGGCAATCATTAAAAAGTCAGGAAACAACAGGTGCTGGAGAGGATGTGGAGAAATAGGAACACTTTTACACTGTTGGTGGGACTGTAAACTAGTTCAACCATTGTGGAAATCAGTGTGGCGATTCCTCAGGGATCTAGAACTAGAAATGCCATTTGACCCAGCCATCCCATTACTGGGTATATACCCAAAGGATTACAAATCATGCTGCTATAAAGACACATGTACACGTATGTTTATTGTGGCACTATTCACAATAGCAAAGACTTGGAACCAACCCAAATGTTCAACAATGATAGACTGGATTAAGAAAATGTGGCACATATACACCATGGAATACTGTGCAGCCATAAAAAAGGATGAGTTCATGTCCTTTATAGGGACATGGATGAAGATGGAAACCATCATTCTCAGCAAACTATCACAAGGACAAAAAACCAAACACAGCATGTTCTCACTCATAGGTGGGAATTGAACAATGAGAACACATGGACACAGGAAGGGGAACATCACACACCAGGGACTGTTGTGGGGTGGGGAGAAGGGGGAGGAATAGCATTAGGAGATATACCCAATGTAAATGACGAGTTAATGGGTGCAGCACACCAACATGGCACATGTATACATATGTAACAAACCTGCACGTTGTGCACATGTACCCTAAAACTTAAAGTATAATAATAATAAAATTAAAAAAAGAAAGACTCGGGTCAGAGGTACCTCCCCTAGGGAAAAAAAAAAAAAAAAAAAAAAAGAGCAGCTTGCCTAAGAGCCTATCTCCTGGCCATCATTCATAAGCACCATCTACTGGATTGTAGCCCAAATTACAGCACCAAAAATAGTTTGCTGGTATACAGTACCTAAGAAGCCTAAGGCAGGAATCCAGCCACAAATAAAGATTCTGTGCATAGCATTGACCTTCTAAAAACATTCAGAAATGAAACCAACTGACTATACTCATTTTATATCATAGATAAAGGACCACCAGCCCTCACAGATGAGAAAGAACCAGTTCAAGAAGTCTGACAATTCAAAAAGTCAGTGTCCCCTTACCTCCAAAGGGACACATTATCCCCTCAGTAATGGTTCTTAAACAGATTGAAATGACTAAAATGTCAGTTGTAGAATTCATAATCTGGATGGCAAGAAGCTCACTGAGATCTAGGAGAAAGCCAAAACCCTGTCCAAGGAAACCAGAGAATCCAGTAAAAGAATCAGAGACAAAATAGTCATTTTAAGAAAGAACCAAACTTAATTTCTGGAACTGAAAAAGTAACTACAAGAATTTCATAATACAGTCAGAAACATTAACAGCAGAAAAGACCAGCAGAAAGAATAAACAAGATTGATAAACCTCAAGCTAGATTAACAAAGAAAAACAACAAAATAAAACAGAAGACCCAAATAAGCCCAGTCAGAAATGTCAAAGAAAACATTACAACAAATTCCACAGAAATACCAGAAATCCTCATAGACAATTATGCACACAAATTCCAGGAAACACAAAATCTCCCCAGATTGAACCAGGAAGAAAGTGAAAGCCCAAACAGATCAATAATAAGTTCTGAAATTGAATCAATAATAAAACAGTTACTAATACAAGAAAGCCCTGGATCAGATTGGTTTGTAGCTGAATTCTGTGAGACATACAAAAAAGATTAGTGCCAATCCTACTAAAACTGTTACAAGAAAATTGAGGTGGAGGAGCTCCTCCTTAACTCATTCTGCAAAGTCAGCTTGATCCTTACACCAAAATTTGGCAGAGACACAACAAAGAAAGATAACTATAAGCCAATACCCCTGATGAACATAGACACAAAAATCCTCAACAAAATACTAGTAAACCAAATCCAGCAGTACATTAAAAACTTAATTCAAGTAGGCTTTATTCCTAGGACGTAAGTTTGTTTCAATATACACAAATAATGTTATTCACCACATATACAGAGTCAAAAAAAAAAGATCATCTTAATTGACAATGAAAAAGTGTTTGATAAAAATCCAACATCCTCCTATAATAAAAACCCTTAATAGACTAGGTATTGAAGGAACATTCTGAAAAGAATAAGAGCCACGTATGACAAATCCACATTCAACATCATATTGAACAGGCAAAAGCTAGAACCATTCCCCTTGAGAACTGAAACAAGACAAGGATGCCTACTGTCACTACTGCTATTCAACTTTATACAGGAAGTCCTAGCTACAGCAATGAGGCAAGAGAAAGACATAAAATGCACCTAAATAGGAAAAGAAGAATTCAAACTATCTCTCTTTGCTGGTGATATGATTGTATACCTGGAAACCCTAAAGATTCAACCAAAAGGTCCATATATGTGATAAACATTAATTTGGTGCAGGATACAAAATTAATGTACAAAAATAAGTCGTGTTTCTACACACCAATAATGTTCTAGCTGTAAGCCAAAACAAGAATACAATCCTATTTAAAATAGTCACAACAAAATGAATTACCTGGAAATACATCTAATCAAGAAGGTAATAGATCTCCACAAGGAAAACTACAAAACACTGCTGAAAGAAACCAGAGGCAACACAAATAAATTGAAAAATGTTCCATGCTCATGGATTGTAAAAATTAATTTTATTTAAAATGATCATATTTCTGAAAGCAGTTTACAAATTCAATGCCATTCATTACAAAATACCAATGTCATTTTTGACAGAAATAGAAAAAAATTGTCCTAAAATTTATACAAAACCCAGAATGATCTCAAATAGTCAAAGCAATCCTAAGCAAAAAGAGCAAAGCAGGAGTCATCACTTTACCCAGCTTCAAACTATACAATAAGGCTACAGTAATCAGAACAGCATGGTACTGGTACAAAAACAGACACATACACCAATGGAACAGAATAGAGAGCCCAGAAATAAACCTGCCCACTTGCAGCTATCTAATCTTCAATAAAGTTGACAAAAATAAACAATGGGAAAAGGACTCTCAATTCAATAAATGTTGCTGTGATAACTGGTTATCCATATGTATAAGAATGAAATTGGACCCCTACCTTTTAACATGGATAAAAATTAGCTAAAGATAGAGGAAATATTCAAATCTAAGACTATAAAAACTGTAGAAATCCTAAAAGACAACCTAGAAAATTACCTTCTCAATGTAAGCTTTGGCAAAGAATTTATGACCAACTCTGCAAAAGTAATTGCAACAAAAATAAAAATTTAGAAGTGGGACCTAATTAAAGAGTATCTGCACAGCAAAATAAATTATCAACAGAGTAAACAGACAACCTACAGAATAGGAGAAAAATATATTAGTAAACTATTCCCCCAACAAAGTTTCTATATCCAGAATCTACCAGGCATTTAAACAAATTAACAAGCAAAAAATAATAATCCAATTAAGAAATGGGCAAAAGATTTGAACAAACACTTCTTAACAGAAGACATAAAGGCAGCCAACAAACATAGGAAAAAATGCTTATCACTAATCATCAGAGAAATGCAAATCAAAACCACAATGAGGTACTATGTCACATTAGTCAGAATGGCTATGATGAAAAAGTCAGAAAACAACAGATGCTGGCAAGGCTGTGAAGAAACGGAACACTTATAAACTGTTGATAGGACTGCAAATTAGTTCAGCCACTGTGGAAAGCAGTTTGGAAATTTATCAAAGAATTTAAAACAGAGCTACCATTCAATCCAGCAATTCCATTACTGTATGTATGTGTGTGTGTGTGTGTATATATATATATATGTGTATATATATATATATATATATATACCCAAACGAAAATAAATTGTTCTACCTAAAGGATACATGCACTCTTATATTCATTGCAGCACTATTCACAATAGCAAAAACATGGACTCAACCTAACTGCCTATAAACGGTGGACTGGATAAAGAAAATATGGTATGTGAACACCATGGAATGTCCTCTGCAGCAACATGAATGCAGCTGAAGACCATTATCCTTAGTGAATTAAGTGAACTAATGCAGGAACAAAAACCTAAATACTGCATGTTCTCAATTATACGTGGAAATTGAACATTGAATACACGTGGAGGTAAAGATGGGAACAATAGATACCAGGGAGGACCAGAGCAGTGAGGGAGAGAGTGGGCTATTGGATAACTCACTATCTGGGTTACAGGATCATTTGTACCCCAAACCTCAGCATCGTGCAATATACCCATGTAACAAATCTGCACATGTACCCTCTGAATCCCTAATACAAGTTAAATGAATGAATGAAAGAATGAATGAATCAGTAAATCAATAAATATATAAAGGAAATTACTTGAGTTTACCACACAGGTATTTAGATACATTTGTTAAAAACTTTGAGAGCTAGTTTCTGCAGATATTAGCATTTAATTGTAATGATTACATGGTTACTTTACATTTTAAAATCTATTTTATTTGTTCCCTAATCTTTGTTAATATATTATTCCAGTACCCATATTTAAGTTCTTCTGAGACTAAGCCTAGTACTTTTAATTATTCTGAAAGAACATTGCAAAATTCTAAAATTTTTAAAAATTAATTTATACTCATGTTAATTATAAAAAGAAAGAAAATGAAAAAACAAGGCAAAGAAGGTGAAATTTAATGTCATTGAAGCAGCTATAGATTACTTGAGTAATAATTTTAAGCTATATTTATAGTCATTAAATATAAAAAATATTGTCCTTGTTTAATGTAGAAAATTCTTAAATGCACAAGTTAATATTAATTTTAACAATTTCTCTCTGGATCATAAAATATGTTTAGCAGCAACCAAAATATAACCTTTCAAAGGTTGAAAAACATACACATTTAATGGATTTTTAAATTTTTTATAAGTTAATAAATATAGATTTAAACAATAGAAAATGGTCATTTTACAATTTTGGCCCAGAAAAAGATCCTTGCAAAAATCACAATTTTGGATGAGTTTTGACATTAGACAAAGTGAAACACATTAATAAACCATTTGGCAAAGAGGAACAAAGAATTCTGTGCTTCACTATGCCCAATACTGCCCTTTTTTGGCTCTCCTAACTTAAGGAAAGAAGTTGCGGTGGGAATTATTTAATAATTTAGTGAGAGAGAGAGAAAATTTGGAAAGAACATAGAAACAGCATTTATTGGCTGGTAAGAAACATGGGAATGAGAACAGTTTGCAAAATGGACGCTATAAATAAGAAATAAGAAAGATTTCTGGACTGTCTCTTGAAATTGAATAAACTCAAATTCACATAGTGTCAGAAATAACTTGATTTATTTTTCAATGGAAAAATTAAAGAGTCAAAAATAAAGGAGCTTGGGTTTCTGCAGTACTGAATACTTTGTGATATATAAGAATAAAGATTACTTACTTCAAACTATTAAGTGACTACTCTTACTATGGTTGATTTAGAGACATAAACTCTTACATAACACTTTAGGCAAAGCTTTTTATTCCAATTGCTAAATCTACCAAGCAAAAACATAGAAATCAGTTGAAAACTTGACTATGCAGTAAGCCAAACTAGATCTTTTGAAGCCAAATAAACTTAATTTATGCCCAGAATTATGCAAATATGTTTCCTGTATTGATGTAATTAATCAGATGAAGATATTCTCCAAGTTAGGAATAAGCACCTTATGTATACCCTACATGTGACTAAAGATCATACTAATTGTTTTAGAGTATGGGAGGCAGTCTGAGGTCTGAGAGATCCCTGTTAAGTCAGGATGGGGTGACCATCACTGCCCAACCTTTATCAGATGTCTAGGAAAGCAGCAAGAGTTCCCCAACCTTGTCTAGTACTTCAATACCTATACTGAACTGTATAATAATTGCATTCAATGGACATCCCTGGAAGCCTGACTTCTGTTTGTTGCCTTGTTCATATGAAATAGTATATTGTGCATTTCTAGTAACTGATTCATCGATGGATAGATAGATTGATAGATAGATAGATAGATAAATAAATGAATAAACAAATAGGTCTTGGAAGAAAATTTGTTTGTTAGTTGGCACCTTTCTGTGATTGCCAAATCTATCCTTTGCTTTGAGCTTTGTGAACAAAGCCATTAACAGACAATTACATTATGGTCTCCCTGGGACTGCAATAAGCAAATGCACTATTCTATCTCACTGTGGCTGAGGAACCTTGATGCCAGACAGCGTATGGCTCAATAAATCTTGAAATAAGGTAATTTGTAGTAGGTTGAAATCTAAGGTTGATTTTTGATATTTTAAAAAACATACTGAATTTTGAGCCATTATTCTCCCTGCAGGTGCAATTTTTTTTTCTTTGACATGAGCAAATAAAAATTTCTACAGTGTATTTTTTTCCCATTTTTAACACATTAAAAAGAAATGTTGAGTAAGTCAGTGATAGCCATATTCTCTGGAAGAAAATGCATGCCTTCAGTCAGCATAGGTATTACATACCTGTGACTCATTGGAGCTAAATAAATGAGTATTTCAAATTATATATATATATATAATTTGAATATATGTATTTTACACAGAATTCTTTGTTCCTCTTCGCCAAATAGTTTATTCATGTGTTTCACTTTGTATAATATCAAAATTCATCCAAAATTGTGATTTATGCAAGGATCTTTTTCTGGGCCAAAACTGTAAAATGGCCATTTTCTATTGTTTAAAACCTATATATATATATATTCTTCAAGTTATACATATATTCCAAGTTTATATATAGATTACTTAAATAATATAAATACATGAAAGTATATATTTTTGTGGACATAAGATCTGGTTTTTATGGTAAACTTGGTTGAAGAATTGCTAAACCTCTGGCTAAACCATGAGTTTTCTCTTTCATCTACATGGTTGTAAATACCTATATTGAGCCCTTTCATCAAAAATAAGACAGGTGTCGTTTTTGTTGGTTTGTTTGTTTTGTAACAGGCATTTTTAAGGATCCATTTGTGTCACTTATCCTCCTGAATTCTATATATGAGAAAGGTACATGAAGCATTGATTGACTATAGGGTAAAATCCCTTTTTCAGTAAATCAATACTTTTTAAATATCTCCTGTTAGAGGCCAATACACCATTCTGGATTCTGTTATTTATATTCTTACACAGCAGCAAATCAAACCCATGGTTTGTATCATTTATTCATCGTTCATTTTCTTATTCTAAATCAATGTTTATTAACACTAAAATATAGAGGGGCATGTTAAAAAATTTACTCTCTCTCTATACCAGATATATGCCAAGAATTGGAAACTTGGAGATGTTCCTTTTAAGACAAGCAAAGATGCTGGCTAAATTAAGTCAAAGAGAATGACATTATTGTAAACCTTCACCTTTGACAAAGTGAGGGAGAATATAACCTGAGGAAGGTCAGTGTTGTTCTATGCTAGAATATTTTATGAAGATACTTTAGGATCTACTGTATAATCTTGTATTTTTTTAAATCACAGTAAAAACAGAGTTAGAGATAGATTCTTCTGCTGTTCTAAATGTCCATAATGATTAGCCAAATATATGAAACTCACCTGACTTCATGATAATGGCTCAAGATTCAATGTAAAGGTTACAGAGCTATGTGATGCTACCTTTCAAGTATTGCCCAGATATTAATGTCTTTGGTTTAAAACTAATGTCAATTCCCAGGCAAGATGGCAGAACAGGAACAGCTCTGGTTGGCAGCTCCCAGTGAGACCAGTGCAGAAGGTGGGTGGTTTCTGCATTTCCCACTGACATACCCAGTTCCTCTTATTGGGACTAGTTAGACAGTGGGTGCAGCCCACAGAAGGCCAGCAGAAGCAGGGTGGGATGTCAAAGTCACCTCACTAGGGAAGTGCACGAGGTCGGGGGACTCCCTCCCCTAGCCAAGGGAAGCCATAAGGGACTGTGACTGGAGGGATGGCGTTATCCAGCTCAGATACTATGCTTTTCCCATGCTCTTTGCAACCCACAGGCCAGGTGATTTGTTCTGGTGCCTACACCACCAGGGCCCTGGGTTTCAAGCACAAAACTAGGAGGCTGTTTGGGCAGACACCAAGCTAGCTGCAGGTGTCTTTTTTCCTACCCCAGTGGTGCCTGGAACAAAGGCAATACAACCGCTCTCTCCCCTGGAAAGGGGGCTAAAGTCAGGGAGCTGAATGGTCTTGCTCAGCAGATCCCACCCCCACAGCACCCAGCAAGTTAAGATCCCTTGGCTTGGAATTCTCACTGCCAGCACAGCAGTCTGAAGTCAACCTGGGATGCTCACGCTTGGTGCAGGGAGGGTCATCTGCCATTACTGAGGCTTCAATAGGCAGTTTACACCTCAGAGTGTAAACAAACTACCTGGAAATTCTAACTGGGTGAGAAACCCACTGGAGTGTGGCAAAGCCTCGGTAGCCAGACTGCCTCTCTGGATTCCTCCTCTTTGGGCAGGGCATCTTTGAAATAAGGGCAGCAGCCCCAGTCAGGGGCTTATAGATAAAACTCCCATCTCCCTTGGACAGAGCACACAGGGAAAGGGGCAGCTGTGAGTGCAGCTTCAGCAGATTTAAATGTTCCTGCCTACCAGCTCTGAAAAGAGCAGCGGATCTCCCAGCACAGTGCTTGAGTTCTGCTAAGGGACAGACTTCCTCCTCAAGTGGGTCCCTGACCCCTAAGCCTTCTGATGCAGAGAACCTCCCAGCAGGGTTGACAGACACGTCATAGAGGAGAGCTCTGGCTGCCATCTGGTGGGTACCACTCTGGGATGAAGCTTCCGGAGGAAGGAGCAGGCAGCAGTCTTTGAAGTTCTGCAGCCTCTGCTGGTGATACCCAGGCAAACAGGGTCTGGAGTGGACCTCTAGCAAGCTCCAGCAGACCTGCAGAAGAGGGGCCTGACTGTTAGAAAGAAAACTAACAAACAGAAATCAATAGAGTCAACATAAACAAAAAGGACACTCATGCAAAAACCCCATACAAAGGTCACCAACATCAAACATTTATCACCAAATGTAGATAAATCCAAGAAGATGAGGAAAAAAAGCGGCACAAAAAGGCTGAAAATTACAAAAACCAGAATGCCTCCTCTCCTCCAAAAAATCACAACTCTTCACCAGCAAGGGAAAAAACTGGATGGAGAATGAGCTTGATAAATTGACAGAAGTAGACTTCAGAAGGTGGGTAACAACAAACTCCTCTGAGATAAAGGAGCATGTTCTAACCCAATGCAAGGAAGCCAAAAACCTTGATAAAATGTTACAGGAACTGCTAACTGGTATAACCATGTTATAGAAGAAGATAAATGAACTGATGGAACTTAAAAACACGGCATGAGAACTTTGTGAAGCATACACAAGTATCAATAGCCAAATCGATCCAGCAGAAGAAAAGATATCAGAGGTTGAAGATCAACTTAATGAAATAAAGCATGAAGACAAGATTAAAGTAAAAAGAATGAAGATGACTGAACAAAGCCTCCAAGAAATATGGAACTATGTGGAAAGACCAAATCTACATTTGATTAGTGTACCTTAAAGTAATGGGGAGAAGGAAACCAAGTTGGAAAACACACTTCAGGATATTATCCAGGAGAACTTCCCCAACCTAGCAAGACAGGCTGACATTCAAAGTCAGGAAATACAGAGAACATCAAAAAGATACTCCTTAACAGCAACCTCATGACACATAATTGTCAGATTCACAAAGGTTGAAATGAAGGAAAAAATGTTAAGGGCAGACAGAGAGAAACGTCGGATTACCCACGAAGTGAAGCCCATCAGACTAATAGTGGATCTCTCTGCAGAAACCCTACAAGCCAGAAGAGAGAGGGGGCCAATATTCAACATTCTTAAAAAAATATTTAAACCCAGAATTTCATATCTATCAAAGCTAAGCTTCATAAGTGAAGAAGAAATAAAATTTTTTTATAGACAAGCAAATGCTGAGAGATTTCATCACTACCAGGCATGTGTTAGAGAGCTCCTTAAGGAAGCACTAAATATGGAAAGGAAAAACAGGTACCAGCCACTGTAAAAACATGCCAAAATGTAAAGACCATCAACTCTATGAAGAAACTGCATCAACTAATATGCAAAATAACCAGCTAGTATCATAATGACAGGATCAAATTCTCACATACAATATTAAAATTAAATGTAAATGGCTAAATGCCCCAATTAAAACACACAGACTGACAAATTGGATAAAGAGTCAAGACATTGATGTGCTGTATTCAGGAGACCCATCTTACATGCAAAGACACACATAGGCTCAAAATAAAGAGATGGAGGAATATTTTCCAAGCAAATGGAAAGAAAAAAAAAAAAAAACAGTGGTTGCAATCCTAACCTCTGATGAAACAGACTTGAAACCAAAAAAAAAAAAAAAATCAAAAGAGACAAAGAAGGGCATTACATAATGGTAAAAGGATCGATGTAAAAGAAAGACCTAACTATCCTAAATATATATGCACCCCATACAGGAGCACTCAGATTCATAAAGCAAGTTCTTGGAGACCTACAAAGAAACTTAGACTCCCATATAATAATAGTGGAAGACTTTAACACCCCACTCTCAATATTAGACAGATGAGTGAGGCAGAAAATTAACAAGGATATTCAGGACTTGAACTCAGTTCTGGACCAAGCAGACCTAATAAACATCTACAGAACTCTCCACCCCAAATCAACAGGATATATATTCTTCTCAGCACCACATCACACTTATTCTAAAACTGACCACATAATCGGAAGTAAAAAAACTCCTCAGCAAATGCGAAAGAACAGAAATCCTAACAAACAGTGCCTCAGACCACAGTGCAATCAAATTAGAACTCAGGATTAAGAAACTCACTAAAAACTGCCCAACTCCATGGAAACTGAACAACCTGCTACTGAATGACTACATGGCAAATAATAAAATTAAGGCAGAAATAAATAAGTTCTTTAAAACCAATGAGAACAAAGACAAAAGGTATCAGAACCTCTGAGACACAGCTAAAGCAATGTTTAGAGGGAAATAGCACCAAATGTCCACAGGAGAAAGCAGAAAAGATCTAAAATTGACACCCTAACATCACAATTAAAATAACTAGAGAATCAAGAGCAAAGAAATTCAAAAGCTAGCAGAAGACAAGAAATAACTAAGATCAGAACAGAACTGAAGAAGATAGAGACACAAAAAGCACTTTAAAAAAATCAATGAATCCAGAAGCTGTTTTTTAAAACGTTTAACAAAATAGATAGACCACTAGCCAGATTAATAAAGAAGAAAAGAGAAAAGAATCAAATAGACACTACAAACATGATAAATTGAATATCACCACTGATCCCACAGAAATACAAACTGCCATCAGAGAATAGTATACACACCTCTATGCAAATAAACTAGAAAATCTAGAAGAAATTGATAAGTTCCTGAACACATACACCCTCCCAAGACTAAACCAGGAAGAAGTCGAATCCCTGAATAGACCAATAACAAGTTCAGAAATTGAGGCAGTAATTAATAGCATATCAACAAAGAAAGCCCAGGACTGGATGGATTCAGAGCCGAATTCTACCAGAGGTACAAAGAGGAGCTGGTGCCATTATTTCTAAAACTATTCCAAACAATACAAAAAGAGGGACTCCTCTCTAACTCATTTTATGAGGCCAGCATTATCCTGATAACCTAAACCTGGAAGAGACACAACAAAAAAAGAAAATTTCAGGCCAATACTCCTGACGAACATCGATGCCAAAATTCTCAGTAAAATACTGGCAAACTGAGTCCAGCAGCACATCAAAAAGCTTAACTGCCACAATCAAGTCGCCTTCATCCTTAGGATACAAGGCTGGTTCAACATACATAAATCAGTAAATGTAATCCATCACATAAACAGAACCAATGACAAAAATCACACAAATATCTCAGGTGCAGAAAAAGCCTTTGATAAAATTCAACACCTTTTCAGGCTAAAAACTCTCAATAAACTAGGTATCAATGGAACGTATCTCAAAATAATAAGGGTTATTTATAACAAACACACAGCCAATATCATACTTAATTAGGGCAAAATCTGGAAGCATTTCCTTTGAAAACCGGCACAAGAAAATGATGCCTTCTCTCACCACTCCTATTCAGCATAGTATTGGAAGTTCTGGCCAGGGCAATCAGGCAAGAGAAAGAAATAAAGGGCATTAAAATAAGAAGATAGGAAGTCAAATTGTCTCTGTTTGCAGATGACATGACTGTATATTTAGAATACCCCATCGTCTCAGCCCAAAACCTCCTTAAGCTGATAAGCAACTTCAGCAAAGTCTCAGGATACAAAATCAATGTGCAAAAATCACAAGAATTCCTATACACCAATAATAGACAGAGAGTCAAATCATGAGTGAACTGCCATTCACAATTGCTACAAAGAGAATAAAATACCTAGGAATACAACTTAAAAGGGATGTGAAGGACCTCTTCAAGGAGAACTACAAACCACTGCTCAAGGAAATAAGAGGGGACACAAACAAATGGAAAAACATTCCATGCTCATGGATAGGAAGAATCAATATCATGAAAATGGCCATACTGTCTAAAGTAATTTATAGATTCAATGCTATCCCCATCAAGCTACCACTGACTTTCTTCACAGAATTAGAAAAAAAAAAAACTACTTTAAATTTCATATGAACCCAAAAAAGAGCCCATATAGCCAAGACAATCCTAAGCAAAATAGAACAAAACAAACAAACAAACAAAAAACAAAGTTGGAGGCATCATGCTAGCTACTTGACTTCAAGCTATACTACAAGGCTACAGTAACCAAAACAGCATGATACTGGTACCAAAGCAGTTATATAGATCAATGGAAGAGAACAGAGGCCTCAGAAATAACACAACACATCTACAACCATCTAATTTTTGACAAACAGAGACAAATAAGTGATGGGGAAAGGATTCCCTATTTAACAAATGGTGTTGGGAAAACTGGCTAGCCATATGCAGAAAACTGAAACAGCATCCCTTCCATACACCCTATACAAAAATTAACTCAAAGTGGATTAAAGACTTAAATGTAAGACCTACAACCATAAAAACCCTAGAAGAAAACCTAGGCAATACCATTCAGCACATACACATGGGCAAAGAATTTATGACTAAAACACCAAAAGCAATGGCAACAAAAGCCAAAATTGACAAATGGCATCTAGTTACACTAAAGAACTTCTTCACAGCAAAGGAAACTATCATCAGAGAGTACAGGCAACCTACAGAATGGGAGAAACTTTTGTAATCTATCCATCTGACAAAGGGCTAATATCCAAAATCTACAATAAACTTAAATTTACAAGAAAAAAACAACCACATCAAAAAGTAGGCCAATGATATGAACCAGATACTTCACAAATGAAGACACATATGTGGCCAAAAAACATATGAAAAAAAGCTCATCATCACTGGTCATTAGAGAAATGCAAATCAAAACCTCAATGAAATACCATCTCATGACAGAACGGCTTTCATTAAAAAGTCAGGAAACATCAGATGCTGGACAAGTTGTGGAGAAATAGGAAGGCTTTTACACTGTTGGTGGGAGTGTAAATTAGTTCAACCATTGTGGAAGACAGTGTGGTGATTCCTCAAGGTTCTAGAACTAGAAATACAATTTGACCCAGCAATCCCATTACTGGATATATACCCAAAGGATTTTAAGTCATTCTACTATTAAGACATATGCACATGTATGTTTATTGCAGAACTATTCACAATAGCAAAAACTTGGAACCTACCCAAATGCCCATAAATGATAGGCTGGATAAAGAAAATGTGGCACATATACACTACAGAATACTATGCAGCCATAAAAAAAAAATGAGTTCATGTCCTTTGCAGGGACATGGATGAAGCTAGAAACCATAATCCTCAGCAAATTGACAAGGAACAGAAAACCAAATACTACATGTTCTCACTCATAAGTGGGAGTAGAACAATGAGGACATAAGGGCACAGGGAGGGGAATGTCAGACATGGGGCCTGTTGGAGGTGGGGCCAAGGAGAGGGATAGCATCAGGAAAAATACCTAATGTAGATGACATGTTGATGGGTGCAGCAAACCACCACGGCATGTGTGTACCTATGTAACAAACCTGCACGTTCTGCATATGTATCTCAGAACTTAAAGTATAATAAAAAAAGTAATGTCAGTTTTTCATTTACATTATTTAGTAAAGTAGCCAATATATTTTACAAATACACATATACATAAATGTGTGTTTTAGTGAGACAGAAATGAAAGTCTTTATTTGAAGTAATTTCTATTTAGTCTCCTGTTTCTTTTTTATTAGATTCCTTAACTTTTATGCAAAAGATGATAGTTCATCTTGCCCCCAAGCCATTATGTAGTAAAAGACCTCCTGTCATTGAAACATCTCTCTTGACCTCCAACTCAGGTCTCCAGGAACATTGAGGTACATATCACTAATAAGGACATGGTCTTTCTGGAAAAAAACATGGGAGTGGTTGTACAGATAGTTTATGTGCTCATTGGGGAGAAGAAATTCCTAAAAAATGAGTTACTTCCCAGGCAAGAAAATAAAGCTAAAGTTGTCTAGCAGTTGATGTGGTAGGAAAAAACTTACAAAGTTTCAATAATTTGACACAGTGAAAGGGGTCATATCTTCAGAGCTACAAGAAGAGGTGAGCTCACAGGAGGGCTAGTGATATGGTTTGGATCCACGTCCCACTCAAATCTCATGTCAAATTGTAATCCCCAGTGTTGTGGAAGGGGCCTAGCTGAAGGTGATTGAATTGTGGGTGTGGATTTTTCCATTTGCTGTTCTTGTGATTGTGAGTGAGTTCTCACAAGATAGGATTGCTTAAAAATGTGCCGCACCTACTTTGCTCTCTTCCTCCTTCTCTGGCCATGTAAGACATGCCTGTTTCCCTTTGCCTTTGGACATGATTGTGAGTTTCCTAAGGCTTCCCTAGCCATGCTTCCTGCACAGCCTGCAGATCTGTGAGCCAATTGAACTTTTTTTTTTGTAAATTATCCAGTCTCAGGTAGTTCTTCATAGCAGTGCAAGAATGGACTAATATAGTTTGGCCTAGGATGGGCAACAGAGATGACATTTGGGCACATTTAAAGAAATATCATACTGCACATGGAGTCTGAGGCACTTTGCTCTAGACTGTGCCACAGGCTAAGCCAGCTTCTACAAGTTCCTGCCCAAGGATCAGATCCTACTCAAGGACAGGTCTGGAGGAGAACTATGGTGGAGCAATGTCAATTTATGCACAAGAACAGTCGTGGGCGTTATTTATATATTCTAGGGATTTGGAACATTTGCTGCAATCAGCAAGAGAGTGTCACTACCACAATCCAGAATAAAATCCTTCAGGAAGGTGCGACACAAAAACAGTATGAATCTCCGTTGCGTATTTGTCACCAAATGAGGAATATGGACAGGCAATGGAAAATAATAGCACTGGACTATAAATTTTCTGCTGTTCTACATAAAGAAAAACCTAGCGGAGGAGTATCAAAGACGAGGGACACATCTGATTTATATTTATGCGTTTTTGGTCAGTCCACCAAATACTTTATTTTTTCTTTTCTTTTCTTTTCTTTTCTTTCCTTCTTCTGAGACAGGGTCTTACTCTGTCGCCCAGCCTATAGTGCAGTGGCACAATCACGGCTCACTGCAGCCTCGATCTTCCAGGACTTAGGTGATCCTCCTGCCTCAGCCTCTTGAGTAGCTGGGAGTACAGGTGTATGCCAAAATTTCTGTCTATTTTTGCTATTTTTTTTTTTTGTAGGGATGGGATTTCACCATGTTGCCTAGGTTGGTTTTAAACTCCTTGGCTCTAGCAATCTCCCTGCCTCAGCCTTCTGAAGTCCTGGGATTACATACCCGACTAAATTCTTTACTGTTTTAATGCAGTTGGACTCCTTCATATCACATCTAAGAGAACATATTGTAGCACATCAGGTGAGGAAGTGTTTGCTTTAGGCCTCCACACAGAATCACAGTCATCTGCTAAAAAGATCCATTGCATGACCCCTACCTCTACCCTTGTTCCTTCGGTTTTTGTATCAGAGCCTTCTTTGTGTAAGTAGGTATTATAAATCTCTCTCTTATGAATTTTCCATTCCCCATTCTCTTTGACCATCACTATGTTGAGTTAACTTGCACTGCTGTCAATAAACTGTCTCTGACAATATCTCACTGGTTCCATAGGTCTTCCTGAATTTCCACTAAAAATAATGAATTCTTTTTCCCTTATCACTTTGGCATCTCAGGCCTGTGAAGTCTCCTATCTCAATCATCTGGTCCTCCATCCTACCACAGACATACACTCAAGTAATCATATTTTGTGTCAAGGTTTGGCAAAGTACAGCCCACTGGCCAAATCTGGCATGCAACCTGGTTTTTTACAGCCCATGAAAAAGATAAAGTTTACATGTTTAAATGGTCACATTTAACATGGTAATGTTAGTACCCACATTATATTTTCAATTCTCCTTCTTGGCCCACAAAGCCTAAAATATTTATTACCTGGCTTTTTAAGTAAAAGTTGCTGACCCTACTATAGATCCTGTAGTTCCTAATAAATATAGTTTTTCCACCGTTTTAATTTCAAAAAGTTGTGCTGTGATTCACTACCTCCAAATTCTAGTTTATTTCCTCTGGAATTCTGATTTCCCAAATCCTTCCATTTCATTAAGACCATCAGTACACTGATGTTACTATTATTTCAAAGTACCTCACTTACCTACTGCAAGTTACATGCTTAATAAATATTTGTTGATTGAATGAATGGAGTGGATTTCTTTACTCTACGTCCAAAATTCCAAATTCCCTCAGGAGTCCTGTCATCAGAGCTCTGCCTTACTAAGTCATTCATTAATGTGTCCATTCTCATTGCTCCTTTTGCTCCTTCCTTCACCCCACAGAAACATGCCTGTTCCTATTTGTTCTCCCCAGGTACTGCAATCCATGCCTAGAGTATAAATGCTAAAGAATAAGCCTATGCTACAACTAGCAGCTCTCAATATTTGAGTGACTATTATGCACTGGGTACTTTAAACACAATCTTATTTGATCTTCTCAACAACTACATGAGAAAAGTACAATTCATATTTTAGAGATGAAGAAACTAGGCCCCACGAGGTTAATTGCTCAATTTCTCAGAGCATGTGTCAGTGTTCCCTCTGAGACCTTTACAGATCCAAATCCTATATTCTTTCCACTATGCTGTGTGCTATAAATGTCAAAGAATGACTCAAGGGATGAGCATATCAGTTAATAATGGGGATAGATTTAGAGAGACCATGTTAAACTTGGAAAGGGGGTTACATATATTTAGGTAAAAGAGTTAAAAAGGTGACTCTCTGTCCCTGGAGTAATAGTTCCTGAAAAACTTACAGATTAGTAGGTAATTTGGCCTCACCCACCTGGCTTTTTTGTACCACTGCCCAGGAGTTCTTTTAAACACAATAAATGTGCAGGCAACTTCATTTTTTCCAAATATTACTGTATATCTACACCTAATGCTAAATGACGAGTTAATGGGTGCAGGAAATCAACATGGCACATGGATACATATGTAACAAACCTGCACATTGTGCACATGTACCCTGAAACCCTAAAGTATAATAAAAAAAAAAAAGAATCTTGCTGTGTTCTATAACCTCATAATTTTCTAGCTGGAAAAGCATGATAGTTTGATGAGAAGATCTTCCCACTGAACCATGGAGGGGATACTTTTTGCTTTCTTCCAAAAATATAGAGGATTTGGCTTACCCAAAATGTCACTTCATATGATAATTCAGCTGAGGTTAAACTTATATTTTTAATTAATGATTCAATACATTTTCTTGCCCTCCCCTACTTAAGATCAATTAACATAGCTCTTTCTTCTTCTAGCCTAAAGTTTTCTAATAGGGCTAACCAGTTCTAACAAAGAAATTCATATCTGAAAGAAACAAGGCAATTTTGGTGTGTATTTAAAAAAATATTGAGCATGACCTATAAAATTTATTATTCATATTACTGCTCTTTTTAAGACTCTATCTTTTTTTAAGGCTGTCTCTACTTTTCAATGCTCTGACAGCAATCTGTCATGCCTCAACCTCTTTAAGAATTTCTAAATTCTCTGCAAATACCATGTGCATCCTGTGACGCTGACATTCTCCTGCTTTCTTGATCTTTGCCTTGCCCAGTTAGATATTTAGATTCATCGACCCAGCATCCTTACTGAGCTTCACCTGACATCTATTTCTTTGTAGCTTTAAATTGAATAGTCAAATAGTAATATACAATTTTGAAATAAATTTTTTTCCATGTGTCCACCTCCTCAAGACATTCTTATTCAAGCCAACTTTCCCTTTTAAAATTAGAGCAACAAACTCTTTACAAACATGTAAGATACTCTCTGCAGGTGGAAGTCAGAAGAAATGAGAATGTTCTTAAAGAATCCCTTCTATTTTCTCTACCTGCTCTGACCTATAGCTGAGTGATGGAAGTTAGAAATGATTAGCAAGTGGAGATTTGTTAGATTAGATAAGGATACCTAGAAAACTATGAATATGAAACGCTTTTTTTCTTCCATTTTAATTCATTTAAATACAAATACAGTCATTATCATCTTCGAGGATTGTGTATTTATTAATAATGTAAAAGAAATGAATAACATTTGACATCTGAGTCTTCTATTTCTTTCTTTTTCCTTTTTTATTATACTTTAAGTTCTGGGATACATGTGAAGAACACGCATGTTTGCTACACAGGTATACATGTGCAATGGTGGTTTGCTGCACCCATCAACCTGTCATCTACATTAGGTATTGCTCCTAAAGATATCCCTCCTCTGGCCCCCGAACCCTAGAAAAGCCCTGGTGTGTGATGTTTCCTTCAGTGTGTTCATGTGTTCTCATTGTTCAACTCCCATTTATGAGTGAAAACATGCAGTGTTTGGTTTTCTGTTCCTGTGTTAGTTTGCTGAGAATGATGGTTTCCAGCTTCATCCATGTCCCTGCAAAGGACATGAACTCATTCTTTTTAATGGTGGCATAGTATTCCATGGTGTATATGTGCCACATTTTCTTTATCCAGTCTATTATTTATGGGCATTTGGGTTGGTTCCAAGTTTTGCTACTGTGAATACTGCTGCAATAAACATACGTGTGCATGTGTCTTTATAGTAGAATGATTTATAATCTTTTGGGTATATATCCAGTAATGGGATTGCTGGGTCAAATGGTATTTCTGTTTCTAGATCCTTGAGGAATTGCCACACTGTCTTCCACAATGGCTGAACTAATTTACACTTCCACCAACAGTATAAAAGCATTCCTGTTTCTCCACATCTTGTCCAGCATGTTGTTTCCTGACTTTTTAATGATCTCCAATCTAACTGGTGTGAGATGATATCTCATTGTAGTTTTGATTTGCATTTCTCTAATGACCAGTGATGATGAGCTTTTTTTCATAGTTTTCTTGGCCACATATATGTCCTCTTTTGAGAAGTGTCTATTCATATCATTCACCCACTTTTTGATGTGGTTGTTAGTTTTTGTCTGGTTAATTTGTTTAAGGTCCTTGTAGATTTTGGATGGATAGATTTTGTCAGATGGATAGATTGCAAACATTTTTCTCATTCTGTAGGTTGCCTGTACACCCTGACGATAGTTTCTTTTGCTGTGCAGAAGCTCTTTCATTTAATTAGGTGCCATTTGTCAATTTTGGCTTTTGTTGCCATTGCTTTCATGTTTTAGTCATGCAGTATTTGCCCATGCCTTTGTCCTGAATGGTATTGTCTACGTTTTCTTCTAGGGCTTTTATTGTTTTAGGTCTTACATTTAAGTCTTTAATCCACTTTGATTTAATTTTTGTATAAGGTGTATGGAAGGGGTCCTGTTTCAGTTTTCTGCATATGGCTAGCCAGTTTTCCTAACACCATTTATTAAATAGGGAATCCTTTTCTCATTGCTTGTTTTTGTAAGGCTTGTCAAAGATCAGATGGTTGCAGATGTGTGGTGTTATTTCTGAGGCCTCTGTTCTGTTCCATAGGTCTATATATCTGTTTTGGTACCAGTACCATGCTGTTTTGGTTACTGTACCCTTGTAGCATAGTTTGAGTCAGGTAGCATGATGCCTCCAACTTTGTTCTTTTTGCTTAGGATTGTCTGGAATATTTGGTTTCATATGAAATTTAAAGTAGTTTCTTTCTAATTCTGTGAAGAAAGTCAACGGTAGCTTGATGGGGATAGCATTGAATCCATAAATTACTTTGCACAGTATAGCCATTTTCACAATATTGATTATTCCTATCCATGAGCATGGAATATTTTTCATTTGTTTGTGTCCTGTCTTATTTCCTTGAGCAGTGGTTTGTAATTCTCCTTGAAGAGGTCCTTCACATCCCTTGTAAGTTGTATTCCTAGGTATTTTATTCTCTTTGTAGCAATTGTGAATGGCAGTTCACTCATGATTTGGCTTTCTGTCTATTATTGGTGTATAGGGATGCTTGTAATTTTTGCACTATGATTTTGTATCCTGAGACTTTGCTGAAGTTGCTTATCAGCTTAAGGAGGTTTTGGGCTGAGACGATGGGGTATTCTAAATATACAGTCATGTCATCTGCAAACAGAGACAATTTGACTTCCTCTCTTCCTATTTGAATACCCTTTATTTCTTTCTCTTGCCTGATTGCCCTGGCCAGAACTTCCAATACTATGTTGAACAGGAGTGGTGAGAGAGGGCATCTTTTTCTTTTGCCCATTTTCAAAGGGAATGCTTCCAGTTTTTGCCCATTGAGTATGATATTGGCTGTGTGTTTGTCATAAATAGCTTTTACTATTTTGAGATACATTTCATCAAGTATTCTGTGATGGTAGTTTGTATTTCTGTGGGAACTGTGGTGATATCCTCTTTATCATTTTTTATTGTGTCTATTTGATTCTTCTCTCTTTTCTTCTTCAGTAGTCTGGCTAGTGGTCTATCTATTTTGTTAATCTTTTCAAAAAACCAGGTCTGGATTCATTGATTTTTTTAAAGTGCTTTTTGTGTCTCTATCTTCTTCAGTTCTTCTCTGATCTTAGTTATTTCTTGTCTTCTGCTAGCTTTTGAATTTCCTTTCTCGCTTCTCTAGTTCCTTTAATTGTGATGTTAGGGTGTCGATTTTAGATTTTTTTCAGCTTTCTCCTATGGGCATTTAGTGCTATTTCCCTCTAAACACTGCTTTAGCTGTGTCTCAGATATTCTGGTACCTTTTGTCTTTGTTCTCATTGGTTTTAAAGAACTTATTTATTTCTGCCTTAATCTTATTATTTACCCTATAATCGTTCAGTAGCAGGTTGTTCAGTTTCCATGGAGTTGTGCAGTTTTGAGTGAGTTTTTAAATCTTGAATTCTAATTTAATTGCACTGTGGTCTGAGAGACTGTTTGTTATGATTTCCATTCTTTTGCATTTGCTGAGGAGTATTTTACTTTCAATTATGTGGTCTGTTTTAGAATAAGTGTGATATGGTGCTGAGAAGAATGTATATTCTGTTGATTTGGGGTGGAGAGTTCTGTAGATGTCTATTAGGTCTGCTTGGTCCAGAGCTGAGTTCAAGTCCTGAATATCCTTGTTAATTTTCTGCCTCACTCATCTGTCTAATATTGAGAGGGGGGTGTTAAAGTCTCCCACTATTATTGTGTGGGAGTCTAAGTCTCTTTATAGTTTTTTAAGAACTTGCTTTATGAATCTGAGTGCTCCTATATTGGGTGCATATATATTTAGGATAGGTAGCTCTTCTTGTTGCATTGATCCCTTTACCATTATGTAATGCCCTTCTTTGTCTTTTTAAATCTTTCTTGGTTTAAGTCTGTTTTATCAGAGACTAGGATTGCAATTCCTGCTTTTTTTTTTTTGCTTTCCATTTGCTTGGTAAATATTCCTAAAAAAAAGCCTATGTGTGTCTGTGCACGTGAGATGGGTCTCCTTAATACAGCACACTGATGGGTCTCAAGTCTTTATCCAATTTGCTTGTAATTGGGGCATTTAGCCTGTTTACATTTAAGGTTAATATTGTTATGTGTGAATTTGATTCTGCCATTATGATGCTAGCTGGTTATTTTGCATATTAGTTGATGCGGTTTCTTCATAGTGTTGATGGCCTTTACATTTTGGCATGTTTTTGAAGTGGTTGGTGCCAGTTTTGCCTTTCCGTGTTTAGTGCTTCCTTCAGGAGCTCTTGTAAGGCAGGACTGCTGATAACAAAATCTCTCAGCACTTGCTTGTCTGTAAAAAAATTTATTTCTCCTTTGCTTTTGAAGCTTAGTTTGGCTGAATATAAAATTCTGGGTTGAAAATTCTTTTATTTAAGAATAAATAAATTTGAATATTGACCCACACTCACTTCTGGCTTGTAGATTTTCTGCATAGAGATCCACTGTTATTCTAACGGACTTCCCATTTTGGGTAATGTGACCTTTCTCACTGGCTGCCCTTAACATTTTTTTCTTCATTTCAAAATTGGTGAATCTGACAATTACGTGTCTTGGGGTTGCTCTTCTCGAGGAGTATCTTTGTGGTGTTCTCTGTATTTCCTGAATTTGAATGTTGGCCTGTCTTGCTAGGTTGGGGAAGTTCGCCTGGACAATAATATCCTGAAGAGTGTTTTCCAACTTGGTTCCATTCTCCCTGTCACTTTAAGGTACACCAATCAAACGTAGGTTTTGTCTTTTCACATAGTACCATATTTCTTGGACGCTTTGCTCATTCCTTTTCATTCTTTTTTGTTTAATCTTGTCTTCATGCTTTATTTCCTTAAGCTGATCTTCAATCTCTGCTATCCTTTGTTCTGCTTGATGGATTTGGCTATTGATGCTTGTATGTTCTTCACGGAGTTCTCGTGCTGTGTTTTTCAGCTGCATCAGGTCATTTATATTCTTCTCTAAACTGGTTATTCTTGTTAGCAAGTCCTCTAACCTTTTTTCAAGGTTCTTACCTTCCTTGCATTGGGTTCGAACATGCTCCTTTAGCTCAGAGGAGTTTGTTATTACCCACCTTTGAAGCCTACTTTTGTCAGTTCGTCAAACTCATTCTCCATCCAGTTTTGTTTCCTTGCAGGCAAGGAGTTGTGATCCTTTGGAGAAGAGGTATTCTGGTTTTATACTTTTCACCCTTTTTGCACTGGTTTTTCTTCATCTTTGTGGATTTATCTACTTTTGGTTATTGATGTTGGTGATCTTTGGATGAGGTTTTTATGTGGACATCCTTTTTGTTGATGTTGATGCTATTACTTTCTGTTTGTTAGTTTTCTTTCTAACAGTCAGGCCCCTCTGCTGCAGGTCTGCTGGAGTTTGCTGGAGGTCCACTCCAGACCCTGTTTGCCAGGGTATCACCAGTGGAGGCTGCAGAACAGCAAAGATTGCTGCCTGTTTTTTCCTCTGAAAGCTTCGTCCCAGAGGGACATCTGCTAGATGCCAGCCAGAGCTCTCCTGTATGAGGTGTCTGTTGACCACTCCTGGGAGGTGTCTCCTAGTCAGGAGGCATGGGGGCCAGGAACCCACTTGAGGAGGCAGTCTGTTTCTTAGCAGAGCTCAAGCGCTGTGCCGGGAGATCCATTGTTCTTTTCAGAACCAGCAGGCAGGAACGTTGTAGTTGGCTGAAGCTGTGCCCACAGCCACACCTTTCCCCAGGTGCTCTGTCCCAGGGAATTGTGAGTGTGTTGTTGTTGTTGTTGTTGTTGTTGAGACAGAGTTTCACTCTTGTTACCCAGGCTGGAGTGCAATGGCACAATCTCAGCTCACTGAACCTCTGCCTACTGGGTTCAAGAGATTCCCCTGCCTCAGCCTCCTAAGTAGCTGGGATTACAGGCAACTGCCACCATGCCAAGCTAATTTTTGTATTTTTAGTAGAGATGAGGTTTCACCATGTTGGCCAGGCTGGTCTCGAACTCCTGACCTCAGGTGATCCACTTGCCTTGGCCTTTCAAAGTCCTGGGATTACAGATGTGAGCCATTGTACCCAGCTGGGAGTTTTATCTGTATGCCCCTGAATGGGGCTGCTGCCTTTCTTTGAGAGCTGCCCTGCCTAGAGAGGAGCAATCTAGAGAGGGAGTCTGGCTACAGCGGCTTTGTGAAACTGCGGTGGGCTCTGCCCAGTTCGAACTTTCTGGTGGTTTTGTTTACACTGCAAGGGGGAAAAATGTCTACTCAAGCCTCAGGAATGGCAGACACCCCTCCCCCACCAAGCTCTAGCACCCCAGGTCAACTTCAGGCTGCTGTGCTGGCAGCCAGAATTTCAAGCCAGTGGATCTTAGCTTGCTGGGCTCCATAGTGATAGGATCTGCTGAGCTAGACTACTTGGCTCCCTGGATTCAGCCCCCTTTCCAGGGTAGGGAATGGTTCTGTCTTGCTGGCATTCCAGGTGCCACTGGGTTATGAAAATAAAAATAAAAATAAAAAAACTTCCTGCAGCTAGCTCTGTGTCTGCCCAAAAGGCCACCCAGTTTTGTGTTTGATACCCAGAGCCCTGGTGGTGTAGGCACCTGAGGGAATCTCCTGGTCTGTGGGTTGTGAAGACCATGGGAAAAGTGTAGTATCTGGGCTGGAATGCACTGTTCCTCACAGCACAGTCCCTCACAGCTTTCCATGGCTAGAAGAGGGAGTTCCCCAACCCCTTGTGCTTCCCAGGCAAGGCAATGCCCCACCCTGCTTCAGCTCGCCCTCCAAGGGCTGCACCCACTGTCTAACCAGTTCCAATGAGATAAAACCGGGTACCTCAGTTGGAAATGCATAGATCACCCGCCTTCTGCATTGATCTCGCTGGGAGCTGCAGACCAGAGCTGTTCCTATTTGGCTATCTTGCCAGCCACCCTTGAGTCCTCTAGGAATCCCGTTTTAACATTAACATTCATTGAACATTTATGACTGTTCCAAGGACTATACTTTACATGTTTTAACTCATTTAATGCTTAAAATAACTCCATTATTGTCCCCATTTGTACAAATAAAGTACCAACTGAAGGTCAAAGAGATTGAATAAATTGCTTTAGGTCACATAGCTAAAAAGTCTGAAATCAAATATAAATTCAGTCAATCTGACTCCAGATATTGTTTATCCATAAAAATATATACAGCCTTGGAGTTGTTCATTGGTACTAGACTTCTTCAAGAAAGTTTGTTGCATTTTTTTGAGAGTGAACAGAGTGCCTTCAGAAATAGGGGCCTTATTAAAATATGATTTATTTTAGTTCTTCCTAAGTCAGTGTATACGGAGTCTCTAAATGGCTGGAGACAAGTTTTCAAATTCACTGGGAAAACTTTTGTTGCTACCCAAAGATTCCTGTCCAACCTTTATGCTAATCTTTCTATTGGGCTTATTGTTTTAACTTATGGCTTTAAAATATGCAAAAATACAAGTGCATACTTCCATGCTAATGTATTCTCCTGTTATATCTCCCAACCATTCCCAGAACAATGCCTGGGACAAACAAGCACTAAATACTGCCTTAATATGAAAGAGATTTTCATAGAGAAAAGAGATTTTCTGAGGCTAGTGTGGAGGTTACTTATCCCAACTTCAGCTCAATAGATATGGCAAAATGTTTACAAATTTGCATATCTATAACAATTGTAAACATGTATTTTAGAATGTATAGTTAATAAAATAATGTATAGTTAAATACATTTTATAATTAAATGGATTTTAAGTCTCGTATTTTATATTGCTTGATTAGTCTGTTTTCACATTACTGATAAAGACATACCTGTGATTGGATAATTTATAAAGAAAAAGAGGTTTAATAAACTCACAGTTCCATGTGGCTAGGGAGGCCTCACAGTCATGGTGGAAGGTGAAAGGCATGTCTTACATGGCAGGAGGCAAGAGAGAATGAGAACCAAGAGAAAGGGGTTTCCTCTCATAAAACTGTAAGTTATCGTAAGACTTGTTGCACTATGACAAGAACAGTATGGGGGAACGGACCCCATGATTCAATTATCTCTCACTGGGCTCTTCCTACAACATGTGGGAATTATGGGAGCTACAATTCAAGATGAGATTTGGGTGGGAACACAGCCAAACCATATCAATTCTATACTATACATCTTTGTGTTGACAATACTTAGCCTGTTCTTTCTTTCATAGAAGGTGTTTTTGTTGATGATATCGACCTGTATGGTATCTTCAACCCTTTATTCATCAAGAGGATATTGAGGACAGAAGCAAAATTGCAAGGAAGTTTATTTCTCACAGCAAAAAGAAAATGTTTGTTCAATGTATAGTTCAACATCCCAGACTTTATACAGTTGGCTATGAATACAAAAATGTCATTTTGAATCTTTAAATCATTAATTGACTGCAATTTGAGTCCTATGTCTTTGAAAGAAAAAAACTCACACCCAAATGAACTCATTTCATAAAAACAAGCAAGGCAATGATTATTTTTCTTCATTTGTTTGGGTCTTCTGAAGCTCCTCAGCTCACTTGTCTCAGCAGTGTCTGTATCCCTTAGTCCTCAATCATCGATGAAAAAAGGAGGTGCCACAAAGTGGATATTACTGTGAATAAGTCTGAATTCAGGCTATAGAAACACACATGTGTGTGCACACATACACACACACAGAATCTTGGGGAACTGGTTTTATTTTGTGGAAAACATACCTAATTGCAATGTTGTTTGTTTTGCCAGGTGCCATGTCCAATCACGCTCAAAGAAATCTTTCAGCTGCTCCTGGAAAGAGGCCTTGCTTATATCGTTGCTCTCTTATTGCTGCTAGCAATAAGCCCAATTTACCTTCTCAGTACATATCTCCTTTACCTATACTTGAAATTTCTCTCAAAGAGACAGCCTGATCCCTTGTGTATTTGTGAGTGCTGTGTTTTTGTTTATTTGTGTTTCTGTATGTGTTTCCTTGACCTACTTTAACTCTTAGGAAGATCAACAACCACTTAAAACATTCAACCATTTTCTGGTCTCCAAGTTCCTTCTCTTAGAGAGAACATTTGGCTGCAGCTGTTTTCTTTCTGCAAAGCTCTATTATGCTTAAAGTTCAGAGCTGAATAAGAAAATGCATTTCTAGAAATATGCTTTCTGGATTTTTGTGTAATAATAGTACACTCAAGCATTGTTCTTTCGCTGAATGCATGCCAATCTGTAATGGAAAATATTTCATCAGTTTAGATGTTTATGCTTTCATATTAAAGATTTTTGTTAACCAGGCAGAGGAACAGGGCCTAATATGGCAACATGCTGTGTTTAAGTAATAGTACTTGTCTTGATTACATGGCCTTTATTAAAATTCCCAGCTCCATAAACATTACACAAAACACTTTTTGCCAGATTTCTAGATTCCTCTGACATAAAAAAATCAAGACTTAAGTGTATGCATGTATGTGTCTGTATGCGTATGTATGTATAGTGATTCTCTCTATATATTTTATATATATATAATATGTATAATCTGTCTGAAGACAGGCATTTGGAAACATCAAATCCAAGCTACCAGGCTTATGTAAATCCAGATAAGGAGCAACCAATTTCTCAGAACTCATTAAAATATCTGAACTTAAGTGAACTTCATAATTCTTAAATTTTTGTGTTTATTTTTCCAGTCTTATTGACATTTTTAAAATTTAATCATTATAAACTCCAATAGCAGAAAAACAAATATCATCTTTTACAATAAATAACAGAAGTGAATCTATATAGATCTAGGGTACTCATGGGTTTCATTCTCTTTGGTGCATTCATAAAAACCTGAAATGTGAAATTGTGTGACTTTGAAGGACACTATATCTATCTATCTATCATCTATCTATCGTCTGTTTCCAATTTTTTAAAATTTCTCTTACCCAGTTTATTAAAAATTCATTTTTACTAGTGAGTAAGCACCTATTAGGGCAGGAATTATGTATTATCTCTCTTATTTATTATTATACATCCTGGGCCTAAGTGCAAAGTAAATATTTATTGAAGAAAAGAAGGAAAAAGTAAAGAAGGGAAGAAGAAGGGAAGGAGGTAGGGAAGAATGGAAAGCAGGGTGGGAAGGAAGAAATGTATTAACTATTTTTGTGGTTGTTCTTTTCCTAGACCTTATCAGTATACAAAGTAGAATGGCTGCTACAGAGTAGGTACCAGAAGTGTCCACTATGGACAATAGAAGGCTTTGCAGTTTGGGTACTACAGGAAGAAAACATTGAGGCAGAGTTGGTTGTACAACTCTTTTTATTGAGAAGTTACATCAGCAAAAGAAGCGGAAGAAGAAGGGATGGTTAGATGTGACAGAGGCTGTATCCCCCACAAGGAGCTCTAGAGTAAATGTTGCCTGTTAGAGGAGTTCTATTTCAGGTGCACATGGCTAAGCCCTTGGACCACTGCCTTGTTCAATCACTGGCTGGCAGCCACTCTAAGAAGACTGGTACCTCGGCTGGAAATCTGAGGCTGACGATAAAGAAGCTGATAGCTGGAGGCTGTTTGATAACCATGCTCCTTGCATTTCTTTTCTTAAACGGGGATGTGGAAGACACATCTCTGTATCTTCTACATCAGGTATGGACAAGTTTCTTTCATTATGGAAAGCAACCTAAGATATACCAACTTGTCTCTCTCAAATTACCAGCTCTAAATAAGAAGGGAATATAATTCTCTCCGAGAAAAGTGTAAAAAAGGGCACTCATGCAAAGGAGTCTGTGTGTTTGTCAGTCTTCACACTGCATTTCTGTATGTTTCTACTTTGCTTATTAGGGGGATTCACAACAAATGCAACTCTGATTTTTTATAATTGAAAACATAATATTGATCAATATTAAAGAAAACAGATCACTATTCTTTATAAAAAATAAGAATTTTTTATAAAGGATTCAAATGGATATCATTTGGTGAAACTTAAATGAGCTAATATCTTTGTTTCTCTTATTACCTCCCTTTTTGTAGGTTTCCATGGGAATCTTTGAAAAGCAACTGACTACAGCTGAATCTATATGTGTTCTAACAAGATCAGATTCAATTAAAGATCTGATGCATCTGCTCCTTGTGGTTTATAAAAAAATCAACATGAATTTATTGAATAATTAATATGTACAGATTATGCAAACTGTCTGTGAGAAATTCAAAAACCAAGGAAGCTCTTGCCTGTGTTCTCATATGGCAATGAGAACTGAAGCTAGGCACATATTCATCAACATGAGGTAGGAGAGAAAATATTTGTCACCCATCACAAGGTTCATGGCTGAGGCTTTTACAACAAAAGACAAATTAACAACAAAAAAATAGGATAACCAAATTTATTTAACGTAAATTTTATATGAAACAAAGCCTTCAGAAATGAACATGTAAAGAACCAGGGAAAACTGTGCATTTTTACAGAAAGTCATACAAAAGTGTGATTGGAGCACAAAGGACTATGATCTAAGGATAATCAACTGGGGTAAACTTAACAAGGCCTGTTTGTTCAGATTCTTCTTGGACTCTCCGTGTGACATTTCTTCCCTCCTGTAGTAAGACTGTCACATGAGGTTCCTTAGGAGAGAGGGAAGGGAGAAAGTCAGAGAGACCTTCCTGTTTCTGCAGTTTTCTCAATTTATTTCAGCTTTAAAATACTCAGTATGGCAAGATTCCACATTTTGGGGTAGCTTTTCCTATACCCCATTAATGACAAATGTGAGTATCCTAGTTTATTTTTTCCCCAGCTGAAATTGCTTTTTATAATCCCAGAAAAAAAAAAAACTCCTAGGCATGGGGTATGTGAAAATGGAAGGTGAAATGACAGTATTGTAGACAGTTGGCCAGCAAGTGATTCGGTATCTCAATCAACTATTGTAAATCGAGTATCTACAACGTGCCAGTAACTATGATAGAATCCTAGGACACAGAAATTGACAACATAGAAAATATCCTTCCATTCGCTGAACTTATACATCACCAAACTAATAATTCTGAAGAATTAGAAGGGCTAAGAATGAAATGAAAGAGGAAATGTTATAAAGAGTAAATATGGTAGAACTGGGAAGCCGGGAGCAGGTACATTTTATGTAGGATGATCAATCAAAAACATTTTGAAGAAATGTAATTTGACTTGAGATCTGAGAGGTGAACAAACAATAAATTGAACTTTTTGGGGGAGAATATTAAAAAGAAAAGATAACCAGAAAGAAAAATTACAAAGTTTCTGAGAGAGAAGTAAGTTTAATTGGTTCTAGAAATACGTGGTACACTAGAAATACAAGACAAGACACATATGTAATCTTAAATTTGTTAGGAGACATTTAAAGAGTAAAATTAAAGTGGTTCAATTACAATACTACTAAATTTTGTCTTATTTTATGTAATATACCCTAAATAGCATTTCTACGTATAATCAAATTAAACATTAATGAAAATATTTTACTTTAATTTTTCATACTAAGGTTTAAAAATATGCTACATATTTTAGACTTACAAAATGAATTCAAATTAGAATATTTAGATATGGTGATTGTATTTTAAGTAATCATAGTCATATGTGTTTTATGTATGTCATATGTATTTTAAGTAGTCATAATCATTTGTGACTCATAGCGACCATATTGGATGGTGTGATTATAGAGACTGAAAGAAGGCTACTGTTTCTGGATGGCGTCTAAGAAAGAAAGTGTATTGAGAGGAATTTGGAGCTAAAAACAGTATATAAAGCAAGCAGGGACTTCTAGGCAGTGGCATTACATTTATATCATATTCAAATTACAGCAGGAAGTCATTAGAAGGTTTTAAGAAAAAAACTGACCTGATATAATAACCTCTGTTAATAGACTGTGCATTCTGTGTAGAAACTAGCCTGTAAAGTGTACAAGAGTAGATGCAGAAAAAAAACAGTTGCTGTCTTCTTTGAGATACATTGGCAGCATAAGCAGTGGACATATATGGGAAAGATATGGATATGTGTTTTCGAGGTAAAAGCCCAGCAGACTGAATTCTACCAGAGAGATCAGATATAGGGTAAGTATAAAGAGAGGAATTAAGAATGACTCTTTTTGTTTGTTTGTTTGTTTGTTTTATTGTTGTTGTTATTCTTTATTTTTGCAGCGGCAAGTGGCTGGTGGTAGCATAAATTGAAATAAGAAAGACTTGAAGTTTCAGAGGACAGAAATGGAAATTCCCATGGGTTATGTAAAATTTGAAGTGAGAGACACAATTCAAAATTATGAGTACACAAGTTGTTTTATTAGAGTGGAATTCAGATTTTGAGAGTGTCAGTGTATAGTTATTATTTAAAGTTAAGAGACAATGACATTACCTAGAAAAGGAAAGAAAAGGAACAGAAAGAGAGAGAGGAGAAGATAAAGGATTAGGTGAGGGGAGGAGAGGAGAAGGGCTGACAATGCCTACAACAAAAGGCAGAAAATTAGGAGGACAAAGCCTATTTTCACAGACAGGTAGTCGCAAAAGCCTAGTTGGTATGCTATAGAGAGAGACAGGAGGTGAAGAAATGGAGATAGCAGTGCAAATACTATTTTCAAGGAGTCTATTTAAAAAGCAGAGAAACAAGTCAGAAATTGGAAGGGGGATGTGCAATGAAGGGAGAGCATTTTCTAAAAAATTATTTAATTAAGGTTGAGAATCTGAGATTAAGCCGGGTTAATCAGTTTACCCAAAATCTCACAGTACATAGTGAAACCAAGTTGCAAATGCAGATATTTCTGACAGCAAGAGCCAGAACCTCATGCATGTTATACTGCATTTTATAACGCCTCTTGGGGAGGAAAGCTGAATTTTGGAAAGCCAGTATCTTTTAAATGTAGTGGTATCAAGTAAGAGGTAATTGATTAGTCTTGGTGATAAGAAGTTGACCTAAGACTGGAATTATGAGAAGAAGGAAAGGGCTGATGAAAAATACATTACCAACAAAATAAGACCCCAACAAAGATGAGGCTGAGCCTCATGAATATGGGAATAAGGAATAGTCAAAGATGACTCAGGGCTCATAAGTTCCCTTACATAGAAAAATATGGTGGTCTGCATCTACCATGAATTTGGCTTTCATATGATGTTCAATTTAATTACTACATTCCATCACAATCCTTCATCTGCTTTTTGGATCTAAATGGTTTTTCACACCTCAGCTGACTAACGATGATTTTGAGCTATCATTTGGCAGTACTGCCCCCTAGTTGTTTCAGGATTTTTTGTAAAAACGTGCTTGACTTTCTAATGTATTTTCCAGAAATCTCTAATGTATGAAAGCAAGTTGATCCTTTTAAGTAAAATATTGGCAAAAACAATGAACAGAAAAACAAAGTTCAAAAGAAAAGATAATAAACTTAGTTTTATAAAATTATATTCTGATATGACAGCAGATTTAACTTGAAATATGTAGACATGTTCATGTAGTGTTATGAGTAATTTTCCACCTTTGCTTTGGAACCTGAGTAAAGATTGCAGCCTGATAAGCTTAAAAGTCAGCCTCACCAGGATTTTCCAAAGGATTTGGTGGATCTGTGTCAGGCCAGTTATCAACACAGCTCTCAAGATGGCCAGGATAGCGCATGATAATGCAAAACTTAAATACTAGCCAGTTAACCTTGTAAAATTTAACAGGTTTTATTGAAAAAATCTCAGAGGTCTCTGCCAGTGATTTGGTCAAAATCTCTTAGCTACTAAGTGGCAGAGTCAGGATTCAACCCAGTTAGGGTTTATAGCAAAGCATGTACTCTCAGCAATAATATGGATGTGGCTTCTGAGAAAGTACTTGAGAAGTACAACCCAGTGATCATCTATGTAGCTTCTTCGTGGTAGCTTTTGTAGTATCTCTGTAGTGTGCAGATTCTGTTGCAGGTCACATTGCTGCTACTTTTCAGGGGCTAGAGGAATGGAAGACTGTAGTGTTTATGTTAAAGAAGAGATAGTTATACATAAGAACAATAAAAGAGGAAACAGGAATATTAATTCTCAACAGATCAGTGAAATTTGCTAGAGATCATAAATATGTATGATGCAAAAATATTTTCCATCTAACAAGGGCTGTACTCTTTGCCCCACCCCCACTCGGAGTTTAATTATTGCTAGTGGCTTCTTTGTTGTTTGCTTTAATTTTAATACTGCAGTTTTGCAATTACCTGCCAATCCTTCCTCTGTGTTTGTTTTTTGTTTTTGTTTTATTTTGGAATCGTCTTCAATCTGATTGCATTCACTCGTATGACAAATCAAGCAAGTCCAGGCAGCACACAAGGACTCAAAAGATGCTCTAATGTCTTTGGACTTGTTGGTTGAGTAACCATGTTAATGATAACTTTGAGCAAAGTTAATGCAATATTTTGTGCCCCCCAAAACATTTTTGAGTTTCTAATTTTGTAAACAATTTTTCCTCTTCTTTAGGGAGTAGTAGCCCTTTATTTTCATGAATGTTGAAAAATGATACATTTTTAGATGTACCACAAGATTATAGTTCAAATTCTAGTTCAACACTAAGAAGTTCTGAATATATTTTTAGAGAGAGGTCATAGATCCAACCGTACAAATTGAAAGTAAAGTGTCAGCAATTGAAGTAATTTATTCACTCATCCAATGAGTAAACATTTATCTCAAGTCTGCTGTGGCCTTGACAAAGGATTGAATGCTGAAGATGCAGTAATGAACAAACACACATACTCTAATAGCTAGTAAGTATTATGAACATAGATATGATAGAAATACACACAGACCACTATACAAATAATATTTAAAATCATGTGCTTGATTTTGTTCAAAAATATCTGTTCTGTGAACTGAAAATATCCCTGTGAAGACTAAAAAGCCAAAATGGCATTTCATATTATGAACAAAATATTCTTAGTGTCTATATAGATTATCACAAGTAATTTAGAAAAATAATACTATTTTCCTAGACTGGAGAAAAATTGAATGTACTTCCTTAACAATGATAGACACAGATACAGATACAGAAAAAAAATAAACATAGACCCATTGTTTAGATGTATTGTGTACCATTCGGAAAATGTCACAGAAAGTATAATTACATATTACCATATTTAACTAGCTGCACTGTGCTGCTTACACTTGTGTTACTTATAATTCCATGAATAACTCAAAAGTCCAAATGCATCCAGGCTGCTGTAGATTAGGATACAATTTTTACTTTTACTTATCTGAGAATATTCATCTGAAATTAACCAATTTCAGAGACCTTGGTAGATAATATTTATTTGAATTAAAAATAATAAAATCACTTGCATATTTTCTAGTATCTGCAAACATGGTTGATAGTAGAACATTTAATTGAACAAGCATGGATGCTGACTAATAAAAATTGATACCAGATGTAAACAATTGATATTAGTAAACTGGTAGGCACTGGTTAAATGTGAAATACACTGGATCAAATTGTTTTTCTACATACATTTTTTTAAAAAATTTACATAAATGCTAACCAAAATAAAATCAGTGTACTTAATCTATTGGAATAACTTCAAAGATCAATTATTGAACATTTTCCCTTTCTACCAACTTGGGAGCAAAAATGTTAAAGTTCAAGATAACTAATGGGCAATTTTCCTAAGTAAATAAGGCAAGGTCACATTCACGAGGCCTTAACGCCAAGAGTTCAGTAAAATAGAAGATGCTGGATTGCAATTCTGAACATTCAGAAAAATAAAAGATCAGAAAAAATGCTGCAGGCACAGGCAGATAACTGGCATGTGGCATTGGTAGGTTTCTTTATAACATAACACTTATAGTTCTCTTTATATTGTATTTGCTATCTTAAGACAAAAATTTCATATTTTGAAATTGGTGCAGAGTATGAAACAAATTTGATTTTAAGTATTTTCAATGGTCTTATAATTATTTCCCAAATTTATGTTCACCCCACATGCCTTACCCACTACACATTCTGGATATTAATGCCATCATTATGTTGGATATCTTATGTTGGGATACTAGTTGAGGGGGTATTTCCCAATGCTAAACTTGTGGAGGAAAAGATTAAAATTGTAAAGCTTAAAGACCATTGAACAGTTAATATTTGGGGAAGTAAAAATCTCACAATCACATATTTGAGATGTAATAGTGAAGGAATAGGTATGTGGTATAAACAAGGGGCAATCAATGCTAAGAAAATCAGTGTTTCTTATAGTTGTATCTTCAGCAGAGATTTAAATAACTTTTGTTATTTTTTTCTCTCTTTTAGGGAATTAAAATTGGACTACCCTTTCTTACCCACAATCAAATTCCAGAGAAACCAATTGTGATGCTAATGAAGGAAATAGTCATGGACTTCTTATTTCTCTAAGTATTTTCATGCGCCTCCATTTGTGGATTGCAATATTTTCCTAACCCAGCTGTCTTTCTGAGTCACTGTCTCTGCCCCATCCTCTTAGATGTGACACAGAACATTTTAATCAGAGAGGCAAAAAGCTTGTTTTGCTGTTAGAACTAATGAGTTTCCAATTGATAAATTACATTAAATAGTAAAAATCACATCAATAAATGTCCTAAGATATTAAAAAATTAACATGAAGCCAATAACAACATATGTGAACTGTTTGGTTTATTAATAAAGTAATGAAGAACATTCTATTTGATTGCTGTGCATGTACCATATAGTGGACCAGAATTTACAATGCACATATATAGTCTATACCTGACAGCATTTAATGGGCTTGGAAAGACCCAACAAACCAAAATTATCTTTCACACACCTGCCAGGTCATCTCTAATATTTCACATCAAATTTATTTCGTTAGAGTACGACAGACATTGCCCACTGAAGTTGAGCATAAAAAAAAAATTTTGTTTTCTAGGAAAGTTATGCATCCAAACAACTGGTGAATTTATTAATTTTGTCCAAATAGCCCTATCTCTTAGATGTGGCCAAAGCTTTTAAAGAACAAGATAAGGCAGATAAAGGTTAATATTAGGCAAAAGTTGAGATATGGGAGATTGCCCCAAGGGACTGGCTGCTACAGGAGACATTCTGCAGTGGATGGCCTTGAAATGAGAGGAGAAGCGTAACACCTTGTTATGACACTTCAGTGGCAGCAAGGACAATGAGCACCCAGTGTGAACTTGGCTAGGGGCCCTGCACATGGTCCACCTATTGCTTTCAGCTACTTCATGTGTCAAAGATTATTATCTCCATGGTCTAGATTAAGACATTGGGATGCTGGGAAATTAATACAGCAAGTAACAGAGGCAAAAGTAGAGGTGGTGTTGACAAACTTCCCTGGGAAAACCTACATATGTACATTAAGCTGTATAAGAATAATTCTAATTATTAATAAGAGACAGAAAAAAGAGAAAGAAAGAAGGTGGGAGGAAGGAGAATGAAAGGAAAAGGGAGAAAGGAGAAAAAGAAAACACTTTTTAAAGACAAATAAAAATAAGTAACCAATTATTGAGTTGCACACCTAGCCTCAAATAACTTGTAGGTTGTCCAATAATTTGTAGACTGTCCGTGAATGCTTCAAAAAGTATCCATAATTATAATAATTATAATCATGATCATAAGCAATGTGCATCAAAACCAGACCATGAGAGAGTAAATTTGAGTAGTAAGTTGGCGTATAATATTACCAGATATTTCTTGAAATGAGGGAGCGTGTTGTTTGCCATGCTCTAAGCCTCCTCATGAGAAAATACAAATAATTTACCCCAGTCGTGCTACATATCTCAAATCTTCATTTTCAGCCTTAATGAAATTCATTGACTCTACTAATTTTCAATTATTTTTATGGAGCCAAACTTTTAAGTGAATTGTTATTTTTTGTCTTCTCACTGCTCTGGAACTTGCCTCTTCTTTGAAAGTAGTTATAGGTGACTGACAGGTATGGAAACACTAGAATAATTCCCACAGAATCATTTCTTTGTGTAGAAAATACAATAAATGCCTATTTATACAGTATGGTTAAGAATTGGGATAGCTTGGTTAACTGCAGTTCTAGTTAGCTGAGGAGTTGTATGGCCAGGGAGAATTAACAGATCGTTATAAAAGTGTACTGTGTGCATTAAATCTATTCTGGGGCTTACCAGCTTTTGCATTCATTTTTAATATATTCATGAAAAGATTTCTTGATACTGTATAATCAAGCATCTACTATTCAGAAATTGTTTATGGAATAGAAAAGATGATGCTTATACTTGCTTGTATTTCTGAGAGTGTGTACTTTTTAAGACTTTTGTTTTTACTAAGGTGCCATGATAAACAATTTGTTACCCATGAAATGAATCAGTTGCTACTGTTTCTATTGGCCAAAGCTGTGTTTTATTCAGAAGACTTGAGGTGCTGACATTCAGGATATGTCTACAGAAGCCACTTTCACGTATATTAATATTATATAATTTACTTCCCAAATAACATATTTAGCCACATCATAATGAAGCTGTGGAAAAAATTCTTATGTCACTTTCTTTATTTCAGCAACAATTACAAGGAAGTGCATGTCAAATACAATCAACATTCTGTGAGGCTTTCATTTCATTATTTGAGTGTATAATACACACATCTGTAGAGTGAGTAATATTCAGTTACCTGGGGTCATTTTCATTCATGAGTATTTCACAGACCAGCCATCTCTAAATGCCTGGGGTCCTTGGAAACTCAAGTATAAATTGTTCATCAAAATTTCAATCATTTCACACCTAGTGGCACATACCATATGTTGGATATCCAGTGAAGAAATTGCATAACACTCTAAAATTCCAGTGTAGTCAGCTCTGGACAACCCTTTGAGCAGGAGCTAACCTGAGCTTCTTGCTCTCCTGAGATTAGGGAAAATGCAGCTGTGAGCCTATTCAGTTCCTACTCTTGTAATGGAGAGGAAATACCACAATGTAGTTTTTGTGGCAGATGAGAGCTGGAATCTCTTCAACCACCACATCTTTTCATAGTGTTGTGTAAAGTATGGTTAAGAGACTGGAGAACTATTACAATTCTGTATTTCTTTATTGAAAGTAGGATTTACTGCTTAGAATAATGGGATTACAGATAAGAGGATATCCATTTCTCAATCACAGCAACCTAAAGGTAGATATAGAAATGTTATAGCAGACTGAGGAGTATAATTTTGTGAAGAAATTTAGGCATGGATACCTCACATTTTCATATGATGCATCAAAGCGTAGGGATTCAAACATCTTTTCTAATCTGTTACATAAGCATCTTTTCAGAACTGGTTTCCTCTAAATGAGTTATAATTTTTAATTCATTCTAGAATACTCGAGAACTGCATAAGCCCTTTCATGAGACAAACGTTCATACTAACATATTAGTAATATTACTTCCATTTCAAGGGATTCAAGGAACAACCAAATCTTTTCTATGTGTCCATAAATTTGGGATTAACAACCACCAAAAGGGAAAAGGAAGGTGTTGGCATCAAGGAGATATTAAATCTATAATCACCCATACAGGAGTTATGTGTGAAAAAGCTCCTAAGAGACTTTAACTCTCAAGTAAGTTATTCTCCCCCTCCCCAGTTTGAGATAGGACATTCCGGGGGTGTGTTTCTGAAACCCAGGGAAGAAAGAGCCCTCACTTGAGCTCTATGGGGAGTAAGATGCCTTACGTGCCCTTGAGACAGCTTGTTCCCCACACATACAGGAGGAGAAGGGGCCAGCTTATGTAACCATTTCTTAAGCATTTGCTTCATTTCCGAACTGAATGTACTCACACTCATACATGTTGAAGGAATTTAAAGTACTCAACTAAAATCTGCTAAAGAATATTCATTTAAAACAGTTTTATTCAGTGCCCAGAATTTTATCTAGCACATAATTTAAAATTACTGATTTATATTATTTGTAGGCACAGTATTTTGAACAGCAAGAAGATTATTAAGAATTTTATGGTAATACTAAAAACATACCAGAGTTTATTTGACCAATGAAAAATTGTAAAGAAGAATCTAGTCTGTAAAAATATATCTATGCGATGCATTTCACTGTGTGCCCTGTCTCCTAGTTACTACACAGGAGGGGCGAAAAGCTTCTTTAATGCATTGTCTTCCCCAGCCTCCTTGACACAAAAAACATACATTTCACACACTCTATTGGGATTGCTTACTGCAGGGAGAAAACTACCATCTTAAAAAGAAACCCTGGTATATCCCTGGGCTGAGCCAACCAAGGTGGAGGAAAGAATGGTCCAAGCTAATGTCTTTCTTACTCCAAGGAAGACCAGAGCAGTCACTCTGGACAGGCCATCCTGAATTGTGAATGTTCACAACTATTACTTCATTTGATCACCTCACTCTCTGTCCTTCTCCTCCAGAGCTTTAAGGTATATCCCTACTGCCTCTCCACGCCCAGAAGAGATGAGTCATATTCTCATGGACTATTCTTTGTCTTCTCTATATTCCGTCTTTTGAGGAACCACTTTATTATCACTTATTAGTAATCCTATGCAGTCTTTTGTTTGTACTAGGACAAACTCACAGTCCCTCCTCACGAGTAAGCATGTGACCAAAACCTGGCCAATCCGAGTACACTATGCCCAGATGACACTTAGTTATAGCAGTTATTTCAGTTATTTCAGTGAAATGTACATGATGGAAGCCATATTAACCAGAATTTCTCCCCTAATTTTGTCACTATTGTGGGGAAAGTTTTTTGTTCAATGGGCTCTCGATTTTTATATATATATATATACACACATATATATATTTATATTATTTATATTATATATTTATATCATATATAATATAAATATATATATGATATAAATTACAAGCCTGATCAATTTATCACCATAGAATAATAACTTGCTGGGAATGTGGCCAAGCAAAGGAAAGCAGATTAAGATATGCTGAGAAAGAGACCTTATGGCATTGTTTGGAAATCTGGATCTAGCTGTTCCTAAAGCAGAACCTCTCCCCATCCCTTGCTATATTAGTCAATTTTATTGAATAAATGAGTTTGCACTCACTCTTTGATACCTTCAACTAACAGAATTCTGACTAAATACAGAAATTGGTACTGGAAAGTGGAATATTGTATGAGAGAGGAATTCAAATATGAATTTAGCTAGGTCAAGGTAAGCAGTAGGGCAGAAACGATTTCTCATCTCTTACTGGGAAGTTTATCAACCTCCTTATGTGATGGTAAAGAATATGGTTAAGTTTTTACCTGTTGTATCTTGAAAATCAGACAATGTAAACAAAGTATCTGGGAGCTTTAGGGCACATTAGAGGCAAGCAAACAAGCAAACAAACAAACAAACAAAATGAAAACATCTGTTTTGATGCTAGAGTTTATTGAATGCTTCCTGGAGCCTTTAGTAAGGTCCTAAGACCAATTTTGGCTTAAACTAACTTCCCTCAAAGCAGAGAGTAGCAGCCATTTCTCCCTAACAAAGGTGACATCCAAGATATCAAAGTTGCCAAAATTTATATGAGCATGTCTTACAGGCTGAAAAAGCCAAATCATATAAGTATGACTCCAAGACAGTCAGTGAAAGCAAAGGTGCAAGGGGGTAGGGAAATCAGCAAATTTTGTATTAGAGCCCAGAAGCCAGACACCAAGAAGAAATTTTATCCTGCAAGGACAAGATTAGTGTGAGATAATTGAGGCACATATTTCAAGCACAAAATTTAAGGAGGCACTAAAAAATCTTGGTAATCAAGAAATATAATATTTAATGAAATATTTTTAAAAATAAAAAATGTGAAAATTCACACTGAACAAAACATCCAAATTGTAAATCAAGACATGACTAAACTCAAACAATCATTGTTCACTTCCTGTCCAAAAAATTAAAAAAAAATAGTTGCCCTAGTATTAACAACCATGTACTCTAATGCAGCCAAAAATAAAGAACGGATTACTAGTCTCACTGCCCTAGGCAGAAACAGTGAAATGGGTTGCTAAGAAACAGAAACCACCAGAATGAAATTTAGATTAAGATGAGACTCTTTGAGCCTGGTTACCAGTCGAGGGAGGAAGCAGGTAGCAGTCAAACAAAAGTCAGGTGAAGTTTTAAGGGCATTATTTTGCCAGACAAACTTCAACATTGGCAAATTTTCAATGCCTCAGACAATTAGCACATCAATGAGTTTACACAAAAAGGAAGTTGCCTACCAAAACAGTGCTGTTCCAGAAGTGGAAATCCTCCAATAATCTCAGATGCAGCCATGGAGGAAAACGTCCAGGGCATGTCCTGCAAGAGGGTAGAGAGAGGCAGTTTGGTCAAGACATTGACTCATCTGCCACTGAACCACAGCCACTGGTTTCTGTCCAGCAGAACTAATATGTGCTCTAGCTCAAAGGCCACTGTATGCTACTTACTATTCTCTTGTTTTTCATGTGAAAATGTTTATTCTATGTGTTTATTCTAGTCTTAGTTCTTAATTTTGGACTTGATATGTTGGGGCTTTTTTGATTCATCATGTAGCTGCAGATTACAAATTCATTTAGTGCAACATCTAATCTGAGTAAGAGTGAGTTATCTCATCCAAAGATTCTAATCTTGGAACTGCATGTAGAAACTGAATTTAAGACTTTGGATTATCAATCTTTGGGGAGAGGGCAAATGCATTTTCAGTATTATGTTAAAGTAATTGCCTTAGGTTAGAATTGGTATTTTTTAACATACATGTATGAATAGAAAAATGTTTGTGGACTACTATGCAGTGAACCTAGTGAACATTTATTTTTTTCCCTTTCATTGGGAATGAAGTGTCCTTCATTGCATAGTAATTGTCCTTCATTGCATAGTAATCTGACCCTAGTCCAGGTGTTTTTGTGAGACCAACCTTGTTACTCTTCGTGTCTCCCCATTCTACTGCTCCTCACTAGGACTGATCTTTGGACTCAAATCTGGACACTCAAAATGTTCCCTTTCATGCTATATACTCATTTTTCCCAAATCTTTAGTATGAGCTCAGTTTCAGTTCCAATTACCAACCCATATTACATTATCTTTGATGTTCTTTGGTCTCCTCATGAGATAACTTACTGATTCGATACATTCAAATCTTAAACACAAAAACAAAAATAAACAAAAAAATCTCACCAAAGTTAAGAAGACGGGTCCTCTGTGCTTATTTTATTTCAAGAAAATAAGTCTCCACGCTCACAGTCAATAGAAAGACAATTTTCTACTTAAAAAAAAAAAAAGTAAGAAGTTAATTGAGCAGGCTACAGAAGAACCATACAAAGAAATAGAGAAAAACAGCCTCAGTGATTTCTTGTGCATAGCACAAATTGCTCTGTGGAACAATTTTGAGTACTTATTTTGTTTCAGAAACTGTTTTTTAAATATATTTCATCATTTAATAGGAGGTGTTGTAATCATTATTTTATAGATGGTAATAACGAAGCATGAAGTATTTATGCTATTTGTTTATCATTGCATAACCATTAAATGGCAGAGTTGGGATTCAAAACCAGATGGCCTACACACAGAGTCCAAGCACCTACTCCTTTCATAAGTGCCACTTATTCATAGTAGAGGTGAGAAAATCACTGTGGAATGGATGAGTGAACGTATTCAAACCTATTTTATGCCAGACTAAAGGCAAACAATATGCTTGGACTTAAAATGAATGAAGTTCTTAATAAAAGGACCTCATGCCATAGTGTAAGTCATGCTACACAGAGAGAAATGTTGTTTGCACCGAGAAGAGCCCTATCCCCACAAGGGTGAGTGAGCACTGACCATGTTTATACAATCTCTACATCCGTATCAAGGGATAGAATTACCTTTATTCCCTGTGCTACCCGTTGTTCTTTCTTCCCATTCCCTACCCCAAATATGCACACAATTCAGCACATTTAGGCAAATGTTGCCTCTGACCTACCTCTTCTGACATTTGCTATTCAATATGCAGCCATAAAAAATGATGAGTTCATGTCCTTTGTAGGGACATGGATGAAACTAGAAATCATCATTCTCAGTAAACTATCGCAAGGACAAAAAACCAAACACCGCATGTTCTCACTCATAGGTGGGAATTGAACAATGAGAACACATGGACACAGGAAGGGGAAAATCACATTCTGGGGACTGTTGTGGGGTTGGGGGGAGGGGGAAGGGACAGCATTAGGAGATATACCTAATGCTAAATGACGAGTTAATGGGTGCAGCACACCAACATGGCACATGTATACATATGTAACAAACCTGCACATTGTGCACATGTACCCTAAAACTTAAAGTATAATAATAATAAAATAAAATAAAATAAAGAATATTCAACAAAGCGCTTATTTTATAGGACTTGTTTTTTTTTGTTACTTTCAGCATGAAAGCTACTCACCATAAGTGCTTTATTTTCACTGTGCTTCCAGCTAAATCCCGCACAGTAAAACAAATTAAGCAGATGGCAGACTTAAATGTTAAAGATTGGAAAAAAATGTATGAAGAAATTTTAGGATAAATTAGAATATAGGATAGCATATATTGAAGTGAGATGAATCAGAGGTTAAAGTCACAGAGAATTTTAAAGCATTTAGCTTCAGTGAAGATATATGAATGATTCAGGACAGGAACTGAAAGTGTCCTCTCATGACAAGTGTGCCTTCATTATGCTTAACTCCCAAATTAGTCAAATGCCTTATGTGGCTTTCTTGCCTCATGAGGTCATGCATATTACCACTGCTATCTTTCTTTCTTTTCAGAGTAAAATGTTCACAGTCTCAATCATCATGGGGAAGGTTCAAGGGACAGAGGTTTCTGTGGTTTAATATGAGTGATGCCTATGGAGAGTCCAGATAAAAAAGAAAATAAATTTTCATCCTCTGTCTATTACTAGTTTCTCTGAATTCTCCTATTAGGGAATATACATTCACTGTAAAAATGTTGAGCTCTGTTAAAATGCAAATTTCCCTGGGAGGATTCAATCTCATGAGTCATTTTCAACTATGAGTAAATGAAATTAGCAGATGATTTCCTAAGAACAGGTTTGAGTAGAGAGAAGGAAGGAGGAAGGATAAGGCTGCCAAGGACCAGGATTAAGTCTTTAAACTCAAGTTCCTAAGATAGGAGCATTCTAAAGTCAAAATATGCCTCATAAAATATTATCTCAGAGCTAGTCTTGATATTCATAAATTTAAAGATAAGTAGTATTGTTTAGAATTAATTTAAACAGAAAAGTTGTAAAAGCAAGGGAAAAACAAAGAAGCCAACATGTATTAAGTTTCTGTTATGTATGAGGAGTTTTACTCTCTCCAGCCATCACAATTCTCTGTGATATTTTCATGAACCCCACTTTATTTATGAGGACAATGAGCCTCAGAAATGTTACTTGACTTGACAAAGTTCACACATCTGATAAACAGTACAGAGGAAAGATTCTGATTCCAATCTCTCTGTAAAGCTTGGCTTTTCCCCACACCAAATGGCAATGGCTTTCTGGTGTCAAATAACCTAACTGTGTGCTAACATTTAAAAATCATTAAACAGGGAATGCTAATTATATTCCAAGAAATAAACGGACAAAACATACTAATACCAATACAATATAACTCATAACTTTGGCTGTGATCAGGAAGATGTAATTAGAGAAAAATGGAAGAATAGTTAGAAGAAGGGAAAGAGGACATACCCAAGGGGACATAGAAGGCAACTAGAACTAACTTATAATTGCACCTAGCTGCCATTAGGATCCACTTCAATGCTCATGTAATTTCCGTAGATCCAAGACTCACTTATTTCTGACACAGCATATTAATCTAAAGACAAAAAGTGTAGGGGTTGATTAAAGACCTTCAAAACTCTCTCAAGATAATTTAATGGTAAACGAAGAAAAAAATATTCCAGTGAGACATTTTAAGAAAATATCAGCTAGAAGTATTTTATTTTTTTATGTTGAAATTGAGGCATGTCATACCTAGTCTTTTTTTCTCTGTAGTTGAAGTTTTGTGACATTCTATGAGCCAGAGCAAGTAGCAATATACAATTAGACTAGCCTCCTTTTGTGGGGGAGACTTTTGGTGGGACAAGAAGCATTATCTCTCCAGTATAAATGACAAAGAAAGTCTTCATGGGCATGCTCAGGCAAATGAAAAGCTACCTTTTAAGTGTCTATATTACAGGAAAAAAGACTCCAATAATTTATATTAACTACAAAAATGCCTCCAGAAGATTAGAATAATAGAAAAGCATTTATAATATCCAGGAGGGAAGAGCCATATAAATGGAACTGAGACTATTTCCTTGGGAAGTTTGTAGAGGAACACATTTTAAATAAACTTATGTCAAAAATATAATTTCTTATTCTATGTGAAAGTGTTTGAATAGCCAGTCATGGTTACAGAGAAACCATGTTTTGTATCTAGTGGTACAAATTAACATATGTATCATCTATAGAGCTTGAGGTCATAGGCTTCTAACACTTTCTTATTTTCTTATAGATTATGTATTCTTGATAGTAGTGATATATTTTTGTTTGAAATACAATTAAATTTCTGAATTTTGTATTTAATAAAATATTAAGGTTTATAAACAAACTGTTATCAGAAGGAACAGTAATTTTCCGTTAGGTATGTTTAATGAAAAATAGTATTTTCGGAGCCAACTGAGAGGATAATTCTTTCTGTCAACAGTGCTCCCAATTTTTTTTTTTATTTTCCTCTAACTCTCCTCATTTCCTGCTTCCCACACACCTCCATTTGTAGACAGGTACAAAGGTACTCAGGATTACATGTAGAAGTGTTCAATTAGGACTCCCTGTTTGAATGTACACTGACCCTGCCAATTTACTGTGTTTCAGATAAATATGAGTGTATGAAGCAGCAGAGGCTGCTAAGCATGCTGAAGAATGGACCCTTGTTCCTAAAGTCTTCCTCAGGACAGAGACACAAACAGCACCAGGTGAGGTCAACTATTTGTGAATGGAGAATGGGTGTATGAACTGTCTCTTTAAACTCTGCCAAAGACAACTAGTTAATATTACATTATTAAAAATGTAAAGGAAGTTTCATTCTACTAACAATACAAGTGCAGTAAAATACTTTATATGTTATAGTTGCTCCATAAATTTTGGGCTCCCTCTGTTGATCATTTTTTTACCATTAGAATATAGAGAAGACAATGAAGGGACTTCCACTTTGAGCTTATCTGAGCCACAGAGAGGAAAAAGGGGGTAAACAGAAATAATAGGAAAGTTTAGAAAAAAATGTATTGTTCTTTCATAATTAAATGTATTATGTATTTTTTAAACAAATAACTTTAGCTATTTTGAATCTATATCCCTTTCTTAAGGATGATAAAATACTTTAACATATTTGAACTCCTCACTGAATACCTCACTCCCTGCCTTATCTAACTGTCTTCATTTTTTTGTTTAGGAAATTTAATTCTACATTGTTTATGTAAGACAAATGGTTTTCTGATGACCCCAATATTTAATTACATTTAACAGTATTATTTGCTCATCACAAGTTTTGTTTTATTTTATTATTTCTTTAAAAATCTACTCATTTCTCTATATTTACAATTATTATTGCTAAAATTCATCCCTTAAATATTATTTTCGTGATGATCTGTGAAACATGAACTCTCTTATTCTTTGTCTAGGATTGCCTTAATTCCCCTTGTTCTTTGATGTTATTTAGGCTCGGCATAGAATTATAGGTTGCCAGCTTCTGTGCCTCAGCATTATTTTCTGAATATATTGTGGTTAATAAGTGTTTTGCAAACTTAATTTTCATATTTTGAAGATGATAATACACCTTTTTTATAATTTTTAAACAATGTGTGAAGTTTCTCTATAATATGTACTTGTCTCCAGTTCCATACTGTTCTACACAGAATGATCTATTGAAAATGCAATATAGTCAGTTACATTATGATATTGCTTAAAATCCTGCACCACCCCTAATATCTACAGGATAAAATTCAAATTTATCAGGAAAGCCGCACTGGTTCGTGCCAATCCCTACAGCCTTATCTCTGACCATTGTAGACCTCACACTTTATGTGCCAGACACACAAAAATACTTCTCATTCACTGAACATACCACGCTGTTTTTAGGTTCTGAGTGTTTATTTATTCTGTTCTCTCTACTAAAAGTATCTTCCTTCTCATTCTCAATTTTATTTTTAACTAATGAATTTTCCTTAATATTTAAGCCTTTATTGAAACCTTATCTCTTCCAAGAAGCTTGACCTAACTCCTCCAGTATGAGGTAACTGTGTTTCTTCTGTGCTCCCAAAATACTCCATTTATGTGAATGACTCTCCCAATGGATCTTAAGTTTCTTGGTATCAGGAGCTATGTCTTACACATTTCTAGCCCGTATCATGTATACTACTCTTCACTTAGAAGATGCTTAGTATATATTTGCCGAGTATTTAAAATAACTAAGGAAAAGAAGGTAGACAATATAATATGAATCTTACCGTAATTCCACGGACCCATATATACTGTATTAACATTTGAACTTCAACTACTATCCTCTCTTTCTAATTCACTTACTCTAGAATACTCACAAGAATCTAAATATTTGATAAGGTCAATAATTTAAAACTGGGAAAAGAAAACAAAATTTCCTCCCTCCTCAGTTCTTATAGAGAAAAGTAGTATGTGAACATACACATTGAAATTTATTTCTAGATAAAAAACATTTATTGTCTACAAAGAATTTAAAATGTCTAGTACTATTGAAAATCTCAAAACCAAACAATGTAAAGAAACTTCTTAGAAGATTTATACATTATTTTTTATTATTTTTTAAATTTCTGGATTTAAGACAAAATAACTTCACCAGATTCAAAATCTAGTTCTCATGCAAGTAGGTATGTGACTGAAATAAACTGGTAAGTGATACTTAATTGGTATAAAAAATTGGCATTGCTAATTTCAAATAAAATAGCCATGTTGAATGTTTATGAGCATTTTTGGCATTGTTTAGATGGGCACCAATGTATTCATGTTTTAAAGATCCAATAGGCATGGTCCTTACATTTCCATAATTAGGAAAATTAGCATTGATTCTGGTCACTGTAGAACATAAAATCCCTCTTTTTCATATCTATTTCATTTATTAATTTGTTTATTCACTATTTGGCAAATAATAACTGCCTACTAGGTCCTAAGTCAATGTTAGTCACTGTAAATACAATAGCAAGCCAAGGAGACCACAAGACTAATCCTGGGGTAGACAGCCTAAACACACAGGTAGATACGTCATTAAAATAGCATATAATGGTCTGAGGAGGAAAGTTAAGGGGTTATAAGAATGATTCTTCAACAAGGGTTTATTACCCCATGTAATATGGGCCTTGAGTTTCTATTTGGGTACATGGGATGCTGTCTTAGGACACTCCCACTTTCAACCTAGATCTCATCCCGAGATAAATCAAAGTCACATGGAGAAGCCATACGTGAGCACTCTGGTCAATAATGCCATGTGAGATCCTAGCCAACATCAACAGCCAGCCCTGTGAATAAGCCATCTTAGAAAAACAGCCCAACTAGGACTTCAACTTGCAGTCACAAAAAGTCCCCAAGCGAGAACTTCCCAGCTGAATCTAGTTAACCCAAAAAAGCATGAAAGATCTTAAGTAATTATAAGTCATCCTGCCAATTCTTCCCTAAAACATCGGTACATATTTTTTTTACATAGGAAAACAAATCTTAGACTAACGTTTATGTTGTGGCTATAAAATAGCTATTTGTTAACTCCCACTCATGACACTTACTTCTTAGAGAATCACCTCTCTTATGTTCTAATAAAAATAGTTTCCATTTGGTATTGAGACATTAAATAAACAGAGACTATTTCTTCCAATCATGAGAAGATTTTGTTCTCTCTAGGAGACAGAAGGGTTTTGTATGTCCTATCTCATGCCAATTTTATATATGTATACACAATTTTCATTAGCATTTTGATCATTCAAATATTAACTCATGCCAGTGCAGAAAAAGGAAAAATAATTAACCCTACCATAAATACTATCTTATTAAGATATAAGTATTAAAAATTGGCTGGGGTGTGGTGGCTCATGCCTGTAATCCCAGCACTTTGGGAGGCCGAGGCAGGCGGATCACAAGGTCAGGAGATCAAGACCATCCTAGGTAACATGGTGAAAGCCCGTCTCTACCAAAAATACAAAAAATAAAATAAAATAGCCAGGCGTGGTGGTGGGCGCCTGTAGACCCAGCTACTCGGGAGGCTGAGGTAGGAGAATGGCGTGAACCCAGGAGGCGGAGCTTGCAGTGGTCCAAGATGGTGCCACTGCACTCCAGCCTGGGCAACAGAGCAAGACTCCATCTCAAAAAAAAAAATTGGTATATGTTCCTTTACTTACATATATGCAATACTTTTTTACAAGGTGTTACAGTGTTTTGTAGCCTGCTTTATCCATCTTGAAATATGTCACGAAGTTTTATTATCCCATTTTTTTTACCTCTTCCGTAATATCATTTTCTTGCTGTAGAATTCTTGATTCAGCCAATTTATATTCTTAGATATTTAGTTACTTCCAAAGGTCCATATTTGTAATGTCTTGTTCTATACTGGTAAATAATCTTACATTTCTTATAGTATTATGTGAAACAACCATTTTTCTACATCTTCACAACAATTTCTGCAGTATTGTAAATTACTAATGTTTGACACCTCTTAATATGATTATTGCCCATTTTAATTTAAAGATTTCTCCATGTCCTTGGTCATCATTTCCATAGGAATGTCTTTATTGTCTGGATAATTTTTAAAGTTCTAAAAAATTGTAGCTTTATGTCATAGATTCTTCATTTTTTTCAGTGTTTCACATTGTTATCTGATTTTGGTTGCTTTTGACATACATAGTTGTTTAATTTAATTCTAAGTAGTCAAACATATTCATCCTTCACTTAGCCTTATTAATATCTTACCTGTAAAGCCAGTTTTAGTTATCTGAATTACAATTATTTTGATGGAACTGATGTTGATATAGAATATTATAAAAGTATTAACCTTATGTATCCAGGGAACAAAGATTTTCCATATGTTGAACAGAATCCTATCCCTTCATATCCAAAAAAATTCAAGTTTTTAATTTATAGTGTTATACAAATCCCCTTTTCAAGCCTTCATTAAAGTCTTGAAAAAATATACACATTCTATTTGTTGCTTGTCCTATTCACATTGAACACTGGTAAGTTATTCTTTATTTCTACATTTACTGCTATTATATCCTGTATTAATTAATCCCAAAATATGGATAATAGTCCTTGCCTTCACTTGCCAAATAGTATTTTAAAAGGCTGCTTATTTAAAGAAACATTGGTGAAATAGTACAGGGATATTTATTATTTGATATCATTTACACCATTGTTTATTGGTTTGTGTTATTTCTCTAGGAAATACTATGAGAGCTGTCTCCCTTCGGAGCCCATGGTTGACACAATATGATTAGAGAATCCTCCCTAAAGAGAGAAAAATCTGCGCCCTCCCTCCCTCTGGTTTTCCCTCTTTCTCCTATGTTCAGGGATTCACTCACACTTCCTGCTTTTAAAGAATGCTCAAGATTAGTTTATCTCTGAATCAAACCCTGAGAAGATTTTGCCCCATCCTCAATGAAGACTATTTACGCATAATATTAAAGGCATATTTACACCTTCAGTAGGCATTTTTGGTCGCAAGTAGCAGAAACAAAAATTTCAAACTAGGTTTGATAAAAAAAAAAGTAATGTATACTAAAGCTTATGTAACTATGGGAAAAGCAAAAATCTCTGGAACAATTGGACCTAGGGATTGGAACACTGCTAAGATTCTCACTCTACCTTCTCCTCCTTTCCCTACACAGGCAGATCCCCGTATTTCTCTACTTTCTAACATGTTGTCTGCGATTCTTTTTACTGTGGAGCAGCCCCCTATACATAGCAGCCATAAAGCTACCAGATCCTATGCTTCCCACATCAAACTTTAAGATTTCTAAAGCTCAATTTGAATCACCTCTCTACAGTTTTCAAATGACCATTTTGTTTCCACTTAGCAACCATATGCTTAGAAATATGAGGTAAACACTTTGATCCCTAAATAAACACACAGCAAATATTACACACACACACACACACACACACGCACACACACACACACACATTATACTTGAATCGAACAGAGGGAAATGTCTAAAAAATTCTAGGATTCAAAGCTTCCAACTCTTATTTTCTAGACATGTAAGCAACTTCTTCCTTTTTAAAGCTTCTTCAGAACTCTATTCCTGCTCAGCACGACTCTGTTAACTTTTTTGAGCCTAGATTCTCTGCATAGCATGTGCAAAGGGTATCATGGTATTACAGTACAAGAAGAGAGAACATATGCTAGTGGTTAAGATTATAGACTCTGGAGGCAGTCTGTCCTGGTACAAATCTTGGCTCTGTCACTTAAGAGCTTTGTGTCTTGGGCAATTATTGAATTTCTCTAGTCTCAGATGCCTCAGCTATAAAATGGAGATAATAACAGTACTTAACATATAGGGTTTTTTGACTCTTAAATAAACTAAAATATGTAAAGCACTTAGGAAATACCTTACACATTTTAAGCATTTAAAGAAAATAAATGTATTATTTTCAGTTATCAAATATTACAGGTATCAAAACAATATCAAAATTTTTTTCTGTACAATTTATATATTCCACACAGCAATACTTCAAAGTTGACTGTAATTATTACTTTGTTTTATTCCATTTGATTTTCCATTTGAAGCATAAACTTAACATATTTAGTAACAAATCTTTATTCCAGTATATAACTGAAATAGTTTCAGAGCCTGGTAAGCAAAGAATTTCTCATATATTCTTCCTTCACCTCCCACTCCCAACCAAACATAAAAATTTTCATAGGCTCAAAAATTACTTCCTTATGGGAAACCACTTAGCAATAATTTAAATCAGTGGTTTGCAAACCAGCTGTCTTGAGTTTTGATATCTTAAGTATCTCTGTATCTGATACCTAAAAATGACAAAAATTTTTAAAAGTAATTAGCCTTATCACCAAATATTAAGAATGTTTTGTATGACCCTGACCTAAACAATATGCTAAGAACAACATAGGAAGGTACTGTGGGGGAATATTAGAGTTTTTAGACCTTCAACTGGTTTCTATTCTCTAGTAGTATAACTTGTTTAAACTGAAGGGACTTATTACCTGACCACATTTAGCTAGACCAAAGACAATATCATACCTTTTTAAGGTCCACAAATAGTGATTTATTGAAGTTACATGTTTCAACCTCTTCTTGGCCTAGATAAGAAGCTGAAAGCCATGTCCAGCATCCTTCCTATTCTTCAATGAAATTAACTGATTTCGTGAATTTATAGAATGACTTATTTATCACTATTTAAATTTATTTGCAGAAAAGGGATTCTAATCCCTTATGCTTAAGAGGTATTCTAACATAGGAACAATTTTACAATTTATCTATTGGAAATGGTATACAAGCAAGTTCCCACAATTTTGCTTAGTCCAAAGCCTATGTCTCACTCTTGTCAACTTTCTGGTTTGCTCATCCAGAACCATCTATTAATATGCTGATTTCATGAGGCAAAGTAATACACATTTTCATTCAGGGTCCATCCAGGAAAGAGAAGCAATTTTTGGTCTTTCATAAAGAGATCTTGACACAGGGAATTGGTTACATTTGTGATGGAATAGCTGTAAAGTCCAACAGAGGATGGTGAGGCAATTCAGAGGTTAGCAACAGCCACTACACACCCCAGGGCTAGAAAAGCAAAAAAAGAAGTGATTATACAACCAGAAGACCTCTCACTAAACAATCTTACCTAGAACCCAAAGGGCCTGATAAATGTGGTTTCCCATGTTACAGACCAGAGCAGAGGAAAGGAAATGGATCTGGGAATAAATAGGCAGTCATCACTTACACAGGTAGTGTACAAATCGAAAGCTCTCTAGCACTAATCTGTGTGATGCTCAGACTGTTAGCATCAACACAACCCAAAAGCTTTTGAAAAGGTAACTTTATATGGCGCACCTAAACATACAAGTGCAGAATATCTGAGGGTTGTCTCAGGCATTTGTGTTTTAGCATTTACATCAAATTATCAGACTAGATTATGGTCAAATAAACTTCATTGTATCCTCGCTTTTACCTGACACTGTACCATTCTGGGATGATAATGGTTCACATAGTTTGGCATTTGCGAGAATCAAAACCGCCTATTAAAAACTTGTGCTAGGTTTACTAACTAGAATAAAACATATTGTTCTACTTTCACATTTCATCAAGAACACAGTAAAGACACCTACTGATTATAAGTGGGCAGTACCTTAGTTGTCTGTATTTCCTGAGAAGTCAGTTAAGGGTCGGAGTGAGTCACTGTAGTCAGCTCTGATTGGATGTGGTACTAATGATTCTAGACAGCTGGCATAACAAAGAAATATGTATGAGGAATCTGGACCTATCTCTGTACTGATGGTAGCAAAAAATAAGCTGCTTAGCAAACCTCTTTTTTCTTAGCCACAAGATACAATTCTTCCCTGTCACTTTAGAGAGCCAATTTTCTCTTGTCTTCTATCCGCTATGAATAGATTTGAGGAATACAATGTTGTTAGCTGAAATATTCTATTCAGTTTGACACAGTGAATTTGCTCTATTATTTTCTATCTTAACTTGCATTTGCTTACTCTTCCAAATCAGTTTCTCAACTTTCCACAGTCTAGGGAAGCTTTCTGCCTAGTATTTATTTTGTTCATTGAATCGTTTCATTAACTTCAATGCTTTGCACAGCTTTTTTGTTAGTTGCACCCATAATGACTTTGAATAGTAGTTTCAGTATTCCAGTGTGCTTTTAAAATTTCTATGGCTTGTATTGACTTTAATATCAACACAGACAATATAGCTTGGCAATTAGAAATTTCCTCTTTTGGCCGATCAAAATTTGTATAATTATAAAAATTGGAAATATGTCCAGTAGAAAATATTCAATAATTATGCTGTTAATCATCTCAAGTTTTGGTATCTTCATACTTGATTAAACTATTATATTTAATTTAGGAAACTACAATGAAACTGCAAAGGAAACTATACCTTAATATTTCTAGTTAATAAAAAAGGTCACATTACAAGAAATGAACAAGAGGGTGTGTTTTTTATAAAGTTATTATAACTTCACTGGTGATCAAACAAATGTTCTTTGCACAAATTTAAAATTCCAAAATAGCATATATGTTATACAGCTGACATGCAAACAAGGTCTTTGATGGGAAAAATAAAGCAAATACATAAATATTCTTACATGCATTCTTAAAATACCTAGTAAAAAACTGAATATATAAACTGGATTAGAAGATCCCCATGTTTAGTTGCTGGTTTTCAAGAAAAGAATGCCTAGTAGGAGGCATACCATTTAAGGTTGGAGACCCCATCCAGAAGATAATCTTGGAATGGTGTTTACAGATGTCAGCCTGGAGGTCTTAGAGGAGAAAGAGTATCACTGCGCAGAGAATCTGATTTGCACGTAGCAAGGCATCAGAAGGACTGCACAGGTCAAACTGTGGAAACAGGGAGAAAAAAAAGAGTACAAGCACAGTAACTAGACCTGACGCCACTGGAATCTAGGTAGGTAGCAATCATGTTCAGTGACTGATGAAAAAAAAAATTCAGACTTAGGGTGCTAAACATTATGTGCTGGATTCTCCTTTTAAGCATTTCTTGGTGATAGTATAAGGATGGAAGAAAACAACAACAAAGAAAAAAGGGAAAGTGTTGTAGAAACTAAGAAAGGACACATGGATAACACCATAGCGATGGCTGTAGAAGAAAATAAGACAAAGGGGTGGCTCTGTGGTATTACAAAGCTGGAAATTTCTCTTTAAAATGTGTTATATGTTTGTTATAGAATACTTTGCTCTGGTAAGAATTCACACCATTTTAGGAATCAGTTCTGAGACTTCCTTTTGCTAATGCTATCTGCATCAAAAATAGTTTGTAAATTTGCAGCTCACTATGGAAAATGTCTCCAGCTGGAAGAGATATAGTGATATTTCAAAATTGGCTAACCCCAGCCCATTTGTTTTGCAAAGATGTCTGTCAGTGAAATAAATTTTAATCTGTACCTTTTATGAACTATTGTCCTTTCAGTGCATAATACAAACTGTTCCATGTAGAAAAACCTCAATCAATTGTGTACACTTGAATTAAAGGGTGTGAAAAAATGTTTAATCTCCGGGATCCTCTTCGCATATGGGAGGTGACATTGACCTTGAGATCTTCAGAGCAGGTTTTCCTGTAAATTATCTGAATCTTCTCCCACCTAGCACAGGGCCTGGTGTTCAGTTGTAGCTGGCTCTCAATGAATTTAAGTTCCATGAATAATTCTCATTGTAGAAATATATTCATGTAATATTCACATTTCTCATTCTCTCTTCCTCCCTCGCCCTTCTATATTTGCTATATAATGGGGTCAAGAAAATGCTAATTGTATAATTATTAACTTACCAAGTCCTCTATGGATAGTTCAATAAATATTCCTATACATTGATTTTTTTCAAACATGAGTTTCTTTGTAACATGCATTCCTAGAAATGTAATTTTATAGATATTGCCAAATTATCTTCCAATGGGATTCTTCCAGTTTATGTTTTCATAAGGAATGTATGGTCATACTGTGATGTATTAAATTATAGTTTTAATCATTCACATAGGAGAAAATAGCATCCAAATGTGGTTATAGTTTGTGTGTATGTAGTTGTGATAAAGTTGAACACCTTTTCATATTTTAGAAGTTTTTTTAAATAAATCGTCTTATTCTTTGCCCACCTTATTTTTTTAATATTAACCTTTTCATGCTCAAATATAATAGTTTTATCTAAAGAAAATTATACCTTTGAAATGTGACTTGCAAATATTTTTTCCAATTTGACTTTTGACTTCTTTACAGTATTTTTTGCCACATAACTATTTTGTTTATGCATTAAAATATCTGATATAAGTTTTAAATTTAGAGCTTCACCATGTTGTATCTTGCCTACAGAGACTTTCTTTTTTTAATTTCAAAATATTTTGGGAAACAGGTGGTTTTTTGTTCTTTAGTATAAGTTCTGAATAAGTACTGAATAAGCTCTTTAGTAGTAAGGTGTAAGATTTTGGTGCACTAGTAACCCAAGGAGTGTACATCGTTCCCATTGTATAGTCTTTTATCCCTCACCCTGCTTCCACCCCTCTGCCTGAGTCCCCAAAGTCCTTATATCATCAGGGAAATGCAAATTAAAACCACAATGAGATACTACCTTACTCCTGCAAGAATGGCCATAATGGGAGAGTAAAAAATAATAAATGTTGGCGTGGATGTGGTGAAAAGCCAACACTTTACACTAGTGGTGGAAATATAAGCTGGTATAAACACTGTCAAAAACAGTATGGAGATTCCTGAAAAAACTAAAGGTTGAACCACCATTTAACCCAGCAATATTACTACTGGGTATCTACCTAAAGGAAAAAACATTCTCATGCCTTTGCGTTCTCATGGCTTAGCTCCAACTTATAAGTGGGAGCATATGATATTTGATTTTCCAATTCTGAGTCATTTCACTTAGAATAATAATCTTCAACTCCATCATTGTTGCTGCAAATGCCATTATATCATTTTTTTATGACTGAGTGGTATTCCATGCTGTAGATATACCACATTTTCTTTATCTACTCATTGGTTAATGGGCATTTAGGCTGGTTCCATATTTTTGCAATCGCAAATTGTGCTGCTATAAACAGGCATGTGCAAGTGCCTTTTTCATATGACTTCTTTTCCTTTAGGTAAATACTCAGTAGTAGGAGATCAAATGGTAGTTCTAATTCTAATTCTTTAAGGAAACGCCATACTGTTTTAAATAGTGGTTGTAGTAGCTGATATTCCCACCAACAGTGTAAAAGTGTTCCCTTTTTACCACATCCATGCCAACTTCTATTATTTTTTATTTTCTCCTTATAGTCATTTTTGCAGGAGTAAAGTAGTATATCATTGTGATTTTAACTTACATTTCCCTGATAATTAGTGATGTTTGAGCATTTTTTCCTATGAGTTTTGGCCATTTGTATATCTTCTTTTGAGAATTGTCTATTCATGTCCTTTGTCCACTTTTTGATGAAATTATTATTTTTTTCTTGCTGATTTGTTTGAGCTCCTTGTAGATTGTTCATATTAGTCCTTTGTTGGATGCACAGTTTGCAAATATCTACTCCCATTCTGTGGGTTGTCTGTTTACTCTGCTGATTATTTATTTTGCTATGCAGAAGCTTTTTAGTTTAATTAGATTCCATCTATTTATTTTTGTTTTTTGTTGCATTTGCTTTTGGGTTCTTGGTCATGAAGTCTTTGCCTAAGCCAATGTCTAGAAGAGTTTTTGCAATGCTATCTTTTAGAATTTTTATGGTTTCAGATCTTAGATTGAAGCCTTTGGTCCATCTTGAGTTGATTTTTGTATAACATGAGAGAAGGTGATACAATTTTGTCCTTCTACATGTGACTTGCACCTGTAGAAGAACAAAGAATTATCCCAGCACCATTTGTTGAATAGGGTGTCCTTTCCTGACTTTATCTTTTAGTATGCTTTGTCAAAGATCAGTTGGCTGTATTTGGCTTTATTTCGGGGTTCTCTACCACATAACAGAGTTGGTCTATGTGCCCATTTTTATACCATTTGTCTACATGCCTATTTTTATACCAGTGCCATGCTGTTTTGGTAACTATAGCCTTGTAGTATAGTTTGAAGTCAGATAATGTGTTGCCTCCAGATTTGTTCTTTTTACTTAGCATTGCTTTGACTATGTGGGCTTTTGTTTTTTGTTCCATATAAATTTTAGAAATACTTTTTCTAGTTCTATGAAGAATAATGATGGTACTTTGATGGGAATTGCATTGGAGCTGTAGATTGCTTTTGGCAGTATGGTCATTTTCACAATATTGATTCTACCCATCCATGAGCATGGGAGATGTTTCCATTTCTTTGTGTCATCAGTGATTTCTTTCAGCAGTGTTTTGTAGTTTTCCTTGTAGAGATCTTTCACCTCCTTGGTTAGATATATTCCTAGGTATTTTATTTTACTCTTATAGCTGTTTTAAAAGGGATTGAGTTCATGATTTGTTTCTTAACTTGGTCATCGTGGGTGTATAGCAGTGCTAGTAATTTGTGTACATTTATTTTGTATCCTGAAACTTTACTGAATTCATTTATCAGATCAGGCACCTTTTTGGATGAGATGTTAGGGTTTTTTAGGTATAAGATTATATCATCAGAGAACAGCAGCAGTATGACTTCCTCTTTCTTAAGGAACCAGCTTTTTGTTTCATGTATCTTTGGTATTTTTTGTTTCAATTTCATTTAGTTCTGCCCTGATCTTTGTTATTTCTTTTCTTCTACTGGGTTTGGGTTTGTTTTTTTATTTCTTGTTTCTCTAATTCCATGAGGTGTGAAGTTAGATTGTCTATTTGTGCTCTTTCAGACTTTGTGATATAGATATTTAATGCTGTGAACTTTCCTCTTGGTAGCACTTTTGCCATATCCCAGGGGTTTTGATAAGTTGGTTCACAGTTATTGTTCAGCTCAAAGACTTTAATTTTCTCTCTTGATTTCATTGTTGACCCAAAGATCATTCAAGAGCAGATTATTCAATTTTCACATATTTCTAAAGTTTTAAGGATTCTTTTTGGAGTTAATTTTTGATTTTATTCCACTTTGGTCTGAGAGGGCACTTGATATAATTTCTGCTTTCTTACATTCATTGAGATTTTTTTGTGACTGATCATATGGTCTATCTTGAAGAATGTTCTATGTGCTGACCAAAGAAGGTACATTCTGCATTTGTTGGGTAGAATATTCTGTAAGTATCTGTTAAGTCCATTTGTTCTAGGGTATAGTTTAAATGTATTGTTTCTTTGTTGACTTTATGTCTTGATGACCTGTCTAGTGCTGTCGGTGGAGGACTGAAGTGCCACACAATTATTGTGCTGTGTCTATCTCATTTCTTAGGTCTGGTAATAATTGTTTTATAAATTTAGGAGCTCCAGTGTTAGACACATACATATTTAGGTTTGTGATATTTTCCTGTTGGACTAATCCTTTTATTGTTATATAATGTACCACTTTGTCTTTTTTTTTCTATTGTTGCTTTAAAGTTTGTTTTGTCTTGTATAAGACTAGCTACTCCTGCTAACTCTTGGTTTCCATTTGCATGGAATATCACTTTCGACCCCTTTGCCTTAAGTTTATGAAAGTCCTTACGTATTAGGTGAGTCTCTTGAAGATACCAGACACTTGGTTGGTGAATTTTAATCCATTCTGCCATTCTGTATCATTTAAGTTGAGCATTTAGGGCATTTACTGTCAATATTAGTATTGACATGTGAGGTACTGTTCTACTCCGTTCTTGCCTTAATACCCTTTTAAAAATAATTGTATTGTTTTATAGGCCCTGTGAGATTTATTTTTGCACAGGTTCTATTTTGGTGTATTTTGAGATTTTGTTTCAAGATTTAGAGCTCCTTTTAGCATTTCTCGTAGTGCTGGTTTGACAGTGGCAAATTCTCTCAGCATTTGTTTGTCTGAAAAAAAAAAAAAACTCTATCTTCCCTTTATTTATGTAGCTTAGTTTTGCTGGATACAAAATTCTTGGCTGATAATTATTTTGTTTCACAAGGATAAATATGAGACCCCAATACCTTCTAGCTTGTAAGATTTCGCTGAGAAATCTGCTGTTAATCTGATACGTTTTCCTTTATAGGCTATCTGATGTTTTTGCCTCACAGCTCTTAAGATTCTTTCCTTTGTCTTGACTTTAGATAATTTGATGACTATGTGCCTAGGTGATGATCTTTTTTTGTGATGAATTTTCCAGGTGTTCTTTGAACTTTTCGTATTTGGATGTCTAGATATCTAGCAAGGTCAAGAAAGTTTCCCACAATTATTCCATCAAATAGGGTTTCCAAACTTTTATTAGATTTCTCTTCTTCCTCAGTAACACCAATTATTTTTATGTTTGGCTGTTTAACATAATCCCAGATTTCTAGGAGGCTTCATTTTTTTTAATTTTTTTCTTTGTCTGATTGGGTTATTTGAAAGCCTTGTCTTCAAGCTCTGAAGTTCTTTCTTCTATTTGTTCTAGTCAATTCTTGACACTTTTCACTGCATTTTGTATTTCTGTAAGTGTGTCTTTCATTTCTAGAAGTGTGATTTTTTTCTCCTTATGATATCTATTTCTCTGGAGAACTTTTCATCCATATCCTATATATTTTTTTAATTTCTTTAAGTTGTTTTTCACCTTTCTCTGGTATCTCCTTGAGTAGCTTAATAATCAGCCTTCTGAATTCTTTTTCTGGCAATTCAGAGATTTCTTTTTGGTTTGGATCCATTGCCGGGAGCTGGTGTGATCTTTTGGAGGTGTTATAGAATCCTTTTTCATCATAATATTAGAATTACTTTTCTGGTTCATTCTCATCTGGGTAGACTATTTCAGTGGAGAGGTCTGAAACTCAAAGCCTGCTGTTCAGATGCTCTCATCCCATGGGCTGATTCCTTGATGTGGGGTTCTTCCCCTTTCTTTAGGGAAGGGGCATCCTGAGAGCTGAATGGTAGTGATTGTCGATTGTTGTATCTCTTCTGGGTCTAGCCACCCAATGCTGCTACCAGGCTACAGGCTGCTGTGGGAGAATGTCTGCAAAGAGTCTTTTGATGTGACCTTTGTTCAGGTCTTCCAGCCATGGATATCAGCACTTGCTCTGGTGGAGGTGGCAGGGGAGCGGGTAGACTCTGTGACAGTCCTTGGTTGTAGGTATGTTTAGTGTGCTGGTTTTCTTGAATACTGGTTGTGCTAGCAGTGAAGCTGTCACATGGAAACACTCAGGACCTCTGGTTAGCCAGGATGTTGCAGCCAGTGGAATTAGGTATTGTCTTCTCCTTCCTGAGATCATGGATATTCTATCATGGGTTGCTGTAAAGGCCTGCATTGGTTGGCTTCCAGCCAGGAAGTTGCATTTGCAAGAGAGCACTAGCTGTGGTAGTAGTGGCGGGAGTTGGGGGGATAATGCCAAGCTTGCCCTAAGTTGCCCAGGGTAAGTATTTTGGTTTATCAGGTGATAGGTTGGGACTTAAAGCCCCCAAAAGCTTATATGTTTGCATTCGGCTACCAGGGCAGGTAGAGAAATACCATCAGGTAGGGGCAGGGTTAGGCTGGTCTGGACTCAGACTTTTTTGTGGTGGGGTTTTCTGGTTTGCAAAGTCACTATGAGGGATGTGGGAGGTGGTTCTCGAGCCAATTGGGTTATGTTCAAGAGAGGATCTTGGCTGCCTCTGCTGTGTCATATAGTTCACCAGGGAATGGGGAGAGAGCTGGTAGCAAGAGGCCTCACCCAGTTCTCACACAGCTGGGGAGTGTCCTGCTCAGACCTTGCCCCAGGCTGTGAGCTTCCCTGCTGAGAAACCAAACATGGCTTACGGACCTCACCCCTCCCCATCTGGTCACTCCATTAGTGGTGGCTCCTGTGCTCGTCTCTGCAGCAGCTTCTGCTCATCTCCTGGACTCTGCTCAGGAAAATTTGTGTCCAGTCGAAACTCCTACCAATTTCAGTTGGAAGCTTTCTTTATCCCACAACCCCTCCCCAATTCCACTTGCTGCCTTCCCTGAGGGCCCCTGTGAGATATAGTCAGGACTGGCCTCCCTGGGTTCAAACTGAAGACTGGGAGTGCCTGCAACACTCTTCCTGCTGCTGCTTCTACTTTTATGTTTCATGTGACTCCCTAAATTTGTTTCAGTTTTAGGTAAAGTTAAATCCTTCTCCTGTGATCTGGATTTTCAGATTTCCCAGTGGGAATGTGGGTTCAGAAGCAGATTTTCCCCCTCTCAAACCATGGGAACTCACAGTTTTTGCCTGTTTTGTGGATTTTTCAGTGGCATGTCACTTCTTTCAAAGGATCTGTGAATTTTTTTTTTAGTTTTCATGGTACATTCCTGTGATAGCTGTTGGAGAATATCATGGTGTGAGTCTCCACATGCTGTTCTGTCTGTCCAAGTGGAAGCTGTATGTTAGCCATGTCTCCTATCCACCGTCATGTCTCTCTTCCCTGTTTGCCTACAAACACTTTCACAAGAGAAACATTAGATATAAGTAAATCCATCAATTCAGAAACTCTAAAATTTTGAAAATTATATCAGTAAATGGAGTGTTAAATATGTATCTTTTTGATGAAATAACTAATCATCACAACAGTTAAGAAACATGAATGATATGGTTTGGTTGTGTCCCTATCCAAATTTCACCTTGAATTCCCAGGTGTTGTGGGAGGGACTCAGTGGGAGGTAATTGAATCATGGCGGCAGGTCTTTTCCATGCTGTAATAATGAATAGGTCTCATGAGATCTGATGGTTTTAAAAATGGGAGTTTTTCAGCACGAGCTTTCTTCTCTTGTCTGCCACCATATGAGATACGCCTTTAACCTTCTGCCATGATTGTGAGGCCTCCCCAGCCAGTTGGAACTGTAAGTCCATTAAACTTACTTCTTTTGTAAAGTGCCCGGTCTTGGGTATGTCTTTATCAGCAGCATGAAAATGGACCAATACAATGGATAAATATACTCAATTATTTTTCTAGGTCAGCATTTCTCAAAGTTTAATAGAACTCCAGTTGGTCAGTATATAAATAAATACACCGTTAAAAAACCCACTATGGTTGCATAAATTTAGATTATGCTGAATTATACAGAGATTCGGTTTTCTATTGTATCACTTTTAAAGTTTTAAATAAGATTATGTAAGCAACTTATATGTGTTTGTGTTAGTTTTAGGTTCCAAGGTTCCACCCACCCTCTCTCTCTCAAAGCAGAGTCTAAGTCAAGGGTTCCAGCTGAAAGTGATTTATTTGCTAAGTGATCCCAGGAAGGAAAAAAAAAAAAAAAAGGAAAAAGAAAGAAAAAAAAAGTGGGTAAGTGACACACAAATTAAAACAAATTACAGAATATAATAGTGGGAGAGTTATCACGGTGAGCAATTTAGGCTCGATCCCACTGTGGATCTCTGTAGATTGGGCAGAATACCAAAGAGTTGTCCCACATAGAGATGAGAAACCCGAGGGATTTATTCATCAGCCTCTATCCATCATTAATAGAAAGCTGTTCCCAGTGATGTTAACTGCCTGGCACTTCCATAGAAAACTGCTGGCATGATTAGGAATGATGAATGCTAGGAGGATTTGGAGAGAGCACCAACAGCCTCTAATAGATCTGCCATTTTTTAAGTAAATTTACCCAAGAGCTTGTGGAGAGAGAAGAAAAGCCTCCACACATGTCCAACTCTCTGTCTGCTTTCTTCCCTCTAAGGATGGATTGCTATCTTCCTGGCCAATTTGCAAAATATAAAAAGTGCTACATTTGTGAGTAGACAGAATAGTGTGCTTGCAAAAATTGTGTTTTTGTTTACAGTTGTCTTTGGGATTCTCTTTCATCTTTCCTGCAGGTCCAACCCCAGGAACAGCTTAACCATGCTGACCTCTCTCTCTTTTTAAGCATTCTTAATGATTGCTTTAAGTTCTTACACCAAGCATCTGATTATAGGTGATAAGTTCTAAGATTTAGATATTGGCCTCGAGAAAACTGAGATGCTTCATATTATGTGCTGATTTGGACAGGCCATAATACCAAGCTATTTAATTTAACACTAATCTACATGTTACTGTGAAGGTATTCTGTAGATGTAGGTAACAGCTACAACCAGTTAACTTTAAGAAAAGGACATTACACTCAATAATGTGTGTAGGGCTCATTCATTCAGTTAAAGGCCATAAAGGCAAAAACTGAGGCTTCTTGGAGAAGAAGAAATTCTGCCTCAAAATTGAAATATTAACTCCTGTATTTCTGCCCTGAACACCCACACAAACACAGAGAGTCATTTTTTGCTTAACTCTAAGTATTTGTTCTAAGAAATATGTCTTTAGGTGTTTTCATCATTGTGCATACATCTTAGAGTATACTTACACAAACTTAAATGTTATTGCCTGCTACACATCTAGGCTATGTGGTAGAGACTATTGCTTCTGAGCTACAAACCTGTACAACATGTTGCTGTACTTTACTAAATATTTTATGCAGTTATAATACAACGGTATTTGTGTATCCAAATCTGTCTAAACATAGACAAGAGGTAGTAAAAATACAATATAAAAGATAAAAAATTGTACACCTGTAAAGGGCCCTTTTCAGGCATGGAGCTTTCTGGATGTCAGTGAGAGAGAAGTGAGTAAATATGAAGACTTAGGACATTACACTTTTTTAATGACTGGTAATGCAGTAGGTTTATTTACACGAGCATCACCACAAACATGCAAGTAATGAATTTTGCTATAACTTTAAATGGCTATGATGTCACTAGACAAAATGAATTTTTCAGCTCCATTATAATCTTATGGAACCACTGCAATATAGGTGGTCTTTCATTGACCAAAATGTCACATATAGCACATGGCTGTGTGTGTGTGTGTGTGTGTGTGTGTGTGTGTGCATATATATACATATACATATATGTGTGTGTGTGTGCACATTTTTTTCTCCTGTTGGTTTTTTTTTGGCAGAATCATGACATACATAAGGAGATAGTAGACCCTAACTGATCTTTCAGATGAAGGAATTTGTTCAGATCCAGTATTACCAGAGCCTTGAAGTTGAGTATCAGGGTATGGGCCCATCTAAAAATAAGACAGTATTTTCTCCCATTATGTTATTGGACCTTTTTTGTGTGTCTCACTCAGAAATTTTACAGAAAAAGAAGCAAATGTCTGATGAGATTAAGGTAGTCTTTGGATATTGTATTAGTCCATTTTCACACTGCTGATATAAACACACCCAAGACTGGGAAGAAAAAGAGGTTTAATGGACTTACAGTTCCACATGGCTCAGGAGGCCTCACAATCATAGTGGAAGGCAAGGAGGAGCAAGTCACATCTTATGTGAATGGCGGCAGGCAAAGAGAGAGAGCTTGTGCAGGGAAATTCCCGTTTTTAAAACCATCAGGTCTCAAAGGACTTATTCACTTTCATGAGAACAACATGGAAAGACCTGATCCATGATTCAATTACCTCCCACTGGGTTCCTCCCATGACACATGGGAATTGTGTGAGTTACAATTCAAGATGAGATTTGGGTGGGGACACAGCCAAACCATATCATTTCACTCCTGGCCCCTCCCAAATCTCATGTCATCCTATTTCAAAACCGGTCATGCCTTCCCACATTCCCCCAAAGTCTCAACTCATTTCAGCATTAACCCCAGAGTTGACAGTCCAAAGATTCATCTCAGACAAATAAGTCCATTCCACTTATGAGCCTGTAAAATCAAAAGCAAGTGAATTACTTCCTAGATACAGTGGGGGTACAGGTATTTGGTAAATACGGCTATTCCAAATGGGAGAAATTGGCCAAACAAAGGGGCTACAGGGTTTCACACAAGTCAAAAATCCAGCAGGGCAGTCAAATCTTAAAACTCCAAAATGATCTCCTTTGACTCCATGTCTCACATCTGCTCATGCTGATGCAAGCAGTGGCTTCCCATGGTCGTGACAGCTCTGCTCCTATGGCTTTGCAGGATATAATCCCCCTCTTCTGCCTCATTTCATGAGCTGGCACTGAGTATCTGAAGGTTTTTCAGGTGCACAGTGAGAGATCTCAGTGGATCTACCATTCTAGGATCTGGAGGATGGCAGCCCTCTTCTCGCAGCTTCACTAGGTGGTGCCCCAGTAGGGACTCTGTGTAGGGGCTCCAACCCCACATTTCCCTTCTGCGCTGCCCTAGCAGAGATTCTCCATCAGGGCCCCAACCCTGCAGCAAACTTCTGCCTGGATATCCAGGCGTTTCCATACATCTTCTGAAATCTAGGTGGAGGTCCCCGAACCCCAATTCTTGCCTTCTCTGCATTCGCAGGCTCAACACCATGTGAAAGCTGCCAAGGTTTGGGACTTGCACCCTCTGAAGCCACAGCCCAAGCTCTACATTGGCCTCTTTCAGCCATGGCTAGAGTGGCTGGGACTCAGGGCACCAACTGCCTAGGCTGCACACAGCACAGGGACCTTTGTCCTGGCCCACAAAACCACATTTTCCTCCTAGGTCTCTGGGCCTGTGATGAGAGGGGCTGCCATGAAGACCTCTGACATGCTCTGGAGACATTTTCCCCATTGTCTTGGGGATTAACATTTGCCTACTCATTATTTATGCAAATTTCTGCAGCTGGCTTGGATTTCTCCTCAGAAAATGGGATTTTCTTTTCTATCACATTGTCAGGCTGCAAATTTTCCAAACTTTTATGCTCTACTACCCTTATAAAACTGAATGTGTTTAATAGCACACCAGTCACCTCTTGAATGCTTTGCTGTTAGAAATTTCTTCCACCAGATACCTAAATCATCTCTCTCAAGTTCAGAGTTCCACAAATCTCTAGACTAGGGACAAAACACCACCAGTCTCTTAGCTAAAATATAATAAAAGTCGCCTTTGCTCCAGTTTTAAACAATTTCCTCATTTCCATCTGAGGCCTCCTCAGCCTGAATTTTAATGTCCATATCACTATCAACATTTTGGGCAAAATCATTCAACAAGTCTCTAGGAAGATCCAAATTTTGTCACATTTTCCTGTCTTCTGAGCCCTTCAACTTTCCCAACCACTTCCTGTTACCCAGTTCTAAAGTCACTTCCACTTTTTTGGGTATCTTTTCAGCAGCACCCTACTCTACTGGTACCAATTTACTGTATTAGTCTGTTTTCATGCTGCTAATAAAGACGTACCCAAGACTGGGAAGGAAAAGAGTTTTAGTGAACTTAAGTCACTGGGATTTTCAGACTGTGGGTTGCCACATCACCTATTGTGTTCTGACTTTTGCATTTGTGAAAACAACACACTGAGACTCATGGTCTGAAGGCATAATATAGGCATAAATAGCCAAACAATCATTAAATGTAGGTGACCTATATGATAATGAATTAACCCATCTGATATCCAATGTTCCTATTTGTAATATACCTGAAATACATGTTATTAGGTTGGTGCAATTACTTTTACACCTTGTGGCTGGGGAGGTCTCACAGTCATGGTGGAAGGCTAGAGGGAGCAAGTCACATACTACATGGATGGGGGCAGGCAAAGAGAGAGAGCTTGTGCATGGAAACTCCCATTTTTAAAACTATCAGATTTCATGAGACTTATTCACTATCAGGAGGACAGCATGGGAAAAATCCACCCCCATGATTCAATTATCTCCCACTGACTTTCTCCCACAACACGTGGGAATTGTGGCAGTTACAATTCAAAATGAGATTTGGGTGGGAACACAGCCAAACCCTAACAGACATCAAGTCAAATACCATACAATTTTACCAAAATACATTTTTACTCGTAGTTGACTCATGATTCTTAGAATAGTTTGAGAAAGTTTGTCTTTTATATATGGCCCTCTCTTTAATTCTACCACTTCAGCAATAGAACAAATCAACCAGTATTTCTGCCCCAGCTTTCTAGAACACATTTACTCCAATTAATTCCTTTGAGCATAAACAGAGTTTATATTAAATTAGTGCAAAAGTAATTGTGGTTTTGCCATTACTTTTAATGGTGGAAACTGCAATTAGTTTTGCACCAACCTATATTTCAGGTATATTACAAATAGGAAAACAAGTATCAGTTGGGTTAATTCTTTATCGTATGGGTTACCAACATTTAATGATTATTTGGCTATTTATGCCTATATTATGCCTTCAGACCATGAGTCCCAGTTTGTTGTTTTCACAAATGCAAAAGTCAGAACACAATAGATTATAATGTGGCAGCCCATAGTCAGAAAATCCCAGTGACTTAACAAGAATTAATTCTTCACTTGTCTTTTCTGAGCTTGAGATTCTTTCCAGGAACACCATCCTCCACATGGCTCCTCAGAATTCTAGGTTGATGGAGGATCCACAGCCTGCTGCTGCACTATCTACAATATGTGATATCTTCAGCAATGCAACAGGAAAAGAAACATTGCAGGGTCTCAAGCCATTGACTACGTGCTTTGTTAAGGAAATGATGCATATTACTTCTGCTCAAAATACATTTGCTAGAGAAGTTACATTTCTACGTATTTTTTTAAAGAATTTGGAAATGTAATCTCATCCTTTACTTAGAATAAAAGAATTGGATGAGCAAAAATATTAGACGTCTCTATCTCAAGCTATAAGACTTTAAATTAAAGCTCCTTGCAGAATTCACAATACACAGAGAGCCCAGGAATTATTCCACATTGCCTAAATTACAAAGTTTGAGTTACTAAATGCTTTGTGTTTTGCATTATTAAAAATCTAACTTTGCACTGATGAATATAGTATTCTCTGTATCTGAAAGATATGATATGCAACAATTTTTGGAGTGATGGTGGGCAATATAAGGAAAACAACAAAAAAAGCAACAACAAAACATACACATATCATTTATATAAAATTTCCTGTATATTATTTTAATATCTAATGATAAAAACTATTTACTTTAAGACATCTGTAAATGTTAGGAAAATAAACAAAACTCTAACTTTTGCCATCTATGCATGATACACAATATTAAAGAATGTGTTAACATATCTATGCAATGTCAGTTCATGGTAATTCTACAGGGCCTTTTCTTTTCCCAAGGTAGTTTCCTCCAGAGAGAAGACCTTGCAGCTGCTGCATTTGTTCCTGCTGAATGAGAATGTCATTATATTCGTAGTAACAGATGTTGCACCCGGTGGTTCATCTTTTACATTTAGGAAACTTTTACCCCAAAACAGGCAGTTTTATGAAACATCAATAATTTTACAAAATAAATGTTCATCCCATAAACTCTTTTCTTAAAAAAACATAAACATGCTTTTATTCCACAAACCTAATGTGATTATTATTGTAAGTTGGCCATAATTTCAAAACTTTAAAATTTCACTACCTGAAAATGAATGAGCATTTTCTTCAAATACTCATTACTTACTTCAAATCTGGAATTATTTGCATGTAGCTTTTTTTCTTTTAATTAAGTATAACTTGATCTTGAATTCTAATAGTAGTTAAACCGAGGGTTAACCATATTTTTATATTTGGTTGTTATGTTCCTGAGTGTGACAGGTGCTCAAACTTACTTTCACTAAACCTTCAAAAAGAGAGGAAAGCTGAAATACATTGATCAAAATTAATCTTGTCACATGAAATTGTATTAGCTGTCTGAAATCCTTGATGAACTTTTAGGGAAAGTCAAAATGAAAATAACTCAGAGCCTGAAGACCACTCTATATACAATTTACATTCACTATACCTCTTTAAGCAAGTATTTACTGGGCATCCACCGTGTGCCTTGTGCCTTATCCTATGCTCAGTTCTGGGTATAGAATGGTGTTGAAGATCAGCTTCAGTGGAAAGCACAGTCTGAAATGGAGTTAGCCTTCTGAGAGGCAAAGGGGCTTGACCTTATTATGCACTGGCCAGTCACTGGATGCAGCAGCCCCTAAAAAGAAGGCATGACTTTGAGGAAGGTAGCCAGCCAACCTCTAGAAGCTAGGGATATATGTGCTTCAGTCCTAGAGCTGAGAACTGATCAACACACAGTCTATGCAATCCCTTCTATCAGAGAGTGTAAGCATAATTAGATAATATATATTACACACAAGCTTCCTTGTGGTCCTGTTATTGATTTTTAATTCCTTTTAATGAAGTAACTGGTAAAATTCCTGAAAGATAAGTCTTAGATCTGGTCTGATTTGATTCACCTTCTCATATTTATTCCATTGTTAGGTAAGTATGAGTAGTAACTTCACATATTAATTCTGAAAAAATATGAATTCAGCTATGGCCTTAACACATTTTCTTCAATAGAAAAGTAATGTGCTACTATATTTATTGCATCTTATTGGGGTACAGGAAAATTTATGTGCATAATAGAGTATTCATAAATTTTTTGAAATGAGGAGTAAGTAAGATTATGATGTTCCATTTAGAAGCATGTTAATAAAAATGATTTAAATATAGTGTCATAAAGAATGGTATTACACAAAGTTATCTGAAGCAGGCACTTGCTATTAATTTAAGGAGAATCATGTGGATATTCCTACAACAGTTACTACATGTAATTTTAAATGACCGTTTAACCTTTTTATGGATTCAACTACTTTTGGTCCAGAATGAGATTAAGAGTTGTTCAAATATGATCTAAATAGAGATGTTTAAAACTACTTGTAACTGCATGTGATTCTGCATTTATCTTACAAAAAGTCACCCTTCAGGGGCCCTGACCTCCAGGATATGTTTTGCATGCTCAAAGGAACAAGAGATAATAGAGGTTTTAATGCAGCTATTTGGAAACTAACAGAGCATTTTAGACCTCAGAAACAAATGTTCCCTCTGAGATACATATGCCCATGGAGATGAATGAAGAGCATGGTTAGCCTGTTGAATTTTTGGTTAACTGCCTGACTTGCTAGTCTCATCACATGATTTAAGGCATAAAAATTAGACCCTGCTATAGAGTCGAATATATACCAGGTTTATTTTCTGGGGCTAGCCCATGAGGAGATTAGCAGCCTAGGATTTTATTTCATTGGGGGTATGTAAGTTATTAGACCATGAAGGTAGTATACTAGCAAGATAGATGTCCTCCTTTTATGTCAAGCAAATCTAGAAGCAAGAACGCCAAAAGGCTTAGAAAAATTCGATCAGCAATGTGCAGATATTGAAGCACATTTTCTCAGACCTCTGCTATGATAACTCTGGCAGTGTGTTCAGGGGTACTTGGCACTCAGAAAAGCAAAGTCACTCTTGCATCTGCAATATCTATTGACATCAGGACATACTCACGTTATGCACCAAATATTTAATATAAATAAAATGAGTAGATGCCATTGAAATGGAGTCACTTTCACAAAGTCTGATTTGAATCTGAATTTAGAACATTCCTCTACAGCATAAAATACTTATGGTTCTAAACAGTGACAGAAAATAAAACATTTTGAATAATATTTCATGTGCTCTTCAAAGAAACTTCAAATAAATTAGCTTATAATATGTAGAGCACACCAAAATGAACTAGATTAGTTGTATCTAGAGATGGAGGAGCCCTATATAAATGAAACAAATACAACTTTCATAGCAAAATCTACAACAAATAGATAACACCTGTTGAGCAACTGTAAGTTAGAGAAAGTTATTGGAGAGCTCAACTGTTTTGCTATTAACTCTGTAAAAAAAGTATTTTCAATTAAGTTATACATTTTAAGACTATGCCATTTTTACTTATCTGGATGCTGTGTGCCTGGCTTTTTCTTTTGGGCTTTTGGCTAATTGTATCAAGAGAAAAGAGCTGTGATCACCCAAGATGAGTGTAGAAAAACAGGCAAAGCATTTCCAAAGATTTAGGGAAGAAAAGAGGGCATGGTATAGCAGCAGCATGAGTGAAACCACCACAGTGTTTCCATACATCAGCAAATGGATGGAGAGTCCCTGACTTTAACCTGTTTCATTTTGAAGGCAGCTCTGAGAGCACTGTCCACTGGCTATACTCATATCTCTTTCTAATGAGCATCCTCAGAAAAGTAGGTATATAACTATACCTAATCTCTGAGAGTAATAATTGTACCTATAAAAAGGACTCTTCATGCCATCTGGATATCACATACATATATAAATATTTTTGTAAAAATTAACTTGCCTGTAATCCCAGCACTTTGGGAGGCTGAGGCGGGCAGATCACGAGGTCAGGAGTTCGAGACCAGCCCGGCCAATATGGTGAAACCCTCTCTCTACTAAAAATACAAAAATTAGCGGCATGTGGTGGTGCACACCTGTAGTCCCAGTTACTCGGGAGGCTGAGGCAGAAGAATCACTTGAACCTGGGAGGCAGAGGTTGCAGTGAGCTGAGATTGTGCCATTGCACTCCAGCCTGGGCGACAAAGCAAGACTAAATAAATAAATATATAAAAAATAAAATAACTTTAGTAGTCTGTCCAGTGAGTAGGTTAAAACAACACATTACAAAAAGAGTAGGTTACTGGCATAAAAACAGACATAGAACAGTGGAATAGAATAGAAAGCCTGTTAATAAACCCAAGGATATATGGTCAGCTAATTTTTCACAAGGTCACCAAGACACAATAAAGAAATAATAGTCTTTTCAGTAGATGGTATTGGAAAAACTGGATGTTCACATGTAAAAGAAAAAATTTAATTATTACCTTACACTATACACAAAAATCTACTCAAAATAGATTAAAGACGTAAACACAATAACTAAAATCATAAAACTCATAGAAGAAGATATAGGGAAAAATCTCCTTGATATTGGTCTTGGCAATGGTATTTTGGATATTATATCAGAAGCTCAGGCAACAAAAGCAAAAATAAACAAATGGGTCTTTCTATAACTAAGGAATCAGCAGCAAAGGAAGCAATCAACAAAATGAAAAGCTGGAAGATCAGGAGAAAATATTTGTAAACTATATATCCCATAAAAAGTTAATAGTCAAAATATATAAGAAGAGAGTACATGCTTGATATGGTTTGGCTGTGTCCCCACCCAAATCTCACCTTGAATTTTAGTTCCCATAATCCACATATCAAGGGAGGGAACAAGTGGAGCTAATTGAATCATAGGGGTGGCTTTCCCTATCCTGTTCTTGTGATAGTGAGTTAGTTCTCATGAGATCTGATGGTTTTATAAGGGGCTCCCCCCTTTGATGGGCACTCATTCATTCTCCTTCCTGGTACCCTCTGAAGAAGGATGTGTTTGCTTTCCTTCCACCATGATTATGAGTTTCTGGAGGCCTCCCCAGTCATGTGGAACTGTGAGTCAATTAAACCTCTTTCCCTTATAAGTTACTCAGTCTCAGGTATTTATTAGCAGTGGGAGGACAGACTAATACAACACTCAATAAAAAAATTAAAAATTAGCAAAGGTTCTTAATGGACAGTTTTTCAAAAAAGACATACAAATGGCCAACAGGTATATAAAAATGTGCTCAACTTTACTAATCGTTAGGGAAACACAAATAAAAAGGACAATGAAATATCACTTCAAACCTATTAGGATTGCTATTATGAAAACTACAAGTGTGGAGAAAAAGAAACCCTTCTACACTGTTGGTAAAAATAGAAGTTGCTAAAGCCATTATAGAAAACAGTATGGAGAATCCTCAAAAAATTATAATAAAATTGTTTTTAATAATTATATAAACCAGCAATCCTTTTCCAGGTATATACCCAATGGAAATAAAGTCAGCACTTCATAGAGATAGCTGTATTCCCATGTCTGTTGCAGCATTTTTCATGGTAGTCAAGATAAACAACCTAAGTGTATATTGTTGGATAAATGGATTAAAAAACTGAGATATATATAAAAACTGACTCAAATGTTAACCTCCTTTGGCAACACTCACATAGGCACACCCAGGAACACTACTTTTTATTCTTCAATCCAATCAAGTTGACACTTAATAGTAACCATCACACAGCTCAATCTTGAATTAAAATCAAAAAGCTTTTGAGCTCATGAGATGGTAGAGTTTATTAGCAGTTTAAACAAGTCTGTGAAACTAATGTTTGCAATTGACTTATTTACTATAGATTCCTCCTCCTAAGAATGCTCTTTTGGAGTGAAAAAAATACATGCATAAAAAGGATTACCTATTATAATTTGATTTAGATTTCCATTTGTCCCATATGTTAAGCAGGTGGACAAATAAGGTTGAACATATTTTGTCTTATTTTTTTCATTATGTTGAAAACAGCAGTCATTATTTTTTTCTTAAATAACATTTTAGAATATACTGAAATTCTGAGTCTCATGAAATAATTTCCCCTGGGTCATTATTGATGTAATGTAGAATATACAAGACAAACTATTGCCTACAATATAAACTTTTTATGTGCATAGATTGTTTTTTAAGTTTGTAAATTATTGGATGATAACTTCATAGTAACAAGGTAATTGGTTATCTAGCATAGGCTCATGCCCTTGTTTTATTCTATAACATATTTATTAATTCTGTTTTCAATGCTTATGTGATCTACTATATGATCTCGCAAGAAAGAACTAGATAATGTATGGATAGTGAGACAAATGGGATATTGACGAAATGATAGTAAAAAATATATATTTGTACTTCCCTTAAGATGAAATGTTATCCAAAGTAAAATGTAGTGTTTTCTTCTCTTTAAAAAAGCATTTTATATGTGTGTCATATATTTATAACTGGCATAAACTATAACTGTTATGTATGTATAACTGTTACGTACGCATAATATGCAATGGTTATTATGTATAATTCTAAAAACTGGCATAAAATTTTATATATGTATGTTATATAGGTGAATATATAACACATAATAGTAAATGTTTTAAATTAAATAAACTTTTAGTTTAAGATTTTGCTATTTTCCAATAATATGACAGCATCATTGAATATTTAAAAATGATAGAGAAATGGATGAAACTAATGGTCTATAGTATAGTTTGAAGTCAGGTAATGTGATGTTCCAGGTTTGTTCTTTTTGCTTAGTCTTGCTTTGGCTATGTGGGCTCTTTTTCTTTTTTTTTATTATTATACTTTAAGTTTTAGGGTACATGTGCACAATGTGCATGTTTGTTACATATGCATCCATGTGCCATGTTGGTATGCTACACCCATTAACTCGTGATTTAGCATTAGGTATATCTCCTAATGCTGTCCCTCCCCCCTCCCCACACCCCACAACAGTCCCTGGAGTGTGATGTTCCCCTTCCTGTGTCCATGTGTTCTCATTGTTCAATTCCCACCTGTAAGTGAGAACATGTGGTGTTTGGTTTTTTTGTCCTTGTGATAGTTTACTGAAATGATGATTTCTAGTTTCATCCATGTCCCTACAAAGGACATGAACTCATCATTTTTTATGGCTGCATAGTATACCATGGTGTATATGTGCCACATTTTCTTAATCCAGTCTATCGTGGTTGGACATTTGGGTTGGTTCCAAGTCTTTGCTATTGTGAATAGTGCCACAATAAACATACGTGTGCATGTGTCTTTATAGCAGCATGATTTATAATCCTTTGGGTATATACCCAGTAATGGGATGGCTGGGTCAAATGGTATTTCTAGTTCTAGTTCCCTGAGGAATCGCCACACTGACTTCCACAATGGTTGAACTAGTTTACAGTCCCACCAACAGTGTAAAAGTGTTCCTATTTCTCCACATCCTCTCCAGCACCTGTTGTTTCCTGACCTTTTAATGATGGCCATTCTAACTGGTATGAGACGGTATCTCATTGTGGTTTTGATTTGCATTTCTCTGATGGCCAGTGATGATGAGCATTTTTGCATGGGTTTTTTGGCTGCATAAATGTCTTCTTTTGAGAAGTGTCTGTTCACGTCCTTTGCCCATTTTTTGATGGGAGTGTTTTTTTCTTGTAAATTTGTTTGAGATCATTGTGGATTCTGGATATTAGCCCTTTGTCAGATGAGTAGGTTGCGAAAATTTTCTCCCATTCTGTAGGTTGCCTGTTCACTCTGATGGCAGTTTCTTTTGCTGTGCAGAAGCTCTTTAGTTTAATTAGATCCCATTTGTCAATTTTGGCTTTTGTTGCCATTGCTTTTGGTGTTTTAGACATGAAGTCCTTGCCCATGCCTATGTCCTGAATGGTATTGCCTAGGTTTTCTTCTAGGGTTTTTATGGTTTTAGGTCTAAGCTGTAAGTCTTTAATCCATCTTGAATTAATTTTTGTATAAGGTGTAAGGAAGGGATCCAGTTTCAGCTTTCTACATATGGCTAGCCAGTTTTCCCAGCAGCATTTATTAAATAGGGAATCCTTTCCCCATTGCTTGTTTTTGTCAGGTTTGTCAAAGATCAGATAGTTGTAGATATGCAGCATTATTTCTGAGGGCTTTGTTCTGTTCCATTGATCTATGTCTCTGTTGTGGTACCAGTACCATGCTGTTTTGGTTACTGTAGCCTTGTAGTATAGTTTGAAGTCAGGTAGCGTGATGCCTCCAGCTTTGTTCTTTTGGCTTAGGATTGACTTGGCGATGCAGGCTCTTTTTTGGTTCCATATGAACTTTAAAGTAGCTTTTTCTAATTCTGTGAAGAAAGTCATTGGTAGCTTGATGGGGATGGCATTGAATCTATAAATTACCTTGGGCAGTATGGCCATTTTGGCTCTTTTTCTTTTCATTTGAATTTTAGATTTTTTTTTTTGAGTGCTGTGAAAAATGCTAATGGTATTTTGATGGGAATTGCATTGAATCTGTAGATTTCTTTGGGCAGTATGGTCATTTTCACAATATTGATTCTTCTCATCCATGAGCATGGAATGTGTTTCCACTTGTTTGTGTCATCTATGATTTCTTTCACAGTGTTTTGTAGTTTTCCTTGTAGAGATATTTACCCTCCTTGGCTAAGTATATTCCTAAGGTTTTGTTGTTATTATTGTTTATTTGTTTGTTTTTTCAGCTGTAGTAAAAGGAAATGAGTTCTTGATTTGATTCTCAGTTTGGTATTTGTTGTATAGTAATGCTACTAATTTGTGTACATTGATTTTATATCCTGAAACTTCACTGAATCCATTTATCAGATCTAAGAGCTTTTTGGATGAGACTTTAGCGTTTTCTAGATATATGATCATATCACTGGTGAACAGGAACAGTTTGACTTCCCTTTTTCCCTATTTGGATGCCCTTTATTTATTTCTCTTTTCTGATTGTTCTGGCTAAGACTTCCAGTACTATTTGAACAGAAGTGATGAAAGTGAGCATCCTTCTCTTGTTCCAGTTCTCAGGGGGAATTCTTTCTACTTTTTCCTATTCCATATGATGTTGGTTGGGAGTTTGTCATGTATGGCTTTTATTACTTTGAGTTAAGTCTATTCTATGCCTATGTTGTTCAGGGTTTTTATCATAATCAGATGCTGAATTTTATCACATGCTTTTTTGGCATCAATTGAGGTGATCATATGAAAATTTAGTATTTTTGTGTGCAATAATTCTAAGGTTTGTAAAATAAATATTTTATACAAATTTTGAAATATCAAATAATATTTTTGTGCATTGGTCACTGAGTACAATCTTTTATTTCATTAATGTATATAGAATGCTTTGAAAAAGACAAATGCATTAGTGAAGGAAATTTAACATCATGAAATTTAGTCAATATTCTAAAACACAAGTTCTCAGGTAGAAATATTAATAAATTTATTTTCATTTTAAACTAAATAAGAGAGGCCTACAGTTAAAGAGAAATCGCCCCTTCTACCAGATGTGCATGTTATAGTTGGCAATTTTCTAGGCTGATATCAACATCCCACAGACTTACTTTTTATTCATAAAAATGTACTCAATGCCTCTGGGTGTATCTACAAAACAGCAAACAAAAAAAAAATGTTTATTTTTAGTAAGGAAATATTAGCAAATTTTAGTTTATTTGCATATTTGACTAAAAATGTCATCTTAAACTGTCAAAAGAAGAGAAAGTATCTCCTTTCATACCAAAGGACAGAGTGAAAAAATTTAACTCTGGAGTTTGCCTGGAAATTATTTGGCATTTAATGAATATAAAGTGAATGGATGAAGAAATGAATGAGCAAAAAATATAAATAGGTGGCAATACATACCTAATACAGAAAGTTGTTTGTTATAAACATAGCAAAGCTCCACAGTAATAGAAAATAATCTGACTAAACTTTGATTTGGCCTGATGACTATTTTCTCTCAAACTGGAAAAGAAACAAGAAGTGGAATTAACATCCTCTGATGTTAATTATATTTGACAGAAAGAAACCATTTATGGAGATGAAGCAATATGGACTTTAAAGAAATTTCCCAAGAAGTTTTGGAAAGAAGAGGTTGCTAGAATGTAAGGGAAAAACAATTATGGATAAAGGAAGAGAGAAGTACTTTGGCAGAATTTATAAACAAACTCTGCCAAAGAAAGGTGAAACTCTAAAAAAGTATACTTTCTATAAGACCATAATGAAGAAGTGGAGAGACACACACAGAGTATGGTGTGATTGACCAGGAAACTCTTGTGAGTAAAAAGTACTGTCAGTAATAACTCTTTTCATTATTTTAACAGACTGATTGAGGTACAATTGACTAATAAAATTGCATACTTCAAACATATACATGATGATTCAATACATGTATAAACTCTGGAATTATGATGATGATCAAGTTAATTAATTTTTCCATCACTTCAAATAATTACATTTTCTGGTGAGAACATTTAACATCTATTTGGAAAATTTAAGTATATAGAATTCAGAAAATTTCAAGTACACAGTACAGTATTATTAACCATAGTCACCATGCTATATACACGGATCCCCGTCTTGCATTTCAGTCTTTCACATTCCCTATTCAATTCTGTTTCTATAAGTGATTTTTTTAGATTCCACGTGTAAATGAAATCTTGCAGTATTTTTCTTTCTTTGCTTGACTTGTTTCACCTAGCATGATACCTTTCAAATTTCAACCATGTTGTCACAAGTAGCAGGATTTTCTTCCTTTTATATGGAAAAAAGGAGATCCTTTTGCACTGTTGGTGGGAATGTAAAGTGGTACAGCCATTATGGAAAACAGTATGGAGGTTCTTCAAAATATTAAAAATAGAACTACCATACAACCTAAAAATCTCACTTCTGAGTGCACAAAGAAAAGAAAATCAACATCTCAAAGAAATATCTGCATTCCCATGTTCATTTCTGTACTATTAACAACAGCCAAGACACAGTTAATGATTCCTATGCCTCCTCATATCCCCAGAACCAAATATGGCCTGAATAATGTAGGCACTTAATAATGTGTATAAAGGGGAAATCAGGATTAAGACAATGATCCTCATCATTAATCATTATTGACTTGTCTCTCAGGGGTCCTGACTGATTTTTTTTTTTTTTTTGAGATGGAGTTTCACTCTTGTTGCCCAGGCTGGAGTGCAATGGCACCATCTCAGCTCACCGCAACCTCCGCCTCCCGGGTTCAAGCAATTCTTCTGTCTCAGCCTCCTGAGTAGCTGGGATTACAGGTGCCCACCACTATGCCCGGCCAATTTTTGGTATTTTTAGTAGAGATGGGGTTTCACCATGTTGGCCAGGGTGGTCCTGAACTTCTGACGTCAGGTGATCCGCCCACCTCGGCTTCCCAAAGTGCTGGGATTACAGGTATGAGCCACTGCACCCGGCCATGTCCTGACTGATTCTTTACTTGAACTTTGACATTCTTTGACCATTTTGCAATTCAATGGTAAATGTACTAGATGGAAAGATAGAAAAAGAAAATCCTGTGAGTCTTAAACCATGCAATGTGGCAAATGATAAGCACTTATCTAACATGTAAATTAATAAAGGAACTGAGGATCAACTAAATATTAAAATTTATAATAGCAAACAGTTTAATTTATCCAATGCACGCAATTTCTGTTTCTCACCATCATATAATGGTAAGATTTGTGTTAATTTGATCATGAAAGAAGAAAAATAACAGAGTCAAATCAAAAAAGCACTTGCTGAACAAAAAGCCACCCAAATTTATACCTAGTAACTAATGATCAAACTATTTTGTATTTAAAAAGTCTATTTTTTGTGTGTATATAGTATAATATTATTTGCTTCTATTAGGGGCAAATGAGAACTCATGGTTCAACATGTAAATTAATGAGAATTATTTCACAGTGAGCATTATGTAGGAAACAATAAATAATATATAATTAATAATAACATTCTATAAAGAGTTTTTTTTAATAAAGGAAAGACTGAATCCTTATAACTGCTTGTCGGGGGACACTGAAAATACAAGTGCTTCTTGCCTCTGCAGATATTATTATACTGTTGTAAAGCTAGGACCTACCTAGATGAAAGTAGAAAGAACTATGAAACTGTAACAAAAAATAGAACAGGCTAAACATATGTGTAAGTACTGAAATATGTAAAAGAGATACTTGTCTGGGTGCATATAAGGAGTAATTAATGCATTGTAAAAGTATTTTAGAAATTGATGGTCAATTTCCTGGTGAGTAGTGAAACATCAAAATATCTAAAATATGGATTGATATTTCAGACAGAATTTCATGTGTCAAGAAATAATAATTGTAGCACATCTGCTTCACTGATAAAATCTCACTCCTAAAGGGCTAAGGTTTTTCAGTCATGGATGAACATTTATAAGACAGTAAGTGACTTTCACTGACTAAAGTCATACAGAGTAATTTACAGTTAAATGTTTATTTACCAATTTTTTAATAGGGAGTGTTTCTTCTAATGAGCAGAATTATATACATTCTCCATCCAGGATACTCTTTTTGAGATAATTACATGGAACATTAAATTAGCAATAAAAAGGTTTCCTTGGTGAATAAAGAATGGAAAAAAAAAGAAAAGAATAAAGGAAGGAGGGAGGGAGGGAGGGAAGGAGGGAGGAAGGAAGGGAAAAAAAGGAAGAAAGGAAGGAAAGAAGGAAGGAGGGAGGGAGGGAAGGAAGGAAGCAAGAGGCAGAAAAGGTAGAAATAAAACAAAAAAATTACTCAAATGGCATTCTCTACAACCTCGAAAACTACTTGGATTATCTGTACCTTAAACTAAAGAACAATCCTTTAGTGTCTGGATTACCCACAGTCCAGATTAATTTCACTCTTACATTCTGCACTTTGTCAACTTTTCTTTCACTGATTCCCACTTTGGTATTCTAACTACCTACTGTTTTAGTTTCCTATTACCATTGTAAGAAATAATCATAAATGTTGTGGTGTAAAATAATACAAATTAATTATTTTATGATTCTGAAGGGTAGAAGTCCAAGATGTGTTTTGGTGGGCTAAAATCAAGGTGTTTGCAGGGCTGCATTTCTTTCTGTAGGCTCTAGAGGAGAAAGCTTCCCTTTCCCTTTTCTAATTTCTAGAGGCTGCACACATTTCTTGGCTCATGGCCCCATTCCTCCATCTTCAAAATTAGCAATAGCATATCAAATCCTTCTCGCATTTAGCTCTTTTTTTCCCTCCTTCTTCCACTTTTGAGGACCCTTGTGATTATATTGGGCCCACCAGGATGATCCAGAATAATCTCCTTATTTTAAGGTATATTGATTAGGAATCTTAATCCCATCTGGAATCTTAATTCTCCTTCTTGGTGTGATGTAACATATTCACAGTTTCCAGGGATTAGTACATTGACATCTTTCAGGATGGGGTCAGTTGTTGCTGACCCCACTTACCTTCTATGCTATGTTCTATTTTCTTAATATGGCTCATCAAGTTTCAGCCTAGAAGCCCTTTCTATTGGTTTAAGAGAAATTTTATTTCTTAAATTATGTGATATAGTCAATTCTTCATATAGCTGTTTCTTTTCAACTGTAAGAATCCATAGGAATAATTCACTAAATATTTAATATTGTAACAATAATTATAATAATCAATCCCAAATGTGAAATAATTTCTGAGCACATAGGCAAATATATCTTTATAATACACAAATAAACCATGCTGCATAATATTAATTCCTACTATAACATAATTTAAATGATTTTTAAGGTTAGCTGTAAATAAAAATTGTCAAGATTTATTCAGAAATGCAGATGTTCTGACCATGTCCAAGAGTTACTAAATCGGGATGTCTGAAGATGAACCTCAGATAATTTGTAAAGTGATCAAAATGCAATTTTAATATGTAGCTAGGTCTAAGAATCCTCCATTATTTTATGTAAATATATTGTTAAATTAGATTCTCTATCTTCCACATACTTGACTGATATTTTGCTAAAGGTTACTGAGTTTAGAAATTTCTCTTTCTCATACTATGTTGGTTCTACACATTTCCAGATATGTTGTCTGATATTTATATTCAGTGATAAATGTTTTTGTGAATAGCTCCAGTACTTCTATCTCAAATGTCAAAAATTATTTAAAAGGATAATGAATCAAATCCAACAGAAAAAATAAGTCTTAAAATTCCACAAAAGCCCTACAATTTGCTATAGTTTAAGATTGGCATAGATTGACAGTAAAATACAGGATCAGAATTGTTTTCATTATGTGTTTGCTGAATAGCTTTTCATTACCATATGGCAGGTTCTGAATGTAGCAGTTGGGATAAATATCATAAATGGTCAATGTAAAAAGAACTTAATGTTCTCGTGATCCAAATTAAACCTTCTGTTGGACAAAGCTGAGGAACACTTTTCTTTAGGCTGAGTTTCTAAAATATGTGTGGTTGTATGATATGAAACCTATATTTTACAGGCACTGAGCTTCAAAGCTGGGTTATTTCAAATGTGCCTTCATTTACAATTATAAAATAAATGGCTTTAGAGCACAGTTTATTTTTAAAAGTTCACTCAAATAATAATATCTTAATTCAGAAATAATTTCGAGTTACTAACAACTATTTCCCTAAAATAATTTCAATAACCATAATTGTTAATATTGTATGACACAATGGGAACAAAGCAGCAACACTGATTATATTTCCCAGATATTCACATATTAAGTAACTTTTAACAGAGTGCCTACATTTTATTCTTTAGTTTGTCAAAGAAAAGTTGATGAATTTTTACTGTGCTAACAAAAAATAATTAATAAATTACAAGACCTTTCTGAAGGCATAGTTGCATTTGACAACGCCTGCAGAGGATAAGAAAGAAGCCACTACCATTTTTTTTATGAAAGGTCAAATGTTATGTTTTTTCCAATGACTATCACAAAGAAAATTTTAAAAATTGAGAGACCTCAAGGGATGGGATAGCAAATAAAAGAAGAGATGTACCTGCAAAATCCAAAGAGATTATTCAGAAATGTGGGGCACTATAAGGATTTATGTTTAAAAGCAAGTAATAATTTTGATTGACTTAATATTTGCTGGACAACTACAGTATTTTGTGTTTCAGAGCTTGTTCTTGATAATAAGTTCATATAGCTTTCAGAAATATAAAAGAAAAATTTATATTTATAGACAGATTAAGTGGGAATATTTTATGTTATAATAAACTACTGCAAGATTTTATAAAGAGACACTCCACCAGTCTGGTTAAGTGTTTATGAATATGTAAATATCTACTTGAATCAGAGTCTGAGTCTGTGAAGCAGAAGAGCCTAAACCTGAAGTATTTGAAATCCCTACTTAAATGATTTGAAAGTTGAGACACCATTTAAAGTATTATAATGTAATTAATTGGGAAACATATAAGTCCTACCCACTGGAAAAATTGTGATATCTTTGGATGTGAACTTTGATTATCTTATGAACCTTCCTGATGATGTTGATATTGTTCATTATAAAAATAAGCAAGGGGAATAAAGCACTTAAAATATTAGTTATAAGAAAATAATTTTCTCTTGTCTCTAAAGCTATGTACAACTCACCTTGCATATCTGTAGAGATACTCAAATAAATTGATGAAATTTAGACAGTAATATAAATAGAGGCTTATATTTGACTTTAAAATGCATACAGAGAAATAAAACTGCTTCATATAAGTAAAAGATTAATTTAGGTTGATTAACATATTTAATTTAGAATTACTTCCTTAGTATTAAAAATTAATTTTTAACTTTAAAAATAGACTTTAGAGGTAATTTGTTCTCTGAATAATTGATTTGTGGAGGCTAAATAAACCTGGAAAGAAATAATTGATCTGAGAGTTAAAAATATAAAAACATGGTTGGGCGCAGTGGCTCACCCCTGTAATCCCAGCATTTTGGGAGGCTGAGAGGGGTGGATCACAAGGTCAGGAGATCGAGATCATCCTGGCCAACATGGTGAAACCCTGTCTCTACTAAAATACAAAAAATTACCCAGGCGTGGTGGCACATGCCTGTACTCCCAGCTACTCAGGAGTCTGAGGCAGAAGAATCACTTGAACCCAGGAGGCGAAGGTGGCAGTGAGCCGAGATCACTGCACTCCAGCCTGGCGACAGACCAAGACTCCGTCTCAAAAAAAAAATTGTGTGTATATATATATATCAAGTTATATATATATATATATATAGCCACACATATATATTGTACCTCTAACAGAGGTAAGTAAAATCACCCAAAAGTGATGCCCAAGTGAAAGCTTAACCATGACCTGAAGATTCTGTTCTAAATTTTCTTGAAAATATTATATTTATTAGATATTGGCTTGCTAGAAATGGAAGGTTAGAAGTAGAGAATTATAGAGTTATATACTCACTACATACTCCAGCCCTGTGGAGGGCAGAGGCTACTCTCAACTAACGATGTGGCTGGGAGTATGAATTCTGACATCAGAATAATTGGATTTAAATACTGACTCTTACACTTAATCACAGTGTGGTAGGAAGACTTCTAAGATGGTCTCTAAAGATCTCCATCTTGTAGTAGTTATGGCCCTGTGTAATCCTCTTCTCTGGATTGCAGGCTGGACCTAATGATTTGAATATAACCAATATAATACAGCAAAGGTGATGGGATACCTCTTCCATGATGAGGTTACAAAAGATCATAACTTCTATCTTGCTAGCAGACCGTCTATTGCCTTCTCAACTTCCCTTATATGAGAAAGCAAGCTGCCATGGAGATGTCCATGTGGCAATGAACTGAACTTGACCTCCAGTCAACAATAACTTGCAAGGAATTAAATATAGCCAATAACTATTAAATTAGCTTAGAAGCAGATACTTCTCCAGCTGAGTCTTCAAATGATACTATACTCATTTGGCCAACACTTTTATTACAGCCTCTTGAGAAAACAAGGAGAACTTAAGTAAAGTGTAGCCAAATTCTTTTAATTTTAATTTAATTTTATTTTATTTTAAGTTCCTGGGTACATGTGCAGGATGTTCAGGTTTGTTACTTAGTTAAAACTGTGCCAAAGTGGTTTGCTGCACCTATGTTGCTGCACTTCGGTATTAAGCCCAGCATGCATTAGCTATTTTTCCTTTCCCCCATTCAACAGGCCCCAGTGTGTGTTGTTCCCCTCTCTGTGACTATATGCTCTCATTATTCAGCCTCAACTTATGAGTGAGAACATGTGGTTTTTGGTTTTCTGTTCTTGCACTAGTTTGCTGAGGATAGTGGTTTCCAGCTCCATTCATGTCCCTGAAAAGAACATGAACTCATTTGTTTTTATGGCTGCATAGTATTCCATGGTGTATATGTACCACATTTTCTTTTTCCACTCTGTCATTGATGGGCATTTAGGTTGATTCCATGTTTTTGCTGTTGTGTCTTTATAACAGAATGATTTATATTCCTTTGAGTATATACCCAGTAAAGGGATTGCTGGGTCAGATGGTGTTTCTGCCTGTAGGTCTTTGAGGAATCACACACTGTCTTCCACAATGGTTAAACTGATTTACATTCCCACCAACAATGTAGAAATATTCCTATTTCTCTGCAGCCTTGCCAGCATCTGTTGTTTCTTAACATTTTAATAATTGCCATTCTGACTGGCATAAGATGGTATCTCATTGTAGTTTTGATTTGCATTTCTGTAATAATCAGGGATGTTGAGATGTTTTTCATGTTTGCTGGCTGCATAAATGGCTTCTTTTCATAAGTGTCTGTTCATGTCCTTTGCCCACTTTTTCATGGAATTGTTTCTTTGTTTTTTTCTTATAGATTTGTTTAAGTTCCTTGTAGTTTCTGGATATTAGGCCTCTGTCAGATGGATAAACTGGACAAATTTTCTCCCATTCTGTAGGTTGTCTCTTCACTCTGATGATAGTTTCTTTTGCTGTTTAGCCAAATTCTTAACCCACACAAACTGCAGTAATAAACTGGTGTTGTGTTAAGCCCCTACATTTTGTAGTGATTTGTAACACAGCTATAGATAGCTAATATATGCAGTGTGACCATTAACAAGATTTCTTAATTTCTCAAGCATTAAGTGTTCACATCTATAAAATGGCTATAATTAGAGTAGCTATGCCATTGTGAAAAGCACTTTAGCATTTAAGAAGTATCCTATGAATAGTAGTGACTACTGGAAAATATAGCAGGTCCCAATTAAAAATGCATATCTTCTTTGAATAAATTCTGAACTAAATTGAATATAACACATAGTAAAGCAGAATAGAAAAAATTGTCTTAATGTAGATAAAGCTGAACTGAGTCTGAATAATGGTTTATATCTATAGACACAGAACAGAGAAAGAGAGGAAGAGGTTGACCAAACCTTGTTAATTTTTTTTCTTCAAAACGTACCAATCAGATCATGATTTTTCCAGTATAGGAACAGAGCATATGAAAATACAGAAGACATGAAGGGGCCTCAAGCTTTACGCCAAAGAAAATCCTTCCATGTGGAAACATTAAGAAATAGCTCATAGGAGGCAGAGCAAGGTAGCCAAACAGAAGCCTCCAGTGATTTTCCCTCTGCAAGAACTCTAAATTGAGCAACTATCCACACAAGAAATCATCTGCATAAGAACTAAAAATCAGGTGAGTGATTACAGTATCTGATTGTAATACCCTATCAAGGAAAGAGGCACTAAAGAGGCTAGGAAAGACAGTCTTGAATTGTCGGCCCCAGCTGTTCCTGATCCCCTGGCAATGGCCATGTGGTTGCATGGCAGGGAGAGAACATCTGTGTGATAGGGGGAGGGAGAGTGCAGTGATTGTGGGCCTCTGCACTAGAACTCAGTGTGGTTCTGTCACAGTGGAAAGCAACACAGGGAAGAATTCAGCCAGCACCCACGGAATGAACATTTAGATCAGCCCTAGCCAGAGGGGAATCATCCACCCCAGTGGGTAGAACGTGAGTTATGACTAGCCACACACCACACTAAAGTGTTCTAGTGTCTTAAGAAAAGTTGAAAGACAATCTAGGCTACAAGGACTGTAATTCCTGGACAAGTACTGCTGCTGTGCTGGGCTCACAGCCAGTGGACTTGGAATGTATGTGATCCACTGAGACACCAGCTAGGGCAACCAAGAGAGTGCTTGTGTCACCCCTTCTCAACCACAGGCAGGGCAGCTTACTGCTCCTGGAGAGACTCCTTCCTTCCACCTGAGAAATGGAGAGGGGAAGGTAAAGAGGACTCAGTTTTACAACTTGGATACCAGCTTAGCCACAGTAAAATAAAGCACCAAAAGAAGTCTTGAATTCCCAGTTCCAGGCCTTAGTTCCCAGGCAACATTTCCAGAAAATCTCTGGAACAGAAGGGAACCAACTTTCCTGAAGGGAAGAATCTTAGCAGGATTCATCATCAGCTGACAAAAGAGCCCTGTGGCTTTGAATAAATATCAGTGGTAGCCTGGCAGTACTCACCATGGTCATTAGACAAGATCCAGTACCATACTGGCTTCAAGTGTGACTCAGCCCATTCCCAGCTATGCTGGCCACAAGGAGAAACTCCTACTTAAGGAAAGGAAAATGAAGAGTAAAAAGGACTTTGTCCTGTAAGTTTGGTAACAGCTCAGTAGCAGTAAAATAAAGCACTGAGCAGACCCCTGAAGTCCCCGATTCCAGGCCTTTGCTCCTAGATGTCACTGTTAGACCTGCCAAGGTAATCCAAGGAATTCTCACAGATCTCACCCAAGAGTACCAAGGCAGTACCTCTTCAAATCTGCAAATGTCACAGCATTACTGGGCTTGATGTGTCCCCTAATGCAGGTATGGCTGCAGTGACCAAAGTCTTAGATCATAACACTTAATTCCCTTTGAATATTTGAAAGACTTTCCCAAGAAGGGCAGGAAGAAACAACCCCAGACTGTGAAGACTACAATACGTACCTAACTCTTCAATGACCAATCATTGACTAAAATCTACAAACATCTAGACCATCCAGAAAAACATGATATCACTGAATGAACTAAATAAGACACCAGTGACTAATCCTGGAGAGACAGAGATATGTTACCCTCAGAGAGAGACTTCAAATTTTTTTGAGGAAGCTCAACAAAATTCAAGATAAAACAGAAAAGGAATTTAGAATCCTAGCTGATAAATTTAACAAAGAAATTGAATATTTATTTAAAATCAAGAAGAAATTCTGGAAACTGCAAATTTAATAGACACACTGAAGAATGCATTGGAGTCCCTCAACACCAGAATTGATAAACCAGAAGAAAGAATTGTGAGATTGAATATAGTACAGGCTATTTGAGAATACATAGTCAGAGGAGACAAAAGAATAATAGATAAAATAGAATGAAGCATGACTGCAAGATTTAGAAAATAGCCTCAAAAGGGAAAATCTAAGAGTTATTAAAGAGGAAGCAGAGAAAGATATTGGGGTAGAAATTATATTCAAGGGGATAATAAAAGATAACTTTCCTAACCAGATAAATATATAAATATTCAAGTACAATAAAATTATAGAATACCAAGCTGGTTTAACTTCAATAAGACAACTTTGATATTTCATTCAAATAGAAACCAACAATGAGCAGGAGTAGCTAAGCTTACATTAGACAAAATTATTTCAGGATAAATACTAGAAAGAGCCAAAGATGGTCATTATATACTGATAAAGGGGTTAATTCACAAAGAGTATAAAAATTGTAAATATGTGCACCCAATCCTGGAGCACCCAGATCTATAAAGCAAATAATATTAGAGCTAAAGAGAGAGAGAGACCCCAATACAATAATAGCTGGAGACTTCAACACTCCATTTCCAGCACTGGACAGATCATCCAGACAAAAAATCAACAAAGACACATTAGACTTAATGTGCAATATAGGCCAAATGGTCCTAATAGATATTTAAAGAACATTTTATCCAACAGTTGAAGAATACATATTCATCACCTCAACACATGAATCATTCTCAAGGACAGAACATATATTAAGCCACAAAACAAACAGAGATTTCAAAATAATTGAAACCATATCAAGTATCTTCTCTGACACAGTAGAACAAAATGAGAAATTAATAGCAAGAGGAAGTTTGGAAACTATACAAACACATGGAAATTAAACAACATGCTGCTGAATGATCAGAAGGTTAATGAAGAAATCAAGAAGGGAATGTAAAGATATCTTGAAACAAAGGAAAATGGAAACACAACAAACCTATGGGATGCAAGGAAAGCAGCACTGAGAGGAAAGTTTATTCAAATGAGCAGCTACATCGAAAAAGTAGAAAAACTTTAAATAAAAAAATTAATAATGCATCTTAAAGAACTAGAAAAGTTAGAGCAAACAAAACCCAAAATTAGTAGAAGAAAAGAAATAATAAAGAAAACAGCAGAAATCAATGAAATTGAAACAAAACACAAAAGATAAATGAAACAAAAAGTTGGTTTCTGAACAGATAAACAAAATCAACAAACTTTTAACTAGACTAAGAAAAAAAGAAAGAAGACCCAAATAAATAAAATCCAACATGAAAATGGAGAAATTACAACTAACACAGCAGAAATTCAAAGAATTATTAGAAACTAATATGAGCAACTATATGCCAATAAACTGGAAAACCTAGAAGAAATGGATAAATTTCTAGACATATACAACCTGCCAAGATTGAAACATGAAGTCTAAAACTTTAGTAGACCAATAATAAATAATGAGATCAAAGCCATAATAAAAAGTTTCCTGCAAAGAAATGCTCAGGACTTGATGTCAGCTTTACCAAATATTTAAATAAGAACTAATATCAATCCTACTCAGAATGTTATGAAAAATGGAGCAGATGGGAATACTTCCAAACTCATTCTACAAGGCCAGCATTAGCCTGATACCAAAACCAAAGACATATCGAAAATGAAAATGACAATATCCTTGATAAACACTGATGCAAAAATCCTCAATAAAATGCTAACAAACCAAATTCAACACCACAAAAAAGATCATTCATCATAACCAAGTAGAATTTATCCTAGGGATGCAAGGATGGTTCATCGTATGCAAATCAACCAATGTAATACATCATATCAACAGAATGAAGGAAAAACTCTATGATTATTTCAATTGATGCTGAAAAGCACCTGATAAAATTCAACATTCCTTCATGATAAAAACCCTCAAAAAACTGGAAATAGAAGGAACATACCGTGACACAATAAAACCCATATAAGACAGACCCACAGCTGCTATTATACCGAACAGGGAAAAACTGAAAGCCTTTCCCATAAGATGTAGAGCAAGACAAGGATGCTCATTTTCACCACTGTTATTCAACATAGTACTAGAAGTCCTAACTATAGCAATCAGAAAATAGAAACAAAAAGCATCCAAATTGGAAAGGAAGAAATCAAATTGCTCTTGATGATATTATCTTTTTTGTTGTTGTTTTTTCTGTGTGTGTTTTTGAGACAGAGTCTCACTTTGTCACCCAGATTGGAGGGTAGTGGTTCCACCTTGGCTCACTACAATACTTGCCTCATGGGTTCAAGCAATTCTCTCACCTCAAGCTTCTGAGTAGCTGGGATTACAGGTGCCTGCCACCATGCCCAGCTAATTTCTGTATTTTTAGTAGAGACAGGGTTTTGCCATGTTGGCCAGCCTGGTCTTGAACTCCTGACTTCAAGTGATCCACCTGCCTTGGCCTCCCAAAATGCTGGGATTACAGGCGTGAGCCACTGTGCCCAGCCTGATAATATCTTATATTTGGAAAAACCTAAACACTCCACCAAAAACCTATGCCAACTCATAAATAAAATTAGTAAAGTTCCAAGGATATAAAATCAACATATAGAAAACAGTAGCATATTTATATGACAACAGTGAACACTCTGAAAAAGAAACCAAGAAAGTAATCCCATTTACAATAGCTACAAATAAAATAAAATAGCTAGGAATAAATTTAACCAAAGAAGTGAAGATGTTTACAATGAAAACTATAAAACATTGATGCAAGAAGTTGAAGATGACATACACACACAAATGAAAGTATATTCTATGTTCATGGATTATAAGAGTCAATACTGACAAAATGTTCATACTACTCAAAACATTCTACAGACTCAATGCAATTCCTATTAAAATACCAGTGACATTCTTCACAGAAATAGAAATACAATCCTAAAATTTATATGAGACCACAATGGACCCAGAATAATCAAAGCCATCCTGAGCAAAATAACAAAACTGGAGAAATCACATTACATGAATTAAACTTATAGTACAGAGCTATAGTAACCAAAACAGTATGGTACTGGCAAAAAACAAAAACAAAAAAAAACAGACACAGGCCAATGGAACACAATAGAGAACCCAGAAATAAATCCTTGTATCTACAGTGAAGTCATTTTGAACGAAAGTTCCAAGGACCTACGTTGGAAGGACATTCCTACAAAGGACAGTCTCTTCTATAAATGGTACTCAGAAAACTGGATATTCATATGCAGAAGAATGAAACTAGAACCGTATCTCTTGCCATATACAAAAATCAAATCAAAATAGATTAAAGACTGAATCTAAGATCTCAAACAATAAAACTACTAAAAAAAAAAAAACATTGGAGAAACTTTCCAGGATATTGGTCTGGGCAAAGATTTATTGAGTAATACCCCAAGTAATACCAATACAAACACAGGCAACCAAATAAAAAATGGACAAATAGGATTGCATCAATAAAAAAAAGCTTTTGAACAGAAAAGAAAACAATCCTTTGTCTTATAGAATGAGAGAAAATATTTGCAAACTATTTATATGACAAGGAATTAATAACCGGAATATATAAGGAACTCAAGTAAGTCAATAGACAAAAATCTAATAACCTAATTTAAAAATGGACAAAAGATTTGAATAGACATTTTTCAAAGGAAAACATGCAAGTAACCAATAGATGTATGAAAAGATGCTCAACAACATTGACCATCAGATAAATGCAAATCAAACTATAATGAAATATCTTACCTCAGTTAAAATGGCTTTTATTCAAAAGATGGGCTATAATATGCTAGTGGGAAAGTGGAGAAAAGAGAATTCTTGTACACTGTTAGAGGGAATGTAAGTTAGTATAACCACTGTGAAGAACAGTATAGAAGTTCCTCAGAAAACTTCCATATGATGCAGCAATCCATCTGCTAGGTTTATACCCAAGAAGAAGGAAATCAATATGTTGAAGAGATGTCTGCACTTCTATGTTTATTGTAGTACTGTTCACAATAACCAAAATTTGAAAGCTATCTAAGTGTTGGTCAATAGATAAAGAGATAAAGAAAATGTAATTGAGTACTATTCAGCCATAAAATACAATGAGATCCTGTCATTTGCAACAACATGGATGGAACTAGAGGAAATTATATTAAGTGAAATAAGCCAGGCAAAGAAAGGGAAATTTTGCATGCTCCCACTCATTTGTGGGAGCTAAAATTTAAAACAAAAGACCTCATGAGGAGAGAGAATGGTATGATGGTTATCAGAGGCTGGGAAGGATAGTGGGAGTCAGGGGAGTGGGGATGGTTAATGGGTATAAAAAATAAATTTTTTTGTCTGTGGAATAAATTAATTTTTAAATGTTTTTCAAATGTAAATTTAAATATGTACAATGTATTCATTCAAATGACTGTACATACCTGAGATGGAAAATATCTGGAATGAAACATTCATTAAAATTCAATGAACTAACTTCATAGAACCAAAGAACAGACTGCACTTCATTCTGTTATAATGTTTACAAAGTGTTTCTTTAACTTTCAATAGCATCTGTTGGGTGATTATGTGGCTTTTGATATCTTTCCTGACTTATCACAGAAAAATGCAATATATTTTATTTTTGTGGACATGTTTGGCAGTATATATCCATAGCCAAGTATGCAAAAGGTACAGTAAAAACTTCTGCAAAGATAAATTTGTATGGGTATTAGTCAGTGTTCTTGGTTTCATACAACAGAAATTGGTGTAGGTTCCTGAGAAGGTAAAAGGAAAGGATTGTATAGCTCTAAGAAGGAACATAGAATTCAGAAAACTGGAGAACTCTGCTTGCACCAGATCCACAGCATTATGAATGTGGCTACCCCAGCCATCTAACAGTGTAATTAATTCTAAAGTGTTCCATTCTTATGTAACTGGCACCAGAGTTAAAGTTCCAGGTGGTAGTATCCAATTGGCAGAGTTTAGCTAACGAGCCTAGGCGCCATAGTTTAGAGACAGCCAGTATAAACTCATTTAGTCTATAGTGAAATCTAGAACCCTGCCTTTCACCAGACTTATAGAGTGGTTTATTGCCCTAATTTAGGAAGGGGTCTCAAATGCTGCACTGCTCCCCCAAAACTAAAGCTACTGAAATATTTAACTAAGTTGAAACTATTAAGGAATGTGAATTACAAAAATCGTGAACACTGAACATATATTTTTAAAAATGAATGTTAACTTCCAACAATATTTCCTAATAAGGCTTCTTTTAAAAAGACACATTTTGCAGCATATACATACTTTCATAATAAAGTATATGAAAACATATGTGTGCATCTGTCTTTGAGTATTTTATACTGCACTGCACCTTAACTCAAGATTTATTTTGTTCCTGGGTCATTTATTTGATAAATTATTACAGTCCCTTTGGGTCTGTTATTATATGTGTGTTTTATTTTAATAGTTTTATGACATCTAAACTAGAAGGCTATAAAACAGATTGTTTTAAAATAGATTCTGTGCCATGATTTGGGGTTTTGGCAGTATTAAATGATTAAAGTATTTAAACCTTGAAAATTACTATGCATTATCTAAAATAAAGTATTTAAATGAGTAAAATTCTGTGTGGAGCTTGATTTACTATTCAAATTGTTTTGCGAATGATGTTCTTTACCTAAGAGCTAGCTCCTGAGAAACGATACACAGTGTCTTGATAAAGGGATAATATGAGATTGTAAACATCTTACATAATAAAGGTGTTGTTGCAAACTGGCATTGGCATTTGTCAGTACTTGCCAGTATAGGAATGTTATGTTGTACTTAGAAATTAACCCTTAGAATTCCAGTGACTTACCAAAACAAACATTTGTTTAGGCACATAACACATGCTAATGTGGCGATCAAGTGGAGTTGTACATCTGTGCTTCCTATAGTTTCTCCAGGGCTTAGATTGACAGAAATACCACCATACGAATTTTCTGGAATATGCAACCATTTTGCTGGCCACAAAAGAGGGAATTAAGACTGAAGCATTCTTTATGGGCTTTTGACTGCATCAGCCTGGAAATTATATGCTTATTCTTCAATTTTATTGGTAAACACAATCACATGACTTTGCAAGGAAGGATGGGAAATGCGGGGGTGTAAATAGAGTATTTGGTGAGTATTATTGTCTCCACCACAGACAATTTTATATTTTATCATGTCAAGTTACCGCCTTGACTTTTAAAGAATTCTAAATTTGATTTTTCCTTAACTACATTTAAAGCATATGTTTAATGCCATTAGAAGGAAGCATTTAGCAGCAAGGATTTTAGCTCTCCAATTATTATATTGTCCTATAGCTGGATAAGTGTTCTTTATAAACTTCTAGTATAATTTGAAGAATCACGTACAAGATAAAAAAATCCACACCAAAGAAGAAACATTATTGTTTTCAGATAATAACAATTATATAAATTAAAAGTTTTTACTTTTAAAGTGGCACTAAATAACAGTATTCTCACAATAATTTCTTTTAATCTTAACATATATAATTGTATATAACTATATATAGAGGCATATAGAAAAACAATGAGAAAAGACACATGATAAATTCAGAATGCAAACAGAAAGTATCAAAAAACATTTAAAACAGAAAACTTTTTCTTGATGGTTCTTCCCTCCACCTCATTTTCGCACTGTTCTATTCTAATTATATGTAGTACATATCAAAACTTAGATACATGGAAAAAGCATGATTTTTTAAAATGGAGAACATAAATGCCTGTTGAAAAATAATCAAGATTCATAAAACAGAGAGGAAACACACCAAATAAATAAATCAACTAGAGGTAAAAAAATTAACATTAGTTTTAAAAATACTCTCAAATATAAACACATGATTTGCTTATTATATTATAAAGTTATATGCATACACATTATGTATAAAATATGTTTGCATATATACACAGGTATACATATATGTACTACATATTTGGTGGGTATCTATTTGAGCATATGTGTGTATGTGTATATTATATATAGAGAGAGAAAGAGTTGGCCTACTCCTAATTTTCCAAATATTTTTGAAAATTTGTAATCTCAGAAAGTAACACATTTGAAAAATATAACATTGCTAAAGTTTTCAAAACAAATATGATGCATCATGATAAAATACACATACACACACATATACAATATAGTGCTTTATTTCAAATTACCTATATTCTAAATAATCAGTAAGCAAGATTTATAAGATATATGAAAGGAAATTGAGTGTGGCTCCTAAAAGCACAGACAAAATAGATAAGTGAATAAGTCTAGTTTTTAAAATTCTCTTTGACTTGAAGAACCAGATTGCTTAATGGTGGCAGGAAGGCAGTACAGCTTGCATTAGAGAAGACTGGGTTTCATCTTGGGAGGAATTATTTACCAGACTCAGTACTTAAGCATAAATTTCATGAAGATTCATGAGCAAAAATAAATATTGTGAAGGAAGCTAGTGTGTTAGGAATATTCACTTACAACTCTGTTTAAGATTCAAAATGATCTTGAAATGGGCCCTCGATATGGCCTGGGCAAAAACAATGAGTTCCTGATTCACTTTATACCATTACCAGTGTAAAAGGGACATCATTTAGGAGAAATCGTCTTAAAGTAGAAATAACAATAGACAGCTGAAATGTGGGGAAATTAGAATGTGTTATTCAAGACTAATTAACTCACAGTATTGGGCACAACTGGCAGCAGTAAGAACGTGAAGCTTACAGGGTGGGATAGGTGAACAGAAGGTAGGAAGGGTATAGGGGAGATAAAGCAATGGAGTTCAGATTTAAGTCAGTCTGTCCAGTGAAGGTAGTTGATGTAATAGAAGATGATATTTTCAAGAAATAGAACCTAGTGAAGTGAGAGAAGAAACTGCCATGGGAAAACACAGTATGTCATAATAAAGGGAATATAAAAAGTAAGACAGTAAAGACGACACTTTAAAACAAAGCAGCAGGCCGGGCATGGTGGCTCACGCTTGTAATCCCAGCACTTTGGGAGGCTGAGGTGGGCAGATCACGAGGTCAGGAGATCGAGACCACGGTGAAACCCC